>NC_082398.1:9105909-9234475 GCF_031168955.1 Gadus macrocephalus | reverse complement strand
CACGTCGCAAAGTCCCGACGCAGGTGCCATGTTGTGAAGTGATGTTTGAGGAAATCCAATCCGGCGAAATTCACTAAGTGGGATCAAAAAACACAATCGGGGTGACAATGGAGGTAAGACGGAGAGTAGATAGCTTATCACCCGATCTGCGTATTTGATCACCTACTGACCAGCATAACCTTTGATTGTCACCAACACAATGATGGGTCGACACCGACCATCTGATTCTTTCATGATCTCCTCCACACGTATACAATGATTTACTTTTCAGCTGTTTATCAAACCCCCTCTTATCAATGACATAATCAATCAATCATGAATAACTCCCCCTCCCCCCGATTCATGGCCCATGTATTCATTGAACAGTTTGTGGTACTAGAGAGGAACTTTGTTGGTTCATTAGATATAGAAGCTACATAGCTAAACTCACACATTTTTATTTAACTAAATCAAGAATGACAGTTTCTTTGGCCAACCTTTAAAATCAACCCACCCTCTTTCTACGCTTTATATTCCAAATCCTGAACCTTGATGCGATCGATAGCTCTGGATCCACTGAGTAGCCTGGGCCACTGAGCAGGCTGCTCAGTGGATCCAGAGCCAAGGATCACGGATCAGGCACCAGGAACGGAGAGAAAATCGGGGACGTGTTTATTTTCTGGAGTCGTATAGCAGTCTTCCAGGCCCGGAATCCCCCGCTCACCTCCGCGGTGGTTGGTCTCCTCTCCGGCTCAGCAGTGTGGGGGTGTCGTGGTGGTTGTCCCTGCGGGCGGTAGCAGACCCCGACCCGGACGGATCCAGGCGGGGTTGTAAACTAGTACCGCAGCCTTGCGTCAAACACACGCCGACTAAACCCCCTAGTAGGACAGTCAGCACTTACGATAGCCACGTTAGCTCCACAGCAAGCCGACTCGGTGGTTATTTTTGGGTGTTGTCGGCGGTATGTGTTCATGTGCCTAGTGGCACGCAAGCCACAGCATCCGTGCCGTAAACCTTGTCCACTGTTCAGGGTGGGCTTTGCAGAGAGGAGGGTTCTTGCTGTCAGGGCATTGTTTTGGTGGTGTGTCACAAGTGGAGACTATTAACACATTGCGCCCCGTGGCTTCGAAGATATTTCACATGAAGGCCGACTCACTATGGACCTCAATTTTTATTCGGATTTGACGGACGAGACGGGACAGCATGTCGATACGGAGTTTCTGGACCCGCAGGCTTTCAATGGATTTGACTCTGTCGGCAAGGTGACCCGCCGTGCATAAGAAGGAAGATTCAAAGTTGACCATTTTGGCAGACCTTATCTTCACTCATCTTCACTTATCATTTGTGCTCCGTGATGTGTACAAATTAAGGCTTTCCTTCAATGCATGGCTGCATTTAGCTCCATAACTTACAGTATTTACATAGCCTACTGACAGTTATGCAAACGCAAAAAAAACCGATTGTTGATGCACTTTACTATGCTGAGCCTGTGAATAAACTGGTTCCGAGATGTGTACTTGGCTTGTTTGAATACTGCAAGCTGCTGGTTCTGAATTTGATTCATCAAATATGTGCGGACGTTTCTTTGCGTGTTGTCGCATGTAGTCATGCCTTTTAAACCCCTCAAAAATCTATTACTGTATTTGCCGATAACTTAAAAATGTAAAAACATACCACACAAACAGCTGCAGTATTTAGATATGGTCCTCAAATCTTAAGCTGCCTCTTCTGAAGACTCAAGAACAGTCATCAGAGCCCAGTGTTTATCTTTTTAAGTTATTAAAGCTAAAATGCCACTTGCTAAAACGCATGCTAATTCTGTGTTGTTGAAATGGTTGTCTTGATGTTTCAGTTCCCTGGAGCCAGCAACAGCTACCTCACCATGTCGGGCTCCAGCCACCCCTTCCTCTCCTCCTCAGAGGTGCGTCTCTCTGTCCTCTGCTTGGCATTACAAAGTCAAAGTCAGCTTTATTGTGAATAACAATAAAGTTTCTCATATCCCTCGATGAACAGATAAAGTACACAGGCCCAACAGATAATACATTTCCTAACACTTAAAGTATACATTGAAGTGCACAACAAATTAAATTTAAGAGTCTACTATGTTTGAAGTAGCAGCATGAGTTGTGGTAGTGCAAAAAAGGCAGTCAGTAATGGCAGCAAAAGTCCAGTCAGTAAAATAGCCGTGGTTGTGGGTTTGAGTCCCACCCGGTCAAGCCATGAATACGCTCAAAGTATATACTACTTCCACTTCTCAATTCTCTGTCTCTCTCTCTCTCTGTCTCTCTGTCTCTGTCTCTCTCTCTCTCTCTCTCTCCACCCAGACGTTCCACACCCCCAGTCTGGGCGATGAGGAGTTTGAGATCCCCTCCATCCCCCTCGAGCCCGACTCTGCCCTCTCCTCCTCCCACCACGGGGTCTCCCACTTCGGGGACCCCTCTCCCGACGACGGGGTGGTCGTCCCCGGCAACGCGGTGGTGGGCGGCGACGACCCCTCCTTCGCCTCCACCTACGTCAACACCCCCTCCCAGGGTCTGGAGCACCTGAGTTTGGGGGGGATCAGCCAGCCAGGGGGGGGCGCCCTGCTGGGGTCTTCTCTGGGCATGGTGAGGAACCGTCCGTCAATCAAACTTTATTGATAATAGAGATTGTATACGATACAGTAAAGTGAAGTAAACAAGAACAAGAAATATCGATAATATGAAATTGAAATTACAAACATAAATAAATATATGTGAATACTAATAATATCAGTGAATACAAAGATACATTTGAGACAAAAAGAAAAGTGAACACAGTTGTGAAAAGGAAAGGATCCTGAGAAATAACACTCAGTGGGATGGCAGACTGATTACTAGCAGTTACATTTAGTGTGTCAACATGAAGAGAAACTGAAAGCCAGTTACATAACCCAACTCAATTCTCTTTTTGAAGGACCTGGGCCATCCCATTGGCTCCCAGTTCAGCAGCGCCTCTCCAATGACCATCGACGTTCCCCTCGGCGACATGGGCCAAGCCCTGCTGGCCACCAATCAGCTCACCACCATTGACCAATCAGAGCTCAGCGCTCAGCTGGGGCTGGGCCTGGTGGGCGGGGCCATGTTGGAGGAGTGTCAGTCCCCCGACAACCGCCTGTCTCCGGCGGCGTCGCCCACCAGCTCGCTACAGGACGACGACATGGACGATTTCAGCCGGGTTAGTCAGCCATTTTGGATGATGTCCATATCCATGATAATATGGACCTGTTACGTAAACTTCGTAATGTGTCTGTTGAATATTAAAGTTCTTGCCCACATAAAAGATGTAAATATATTATTAAAAGTTATAAAGGTTAGACTAAAACACCATGTCCATGTTCCGTTCTTCTTGTCGCGTGCAGAGTGTCCTGGTGGACTCCCCGGTCTCCCTCTCCGGCTCCCAGGGGGTCATCTCCCTGGACCCCTCCGTGCCTGACTCCCCCTTCCCCTCCTCGTCCTTCTCCAGCGCCACCTCCTCCAGCGCCTTGGCCCCGGCCCGGGGCCGCAGGACAGCAGGAGGAGGAGGAGGAGGAGGAGGAGTGGGTAAGAAGGGGAGGAAGAAGAAGGACCCCAATGAGCCGGTGAAGCCGGTGTCGGCCTACGCGCTGTTCTTCAGGGACACGCAGGCTGCCATCAAGGGCCAGAACCCCAACGCCGCCTTCGGAGAGGTGTCCCGGATCGTGGCGTCCATGTGGGACAGCCTGGGGGAGGAGCAGAAGCAGGTGGGCGGAGCTAGGGCTCAAGATGGCCGACACGTCGCTAGCACGTTTCTGTCAAGTTTTGTTTTATTAGTGTATTTGTTGTAGACGATTGGAGGTAATAACAAATAAAGGTTTTCTCCTGTGTGGTATTCATATTCACGTTGGTTTCATGGTATTAAATCCATTTTTGATGCTAAAATAACCCAAATATCCAATTGTCAGAACATTGTCATTTACAATACTTTTTCTTGTTAAGTTAACAAAACAACTTGACCAACATCTTGAACTTAAGCTAGGAACTCTATAGAAAGTTGAGCTCTAGATTTCACAACCTGAGCTGCACCAGAATATTATGAAACCTCTTTAGGACAGGTGTGTTCTGACTAAGCCCCCCCCCCCCATCTCACCTGTCCAGGTGTACAAGAGGAAGAACGATGCAGCCAAGCGAGAGTACCTGAGAGCCCTTGGAGCTTACCGGGCCGGACATGTCTCCCAGGTAACACACACGCATGCACACACACACGCACACGCACACACACACAGCCAGAAGGTTCATCTCTCTTAATGATCTGGATTCACTATGAGTCCTTTTCTGCTGAAATGACTCAATTTAACTCCCTGTTCTCCCCCCCCAGGCTCCAATCGAGGTACTGGACGACTCCTCCCCCTCTCCTCCCCCCATCACCCCCTCCTCCTCCTTCTCCTCGTCCCGCCCCAGCAGGGTGCAGCCGTACAACCCCGAGGAGAACACCATCACCAACATCTGCACCTCCAACATCATCCTGGACCTCCCCCAGATGTCCACTCGCTCCCGCACCGGCGTCATCAAGCCTCCGGCCCCCAGCCCCCCCCCTGCTATCACCAAGATCATCATCAAGCGCTCGCCCTCGCCCTCCGGGGGTGTCACGGTGACGGCCATGGCCGCGCCCCCCCGGCAACCGCCTCCGCTGCAGCCCATGCACGGCATAGCCCCGCCCCCGCCCCGCCTCCAGCAGATGGTCCACAGCCAGGCCCCGCCCCCTCTGCAGGCTAAGCCTCAGGGTGCGCCCGCCACCGGGGGGAGCATGGCTCCGCCCCCTCCCCTGCAGATCAAGATCGTCCCGGCGAAGCTGCAGGTCGGGGGAGTCGTCACGACGACGACGACGTTGTCGGGGGCGACCGACTTACTGGGAGATGTGGGGGAGATGGAGCAGTCTGCCGCCGCTGCCATGGTGATGGGCGGGGAGGAGGCGGAGGGAGAGGTAGGACCGGAGGTCCTTCTGTACCGCAGACCTGGAGAGGATATTTACCTAATAGATCATCATTTTATCATAGTATACTCATTCACGTTCTCATATCAAAGTATAATGTTCTCGTATCTAAGTATACTATTATCCAATCAAAGTATACTTGGTCTCATATCATAGTAAACTATACTCCAATCAAAGTATACTTATTTTCATATCAAAGTATATAATACTTCAAAGTATACTTGTTCTCATATTAAAGTATACTATACTCCAATCACAGTATACTTTTTTATCATGTCAAAGTATACTATACACCAAGGAATACTTGTTCCCATATCAAAGTATACTATACTCCAATCAAAGTATATAATACTCCAATCAGAGTATACTTGTTCTCATATCAGAGTATTCTATACTCCAATCAAAATATACTTTTTTATCATATCAAAGTATACTGTACTCCAATCAAAGAATACTTGTTCCCATATCAAAGTATACCATACTCCAATCAAAGTGTACTGTTCTCACATAAAGGTTATTCGTTCTCATCTCAAAGTACAAAGTTTCAACTCAAAGTTCTGTTATCATAACAATCACACTGTCAGTTCCTCGTTCATTCCCTTATTTGAGTAGTATTCTAACATTGCTTCAGATAACTTCTCATTTCCTCCTTTGGTTAAACGTGTCCCTTAAGACCTTTTGACTTTGTAGCTAAGGAAAGTTGTCACTGATAGTTCCTCATGTCTGTCTGTAGCACTCGTTCCTGATTGGCGGAGTGCCTTATGTTGTCACTGATAGTTCATCATGTACGTATGTAACACTCCTTCCTGACTGACGGACTGCCTTATGTTTTCCCGCCAGATGGAGGTGGAGGTGAGTGTGACCCCAGGGTCAAGGGTCGCGCCGGCCGCCAGCACCAGTGTGTGCGTGCGCGCAGGGTGTGCTAACCCAGCGGTGGAGAGCCAGGACTGGGACAAAGAGTACTGCAGCAATGAGTGTGTAGCAACGCACTGCAGGTACGCACAAACATGCACACACACACACATCTCTCCCGCATTCAAAAAGGAGCTGAAAACGATAGTACACTACTACAATACAAACAACACTGTTGATATTGTTGTTTTATTGTAGTCGGAAGTTATTACATCTTTTTTGTCTTTACATTTGTTGAACATGGCAGTTGAAAACCACAAACTTTCTTTGGCTGCTGAATGCTCAATGCTTGCTGGGTAATGTAGTCCAAAAGTTCAGTGCCTTCACAAAGATCTTAAGTATGAACACATTGTGTGTGTGCGTGTATGTGTGTGTTCCTCCCTCTACAGAGATGTTTTCATGGCATGGTGTGCCATCCGAGGGCAGAACTCCACGACGGTGACATAGTAGGAAAATTAAACACTTATTTACAACCAAAGGAGCAATGATGGACACTTTATGAATGACCGGTCTACAAACCAGGTTGCATTGTTTTTTATAATATGCTCACTGACCACTACAGGTTTTTTTTTAATACTGACATGGGGACCGTTTCAGCAATAGGGAGGCTTTCCTCTTTTCACCAAGGGCCCGATCTGGTTCTTCTTCAACATTATTATGATTAGAATAACAACATCTGGTTGCTTGATTATTCTAAAATGTTTGGTCAAGAAGGCTCAAGATGGTGGGCTTGAACTTCTTTTATGAAACTTCAGATCACATGATTGAAACCTTCTTCTCACATACATTTTTTATTTTCTTTATTTAAGAATGGCCTGATAATGATTTGTGTATACAACGTGACCTTGGTCGATTGGTAGCTCATAGAATAAACGAATGGGTGAGTGAGTTAATTGATTTCTAAAGGTGGAAAAAATATATTGATAAGTAAAAGATGAGAACAACACAATAAATGGAGTGGACACGATCGGTCTTCAGTCCAGTCGCCTGACCAAGAAAATCAAAGAAGAAAGATGTTGGATACGTTGCATTTTATATCATGAACAGTCTAAATAATATTTTATATTGATATGTTATTTTTAATGAGTGGTTGATGGGCGACTTTCATGATTTTTGTGGCTTTAATGGATGCTAGTTACAATTTGGAAGTATTGATCGGGTCAAATTCTGAAGGTGATTTATGTTAAATCATTGATTGATAATTCAAAAGTTTTGGTACCCATAGCGATGTATGAGTATGTCTTAATAATTCGGAATTGAATGCTTCAATTTTAAGTCAGTTTGGATATAAGTGTCTGCTAAATGACTAGACCTACATGTAAAGCAGCTGGGGCAAACACATTTTAAAATAAATAAAATACAAAATGTTAATGAATAATAACATGGACAATATTATTCACACTGTGATAAAAATGCTGTGTTTTAATTCATACCTATAGATGTCCCTTGAAGTTGCAATGGCATTTTTAAATTATACTTTGATTTGTAGATTTTCTTTATTGGATACCTACCAAATCCAACCGTTTTCTGCCCATTTTATCTTAATAAGGATCTGTATGGTTTGAGGAGAATATCTTGGGGATAAATGATTTATGACTATGAGGTCTAAATAAGACGTAAAGATAAACATTTGTTAACGGCTATGTTTTAATGGTGAAATAAAAGATTTATGTTTTGATATACATCTAGCAAGAGTCATTCATTGAATACTTTTTATAGTTCTGTTGAAACTGTGGCCTGTTGTCGGTTAGAGGGCGCGTCATCTACTTCATTCGTCGCAAGTTTGACGCGTAGACCCACCGTGTTTCGAACAGATGACGATGGCGGGAAAGTGTACAGTGGCGGGAAAATGCAGCATGGTCAACAAGATAGGCGGCGCTGTTGTGCGCCCTTATGCAACAAAAACATAAAATCATCACATGGGCATAACAAGAAGAAAGCGCAATACAGTGCAAATGCATTTTCACATCTCCATAAACCACAATGTTCCGAATCAACCAATGCAAAGCATGTAAGGCGTTCAAACATAAATTATCCTACAGCTAAAAAAATATATACATGCACCGTTTCATAAGAAAAAGCATTGCCACGGATTGATGCAGATACGCGGGCTGATATGTAGAGCGAGGACGGAAAGGGGGAGGGATAGAGAGAATGAGGGGCACACAGACGAATTGATTATACCCGATTGCTGTGTGTGTACAACGGCGTGGAGGTGGAGACAAGTGTACTATCAATGCACTTGGAATAAAAATACCATCTTTCATCCAGAGCCGGTTTTAGTAAGAGCCATAACTAACTGGTTATTCATATACTAAATGAGTTGATATCGGCGACCTTTTGGTTATTTGTTGCATAGTAGCGGGGGTGCGGGTCTTTATAAGAGGGGTAAGGGCATCTAGCAGTAGTTGTAGTAGAAGTGAGGCTGGTAGGTCTCGTTGGCGAGGCGTGGACACTGAGACAGAGTTGACACTCGTCCGGCCTCCCACTGCGAAGCCGGGAGCTGGAGTTTGAAGGAGCAGAAGAGCACACTCGCCATGGCGGTAAACTTGGACAAGGACGCATACTACCGCCGGATCAAGCGGCTGTACGGCAACTGGAAGGTATTGTCGGGGAGAGATGGATCATTGTGTGTTGTGGGGCTTTTAATCACAACGTTTGATGGTAGTTTGGAGTTCCCGGAGAGAGTGATCTGGAGGTAGCCGTCTGCTAGCACTTTGTGTAGAGCCTGAGCAGGGTTCCCTGCTTGTATCTCCTCCAGTATCACACCTGGAGGCCTGCAGGGAGCTCAACTGCATGGTTTTCACAACACAATGACACGGGTTTGAGCTGGGTCTCAGACGTCGCCGTTAACCATTTTCATAGCGATATGGCCAAACAGCATGCTAGACACCAAGGCTAACATGCTAACATGAGCTAGCTGCCTTCAGCATCTCGCTTTCTCATCCAACTAGCCTGCTAGCGTCCGCTAGCCTTTCAGCCTGTTTATTATATGCTAATAGGCTAGCTAGCGTCGTTAAACCCCCCCAACCCCATTTAGTACATGGTAGAACACAGATGTATATACATGTATACGTTGACGCTAGTCGCACAGCCATGTTACATTTTCTGTAAGTATGATTGTTTTGATGTGATAAGTAGTATAACAGTCCCGCAGTGTTAGCACGATTGCTAATTAGCAATTATACACCATGTTGGCGCCAGCTTTCAATGAATTTCTCGCTGTTTTAATCCGGATTCTGAATAAAACGGTGTGACTGTTGGTGTGGTGGTGATGGTAAAAATATGCGTTAGTGAAACTTCAGGAATAAACCCCAACATCACCTGCTGACAGGTCTACCGGTTCTCTAACTTTATCACTACTGTTCCTGTCTCAGCAGGCCACATCTCGCTATATCTGCTACTATAGCCCCATGGGACATGGATACTACACTGCTTTCTTCAGTTTAATGTAACATCAGCTTTTAAGGAAAGAAGTCGTCGTTTATTTGACAAATCTTTTGTCATCACAGAAAGGTGAAGATGAATTTGGAAAAGTGGATGCTGTGGTGGTCTCTGTCGGGGTCGACGAGGAGGTCGTGTACGCTAAGTCCACGGCTTTACAGGTAATGTTATAGTATGTGAATCTATTGTATCACACGGTGAACTGTTCATTCATTCCCCCCACTATTTACAATTGTTTAAAGAGTGCTGGATTGGATCTTTGCAAGTTTAATCTGTTCTTGAACATCTGTGGACTCCAATGCCTCTCAAATCATCCTTTGTGTGCAACTTTTAGATTCCGAAATTTGTTCATTTTGCATAAATTCATTTGACCATGTCGCGATATTGTTTTTCCCTTATTTATTTTAAGGTTTCCCTTGTTATTTAGTTTGTATTGCAGTTTGGCACTAAAGCTATAAATACAATTATCAACTATTGCATATAAATAAAATGTAATATAACTTGTTTCCCTTTTTAAGCACTTGTTCTAAGCACAGTATTGTGTATAATATACGTGCAGATGACAAAAATACCTAAATATTATTTAGAATTAACCATTTTAAAATGAATTAACCATTTCATTGTGCTTGAACTAGCAAAAAAGTAATACACCATTGTATAGTATTGTTCCTGAGCTAAACTTGCAGCATAAAAGTAGTGATCTTATTTTTTCTGGAAATAATCGAAATTGAATCGAGAACAAATAAATTGCAGCGCATTGATGAATCGATATTATTACCCAGCTCTACTAGCCATGATTAATGTGGTATTTTCTATCACTGCAGACGTGGCTTTTCGGCTACGAGCTGACGGACACCATCATGGTATTCTGCGACACCAAGATCCTCTTCCTTGCCAGTAAGAAGAAGGTGGAGTTCCTCAAGCAGGTGGCAGTAACCAAGGGAAACGAGAACGCCAACGGCGTCCCGCCCATCACGTTGCTCACCCGGGAGAAGGTAACTGTGTTGAAGCGCTTCGAAGGCACTGGTGTTATCAAACTTTGTTGAAGGTGGTTTTGTCGTAGAAACTTTCAAAATTTTTACGTTTTACAAAAAATATATATATTTCTTTAAGAAAGATATCTGATGCACAGATAAACCTACCCAGTGGACACTCCCAGTGTAACCGTTTGACCCAAAATCATGACACAGAGCAACCTCAAACCTTTTATAATATTACAAATGGGTCCGAAATGAATATACCCAGCCAAGGATAATGTTGCTGTACTTGAATGGACCAATGGCTATCTTTTTAAAAACAAAGAACGATAAGCACGATCAGATTATAAACAAACTCAACTGTCACCTTGAACAACAGCAGGCGTGCCTTTTCTGTTATCCTGAATGTTTGCCTTCTCCGTGTTTCAGAACGAGAGCAACAAGGCCAACTTTGACAAGATGATGGAGGCCATCAAGGGAAGCAAGGAGGGCAAGACGGTTGGGGTGTTCAGCAAGGACAAGTTCCCCGGGGAGTACATGAAGAGCTGGAACGACACCATCACTGCCGAGGGCCTGGGGATGGTAGGAGACCCCCTCTACCCTTCACTGGGCTTTGAAAAGTCTAAGGCCCAATCCCATTTCTACCCCTTTCGCCTTCCCCTTTCGCCTTCCCCCTTCAAACAAGGGGAAGGGGTAAGGGGTAGAAATTGGATTGGGCCTAAATCATGCAGGTCCCTCAGAAAATAGGGACCACCCCCCGTCAACCGGTTGGGAGTCAGAGACGGCCTTGGAAAGTCTTGATTGGTCTTGAAATCAAATCTGGCAATTCAAGGCTCTTTGTTACGAAATATAAAAAATATATAATTGTTGCAATAGTTGGGCCTTTGCCGATCTGCTATTTAAATGACATTCTTAGGCTGATGACCCCCCCCCCCCCCCGCCCGCCCGCCACCAATTATTTATTGGGGGCGGCTAAAACTGTCAGTTGATGATTGGATGGATTCAAAATCAAGGAGACAATGGTTGCGTTTCAACCACACAATTGTATAAATCATTCAGATTTGATGAGCTTGCCCCCCATATGCGTACCTGGTGACCCCCTTGGGCCGGGGGTCCCGGTCCGCCTGTTGAGAGATGGCCCTGTGACCCCCCTCCAGGTGGACGTCAGTGCGGTGGTGGCGTACACCATGGCGGTCAAGGAGGACGGAGAGCTGGCGCTGATGAAGAAGGCGGCGACCATCACGAGTGAGGTGTACTCAAAGTTCTTCAAGGAGCGCGTCATGGAGATTGTGGATGCTGACGAGGTGAGGGGGAGGAGCTTGATGGGGAGGGAGGAATCTGCTTGGTTGAAGGGTCAATGGGTGGGTTGAGCGGTGGCTAGGTACCAGTTTGCAATAGATTTATTTCCTTTTGTTTTGATTCTAGCTTCATTGCTTAGGATGTTGGAAAACATTGACAGTATTTTTTATTTATTTTTAATGAGCTTATGTTCGAAAAACTTTCCCGGGTAACATGATTGGAAGATAAGCTGAGAGAATGCAGTTACCTCGGTTTCTGAGTTAATGACACGAGTCTTGGTAAAGCTGACTGTAGTCTACCGCTCCGGCCACTAGAGGCAGCCAATGGGAGAACCCACATAGTGCAGGTTTAATACAACCCGTTGGGTCGCTTTGGTTACAGAAAGTGCGGCACAGCAAGCTGGCGGAGTCGGTGGAAAAGGCCATCGAGGAGAAGAAGTTCCTGGGCGGAGCGGACCCCTCAACGGTGGAGATGTGTTACCCCCCCATCATCCAGAGCGGGGGAAACTACAGCCTCAAGTTCAGCGTCGTCAGGTAAGACGCGAGAGGAGATGTGCTTCGTTCATCTCGGGTGGGAAATGTGTGTGTGTCGCAGCAGAACGATGCATTAGACGCATGCTGTTTTTTTTCAATCGCTTGTGAAACCAGCCGTACATTTTTCAGAAGCACTCGCTTCGACCAAATCGTGCATTTGAAGTGTATCTGAATCTGCTTGTAGATTCATGTACTTTTGTGGTTGGTCAACACACTATAACGTTTTGGTATAGCCTAGATAATCTATTGGTTAGTCCGACTCCATAGTTGCGGTAGGGCTGGGCGATAAACCGATTTTATCGATTAATTCGAGTGTGTAGCTCACGTCGACTTGTTCAAATGAAAATCGGTTTTCTCTTCAACATCCGCAAACGCTTCCCTCTCAGCTCCCGTAGTTTGGAATGGGCTCAGCCCTCCCCCCGCACAGAGCGCGCATTTACCAAAGTGATACACAAACATGGCAGTGAGTTTGACAAGTTGTATACCACAATTTATTCATATATGTATAATCTATTTTGAGGTAAACATAATTCATTTGAAATATATCTGTGTGGTTTAATAATTCGTCGATCTGTTGGTAATTCGTCGATCTTTTGGTAATGCCTCGGGGCTCCAGTAGGGGGATCGCACTCCTCTTCCTCATTCTATACAGACGAGTGAAGGAAAGAGCTGCGTGCGTGTGTTTTTCCTCATTCTTCTCCCGTTACTATTCCCTTTCTTAAGGTAATTATTACCGTTTGCAAAACACTGTATATTTATGACCAGTGTTGAAAGTTTGAATGTCATGTTGGCACTTTATCAGAAGTCCTCTTATCATTAGAAATATTTTATGTTTACAGAAATATTTTATATTTTATATATTTTACATTTTATGTTATGTTACAGGTTACACTGTTTACAATGGCAGGGCCTGCCATAATGCTTTTTTATGCAAATCGATTTAAATCGGAAATCGGATTTCTTATGGAAAAATCGGGGATTTTTATTTTAGGCCATATCGCCCAGCCCTAAGTTGCGGTAGTGTTTTTAGCTGTTTGCTTCTGTGTGGTCATGTGGTCTCTAACCCCGCCCTCTCCGTCGCCCCTCCAGTGACAAGAACCACATGCACTTTGGGGCCATCACGTGCGCGATGGGCATCCGCTACAAGTCGTACTGCTCCAACTTGGTCCGTACGCTCATGGTGGACCCCCCGCAGGAAATGCAGGACAATTACAACTTCCTGCTGCAGGTGGAGGAGGAGCTGCTCAAAGAGCTTAAGCACGGTGAGCCCTCTGTGACACGTGTCACTCACTCACTCACACTTATATATATTTGGACTCGATATGCTGTGTCACACTTTTAAAAGGAGACAGGTTAATCTAGGTACTGTGTGTGATCCATCACCTACCAAGATCTTCACCCAGAACACACTGCACACACGCTTCACAGCTGAATTACTTAACCCAATAAACGAAAGGTTGGACTAGCAAGCGATGACACTAATCAGACTGTCTCTACGGTGTGTGTCCAGGGTGCAAGATCAGCGACGCATACAACGCGGTCCTGGAGTACGTCAAGAAGGAGAAGCCAGACCTAGTCTCAAAGCTCACTAAGAACTTCGGGTAACACGTCAGCACACTGTCACACACACCCGACACTTATTAATAGGGGTGGGAAAAATAATCTATTCTTCGATGCATCGTGATTCTGTGTAGAACGATTCCGTTTCAATTCAGATAAGTTAATAATCGGAATAAAAAGAAATAAATATATATTTTTAAATTATTTTTTTCATTTTGTTCGCCTCCTGCCACATTCTGTTCGACAGAGGGATAATTTGAGTAGTTTAAAATTATTACATTTATCTTCAATGTGTATTGGCCAATCTGATTGGTCTGGACGCGATTCAGCCTACGCCTAGCATGCACGCAAACTCGCAGCCAGACACGAGACCGACGAACAAATTCGTATTCTTATAAATGACAATTGATAATCGTTTTAGAATCGAATCGTTGACCTCAGAATCAAATCGTGAGGTGCCAAAAGATTCCCACCCCAACTTATTAACGCCTTCACCAGTGTGTAAGGTTTACATAACGTGTCCTATATATTTCATATTTCTCTCCCAGGTTTGCCATGGGCATCGAGTTCCGAGAGGGCTCCCTGGTGCTAAACGCCAAGAACCAGTACAAGCTGAAGAAAGGTCCGTTCCCGTGTGTGTGTGTGTGTGTGGGTGTGGTCCTAACGCGGCCTTTACTCGTGATTTGCAACTGTGAGGGGATTGATTTCACCCAAGTGTGCAGGTTTGTTTTCAGCAGGACACGTGTCCTTTTGCTTTATGTTTAGGCATGGTGCTGAGCATCAGTCTGGGCCTGGCCGACCTCGTCAACAAGGAGGGCAAGAAGGAGGAGCAGAAGAAGTACGCCCTCTTCGTCGGAGACAGCGTTCAGATCAACGAGGCAAGTTACAAACACTCGCCACTAGAGGGAGTAAGACCCACTGGGAAGTCTGGCTGGAGTGCTTATCTTGCCGTCCGCTGTGACATTGATTAACCAATTTCAAGCCAATTACTGTAGCTGCTCATTAGTATCATCACAAGTGGGTGTGTGCCCCCAACAATGTACGATTTATGGCTCCGCTGACCGGTTGGTTCAGTCCACTGGGTAAGCTGGTGGGCTTCTCGTCAAACTACATCCTACATCCAAGTGGTTGCTCTCACTTTGCTTGCTATTGAAATGGCTTATACTGACATCACGGCCACACACCTGTTCTCAAACACGGGGGCGGGCTTTTTCCAACCCAAGCGTGGTGTCTGATGTTTGCTGGGAGTGCTAAGATGTTCTGCCGACCCTGACAGGAGGAGGCAGCCACGGTGCTCACGCCGGTCAAGAAGAAGATCAAGAACGTGGGGATCTTCCTCAAGGTGAGTCTGTGGTTCAGTTCAGCTGGACGTACGAGCTTTAAAGGGCCTTGTACTGAAAGGGCAACGTGTCACTTCACTTGTCCTCGATACTCCGTGACTGAGCTGTGTTTGAGCTGCAAGATGATCCCTGTGTTATGTTTGTTGTGCCTAGAACGACGATGAGGAAGATGACGAGGAAGACGCTGACGATGCGGAGGAGCTGCTGGGCAAGGGGGCTCGCAGCGCCGCCCTGCTGGCAGACAGAACCAGGGTACTCCTTTTTTAATTTAAAATTTTACAAAGATTGACTAGCATAACTATTTCTCGAGTTTCTTCACAAAAGATCAGTTGGACTACTCCAACCTAGACCACTGAGTATTTTTTAGAAAGGGTTTTAGAATTTATTTTTCAAATATATACAGGTCCTTCTCAAAAAATTAGCATATTGTGATAAAGTTCATTCTTTTCCATAATGTAATGATAAAAATTAAACTTTCATATATTTTAGATTCATTGCACACCAACTGAAATATTTCAGGCCTTTTATTGTTTTAATACTGATGATTTTGGCATACAGCTCATGAAAACCCAAAATTCCTATCTCAAAAAATTAGCATATCATGAAAAGGTTCTCTAAACGAGCTATTAACCTAATCATCTGAATCAACGAATTAACTCTAAACACCTGCAAAAGATTCCTGAGGCTTTTAAAAACTCCCAGCCTGGTTCATTACTCAAAACCGCAATCATGGGTAAGACTGCCGACCTGACTGCTGTCCAGAAGGCCATCATTGACACCCTCAAGCAAGAGGGTAAGACACAGAAAGAAATTTCTGAACGAATAGGCTGTTCCCAGAGTGCCGTATCAAGGCACCTCAGTGGGAAGTCTGTGGGAAGGAAAAAGTGTGGCAGAAAACGCTGCACGACGAGAAGAGGTGACCGGACCCTGAGGAAGATTGTGGAGAAGGGCCGATTCCAGACCTTGGGGGACCTGCGGAAGCAGTGGACTGAGTCTGGAGTAGAAACATCCAGAGCCACCGTGCACAGGCGTGTGCAGGAAATGGGCTACAGGTGCCGCATTCCCCAGGTCAAGCCACTTTTGAACCAGAAACAGCGGCAGAAGCGCCTGACCTGGGCTACAGAGAAGCAGCACTGGACTGTTGCTCAGTGGTCCAAAGTACTTTTTTCGGATGAAAGCAAATTTTGCATGTCATTCGGAAATCAAGGTGCCAGAGTCTGGAGGAAGACTGGGGAGAAGGAAATGCCAAAATGCCTGAAGTCCAGTGTCAAGTACCCACAGTCAGTGATGGTCTGGGGTGCCATGTCAGCTGCTGGTGTTGGTCCACTGTGTTTTATCAAGGGCAGGGTCAATGCAGCTAGCTACCAGGAGATTTTGGAGCACTTCATGCTTCCATCTGCTGAAAAGCTTTATGGAGATGAAGATTTCATTTTTCAGCACGACCTGGCACCTGCTCACAGTGCCAAAACCACTGGTAAATGATTTACTGACCATGGTATTACTGTGCTCAATTGGCCTGCCAACTCTCCTGACCTGAACCCCATAGAGAATCTGTGGGATATTGTGAAGAGAAAGTTGAGAGACGCAAGACCCAACACTCTGGATGAGCTTAAGGCCGCTATCGAAGCATCCTGGGCCTCCATAAGACCTCAGCAGTGCCACAGGCTGATTGCCTCCATGCCACGCCGCATTGAAGCAGTCATTTCTGCAAAAGGATTCCCGACCAAGTATTGAGTGCATAACTGAACATAATTATTTGAAGGTTGGCTTTTTTTGTATTAAAAACACTTTTCTTTTATTGGTCGGATGAAATATGCCAATTTTTTGAGATAGGAATTTTGGGTTTTCATGAGATGTATGCCAAAATCATCAGTATTAAAACAATAAAAGACCTGAAATATTTCAGTTGGTGTGCAATTAATCTAAAATATATGAAAGTTTAATTTTTATCATTACATTATGGAAAATAATGAACTTTATCACAATATGCTAATTTTTTGAGAAGGACCTGTATATATAATTGCTTTTTGATTGGTGTGTTCAAAGCTGCTTAAGATAGAAAACCTTTGGTGTCAAGTGTGTGTGTGGTCCATAGCTGACTATTCATTGGCGGTGTGGTGATGACTCTCTTCCTATTGGTTTAGAATGAGATGACGGCAGAAGAAAAAAGGCGTGCTCATCAAAAGGAACTGGCCAATCAGGTGAACGAGGTGGCCAAGCGTCGTCTGACGGAACAGAAGGGAGAGCAGCAGATTCAGAAGTGAGTTGCATGCTAGGAACCGGAGTCCGGCGCGGGACTTTGCATATTTTTTAGAATGTAAAAATTTGCCTGGTTTAGCCTTAATTTTCTATTCAAATCAGCAGTGTACCATGTTGGCCCACTAGTGTCATTGGCATGTTGTAACAAACCCCATGAAGTGAACAAATTGACCTCCATTCAAATGTCATTTTTGTCTTCCATGACTGAAGCGATTTGTAACGTAAGACCAGTGTAGAGGAAGAAAAACTTGTCACTCTTGTAAAAGAAGTTATGAGGGAGTAGTGATCAAGTAGCTATCCTCCCTTATTGCGCCAATCAGAAACTGTCGTTGCTCTGAGGGATTTAGTTTCACTTCATGCTGCCGCACGACGCTCATTATCGGACCATTAATTACCCGTCTCTGGGAACGAGGGAGCAATTACTGTCTGGTAATTAAGATTGCATTAATTTACTCTAGTCATCTAACACGCACTGATTTTTAAATAAATTGCAACTCTTTTATTTTATTACATGTCACCAGTCACCACATCACCTGTAATTGCCTAATAAGATTGTAATCACCTGTAACGACAATATGTAACGTTGACCCCTTCCCGTGCCCCCCCTCTCCTACCTGACCTCGCCCAGGGCCCGCAAATCCAACATATCGTACAAGAACGGCTCCCAGATGCCTCGAGAAAAGGACATCCGAGACATGAAGATCTTTATCGACAAGAAGTACGAGACGGTGGTCATGCCCGTCTTCGGCATCGCTACGCCCTTCCATATCGCCACCATCAAGGTACGGCCGCCTGGGTTGAGTCTGCATCACATGCGCGATACAAGCTCACAAGAACAAATATGATATTATCGGTCAAATATTTACTCCATTACAGCAACGACTTGCGTTACGTGGACTGTTTAAGTACTGAAGTGCACATAAATGGTCGTCATTTTATTAAATAGTTTAAACTAGTTTCTCCTCGGCTGCTCTGTGTAATGCCACGGCGCGCCTGGCCTCAAGCCTCAACGGTGTGCAGCCTCTACCCCTACCGGGTCCCTCGGCAGGCTCCAGAGTGGGGTATCGAACCCGTGTCCCTACTGTCTCCTCAGAACATCAGTATGTCGGTGGAGGGGGACTACACCTACCTGAGGATCAACTTCTACGTCCCCGGCAGCTCCCTGGGGCGCCACGAGGGCAACATCTTCCCCAACCCGGACGCCACCTTCGTCAAAGAAATGTACGTCCTGACAGGAAGCGGCCCCTGTCGCCACACATCGTCCGTCAAGGATGATCGATGGCTTTCGGCTTCCAAATTTCAATTTCAACACAAAATACGTGAAGACAATGTTTCCATATTCAAACTTGTATCCAAATCTAAAAAATCAGAACCAAAAATGTTGAAATCATGGAATAACTAAAAAATCCGAACTAGACATCCAAAGGTCCCCATGATCCTCCAGCGTGTTCTGACCTCCTCCCCCGTCCTCCAGCACGTACCGGGCGTCCAACCTGAAGGCGCCGGGCGACCCCTCGGTGCCCTCCACCAACCTGCAGAACGCCTTCCGCATCATCAAGGAGGTGCAGAAGCGCTACAAGATGCGGGAGGCGGAGGAGAAGGAGAAGGAGGGCATCGTGAAGCAGGACATCCTGTCCGTCAACCTGAACCGCAGCAACCCCAAGCTCAAGGACCTGTACATCCGGCCCAACATCGCCCAGAAGAGGATGCAGGGCTCCCTGGAGGCCCATACCAACGGTGAGGGGGGGGGGGGGGGGGGGGGGGGGGGGGTTGGCTGGATGGCTGGAAGGAGGCAAAGCATTGGATCTGTAATGGAGGAAGAGGGCAGTGGATGAGATGGGGGGTGGGGGGGGGGGTTCAGCAAACTGTAGGACTGGGGGAAAGCAGCGTTAACAAGAGGAGAGTTATTTTAAGAACTGTCGGACTGAATTGAAGAACGGAGGCAAATTCGGGTCGTATTTTGTGTCTGGCGATGGTTTTGTTTTCGGTGGATCTTGCTAAACGGTCATGTCTCCCGTGTGTCTAGGCTTCCGCTTCACGTCTGTTCGAGGCGACAAGGTGGACATCCTCTACAACAACATCAAGCACTCCATCTTCCAGCCCTGCGACGGGGAGATGATAATAGTGCTGCACTTCCACCTCAAGGTGTGTGTCAAACCAACCTTGACAAACGATCATAGGACCTGTCCTAACTACCGTCAACCCAAAGATTCTGTGTCCGGCTCCTCCTCGTTGCCTCAAAATATGCACTCAGGCCTTCACACACGGCACTCACCGTTCCAAATCAGGAGGGGAGATGAGCGCTTGTGAAGTACATTTGTCTTGTTGAGGATCTACCACGGCTGGCTGAATACCTCATCTAAAGCTCTGGCTCATCGCTAGGTTTTCCAAATCAGTGAAAAGTCAAATGATGGTACATATCTTTCCAGGCCTTACTTGGAGCTGGTGGAGACCACTACTGCAGAAATGCGTATTTAAAAGTGCTGTCAAGCGATTACAATATTTAATGTCACAGCTAACTCGTGATTAATCGCAAATGTTTTTTCTATGCTAAATATCCCTTGATTTCTTTGTCCCATTAATTGTTCTCATTTTAATGCTCTTATCAACATGGAGAAGTGCATCGGCTTGCCTTGTGCAAATGTTTTTTTATTGAAAACAACATTGGCATATACTGATCAAAACAGGACGATACAAAAAAAAGCCTATAGTGCAATTAAACGTTGAACATACAAACATACTGCCTTGAACATAGCAGTCAGGCTACTGCTTCTTTCTTTTGAGCCCAAAAAAAAAAAGAATTGCGTTCATCGCCCGATTAAAAAAAATTAACGCCGCTAAAATTGGTTTGCGCTATCGCCGTTAATAACGCGTTTGACTGACAGCACTAGTATTTAATAAAGCGTATGGTTTGAGGAGATTTCACAGCGGTTCATTTAACAATCGCCCCCGCAATCTAAAATGAGTGCCCGACTGAACCCTCCTGATGGCGCCTCCAGAACCTCCCGTCCTTCCCTCCCTCTCACTGGTCTCTGCTTCCGTCCTCTCCCCGACCAGAACGCCATCATGTTCGGTAAGAAGCGCCACACGGACGTGCAGTTCTACACAGAGGTGGGCGAGATCACCACCGACCTGGGCAAGCACCAGCACATGCACGACCGCGACGACCTCTACGCCGAGCAGATGGAGCGCGAGATGCGCCACAAGCTCAAGTCGGCCTTCAAGAACTTCATCGAGAAGGTGGAGACGCTCACCAAGGAGGAGCTGGAGTTCGAGGTCCCCTTCAGAGACTTGGGGTGAGTCCTTTGGCCCCCCAGGCTTGCACTCCTCTGTCCCGCCGAATGAAGCTGATGGCAGTTGGAACTGAAACCTAATGGTTTTATTCTTGTAAAATAGGTCACAAATTTGATCTTTGGCTGCTTGTGTATTCAATCTTTTGAAATACAAGTCCCAATCGTTGCAGTGTTTGTGTACTATATGATATTTTTTATTTTATGGGCAAATGCCTAGTATTTTACAATTGCATTTTATCAACTTTTCAGGCCACTGAAAATTTTCTGCCTCAGCTTTAAGCAGTTGGCAAAACATTTTATTTTGCAAATGGCATTAAAAAAAAACCTTGTTCCCTTTTCAGCTTCCAGGGCGCCCCCTACAGGAGCACCTGCTTACTACAGCCCACCTCCAGCTCCCTGGTCAACACCACTGAATGGGTAGGTGACCGCCCCGGGTTCCTCATTCACATCCCCATTACAATGAAGGGTCAGTCAGGCGGTTTGGTGGCGTGGGTTTTGGTTTCCAAGCCTAAAGCTTCTGGGTTTGGATCCCAGATGTCTGTTGTCATTCTAGAGCGAGATTATCCTACATAATGGTGAGGAGGCATAGATATCCATTCGTCGATTTAAAGTCGACTAAAAGCATTTAATCCAGACTATTAGTTGACGAGTCATAAAAAAAATCCTATTTGAGAAATGTCTTAGCCGTTGACATTTTAATTGCCACACTTTAGTAATTTTATATTATGGATGCAAAAAACCGCCCCAAATACATGTTGGTTGGGGTTACATGGGGTTATTTCGAGACGTTTCTGGTCTGTAGGTGTAGTGTATCATATTTGGAGTGTATCCTGCTCAATACCCCCCCCCCCCCCCCCCCCCCCCCTCTCCGGCAGCCCCCCTTCGTGGTGACCCTGGACGAGGTGGAGCTGGTCCACTTTGAGCGGGTGCAGTTCCACCTGAAGAACTTTGACGTGGTCATCGTCTACAAGGACTACAACAAGAAGGTGACCATGATCAACGCTGTGCCCGTCAACTCCCTCGACCCCATCAAGGAGTGGCTCAAGTAAGACGCCAGCGCACGCGTGCACGCACCCTGCTGCTCGGCACGTTCAGCGCGGTCACAAGCATGGCACTCTCACAAGCATGGCTGTTTATGTTTTTGGCTTGAACAAAACATGCAAACTAAATCCATGTTTTTCCACCTTTTAGTACCCAAGGGTAGTGCACGGGGTACATGCGACTTTATCCTTAAAATAGCCGATATTGATTTGATATATTTTTTGTAAAGGTAGAATTACGGCCCAAGTGTCAATATTTTATTTTTCCTTGGTGTTTTGCGTTAATTAGTGTATGCTAATTAAACACACTGGGTGCAGAAGCAGCGTCGCTGACTTTCCACTATTTCCCACACACTTATTGCAGTACTTATGTATCAATTGGGCACTGGAGCTCTTTGCTCCGACACGGCATGTTTATCCATCGATTTGTTCACCGTTGGCGTACGAGGTGGTCCATGAAAGGCCTACATGACCGATGAGGGGTGCACCTCAGGCCAAACGTTGGGGAACCGCTGAACTAGAGGATTTACACGGCAATGCAATGGTCTGATCAAATGAGGCGAGGCATCAATGTTTTATCCCCTCGCCAGCTCGTGTGACATCAAGTACACCGAGGGCGTGCAGTCCCTGAACTGGACCAAGATCATGAAGACCATCGTGGACGACCCCGAGGGCTTCTTTGAGCAGGGCGGCTGGTCCTTCCTGGACCCTGAAAGTGAGGTACACGCTGAACCAGCTATTGAAGCCACCGCTATCGAAGCTACCGCTATTGCCAGACTTTGTTATTGAAGTCTACACTTTGACTGCTCTTTGGTTTTTTTATGACAGGAGAGAAGCATGCATATAATTTTAAGTGGGGGTCTTCATAGTTTTGTGTGGATGGGTGGAAGTCTGAATCTTTTTATTATCCCCTCCCCACAGGGTAGCGGTGGGGAGGAGGACTCTGAGTCAGAGATGGAGGACGAGACGTTCAACCCCTCGGCCGACGAAGAGGAGGAGGAAGGGGAGGACAGCGACGAAGACTACGACTCTGAGACGGAGGACTCTGGTACGCAAGCGCACGTCTTCCCCCCCCCTCACAGTGGATTTCCTCTGGTGTAGAGTTTCAGTGAAAAATACATGGACAATCATGTTTGGATCCCGTTTTCAACATGTGCCTCCATTCACCTCTGCATGGTGTCTCGGTCTCGGTCTCTCCCCCAGAATACAGCGGTGCCTCGATGGGCAGTGAAGAAGAGAGTGGGAAGGACTGGGACGAGCTGGAAGAAGAGGCCAGGAAAGGTACGCATCTCCCACCCCCCCTCCCCCCTCCTCCCAGCATACTGAGGCTTTGAATCTGCTGAATTGAATCTAATCCCCTCTCCTTATGTCACCCTTCATCTGTCTCTTCCGCTCCGTCTGGCTCCTGTCTTTTTCTTCCTCTTTTCGATTTCTCCCTATGTTGCTGTTTCTCCCACCCCATGAACTTCTCCCTCTCCCCCCTCTGTCTGTCTCTCTCTTTCCCCCCCTCTGTCTGTCTCTCTCTTTCCCCCCTCTGTCTGTCTCTCTCTTTCCCCCCCTCTGTCTGTCTCTCTCTTTCCCCCCCTCTGTCTGTCTCTCTCTTTCCCCCCTCTGTCTGTCTCTCTCTTTCCCCCCCTCTGTCTGTCTCTCTTTCCCCCTCTGTCTGTCTCTCTCTTTCCCCCCCTCTGTCTGTCTCTCTCTTTCCCCCCTCTGTCTGTCTCTCTCTTTCCCCCTCTGTCTGTCTCTCTTTCCTCCCTCTGTGTCTCTCTCTGTCTCTCTCTCTCTCTCCCCCCTGTGTGTCTCTCTCCCCTCTGTGTTTGTGTGTCTGTCTCTCTCCCCCCTCTGTGTGTGTCTCTCCCCTCTGTGTGTGTCTCTCCCCTCTGTGTGTGTCTCTCCCCTCTGTGTGTCTCTCCCCTCTGTGTGTCTCTCTCCCCTCTGTGTGTCTCTCTCCCCCCCGTGTGTCTCTCTCCCCCCGTGTGTCTCTCTCCCCCCGTGTGTCTCTCTCCCCCCCGTGTGTCTCTCTCCCCCCCGTGTGTCTCTCTCCCCCCCGTGTGTCTCTCTCCCCCCGTGTGTCTCTCTCCCCCCGTGTGTCTCTCTCCCCCCCGTGTGTCTCTCTCCCCCCCGTGTGTCTCTCTCCCCCCCGTGTGTCTCTCCCCCCCCTGTGTGTCTCTCTCCTCCCCCTGTCTCTCTCCCCCCCCCTGTCTCTCTCTCCCCCCCCTGTCTCTCTCTCCCCCCCCCTGTCTCTCTCCCCCCCCTGTCTCTCTCCCCCCCCCTGTCTCTCTCCCCCCCCCTGTCTCTCTCTCCCCCCCCCGTCTCTCTCTCCCCCCCCCGTCTCTCTCTCCCCCCCCTGTCTCTCTCTCCCCCCTGTGTTTGTGTGTCTCTCAGCTGACCGAGAGAGTCACTATGAGGAGGCGGAGGACACGACCAAGGGCAAGAGGAAGATCCGCCCCCCGCCCCCCCCACCCAGCAAGAAGAAGCGGCGGCACTGAACACACACACACACACAAAACAATGCTCATCACACAAACACACACCCAAAACAATGGTCACGCCCACAAACGGCCCCACCCCGTTCAGCCGTTCGAACCGTGCTACACACACATGCATACAGACACACACAGGGGATGTGTACATAGAGGTAGATGCAGGTCGTGTTGTGTTGCTCAAATGGTATCGTGTTAAAGTACCAGCAGGCAATGACACACAAACGTTCGTTTTTTTTGTTGTCATTTTTCTCCCTCTCCAGTTCCGTGCGTCAGGGTCGCGTGTGTCAGGGTCGCGTGTGTCTGAATGCGTGCGTGTGTCGTCGTGGGGTTGTGTTCACGGTCCTTCTCGCGGTCCTTCTCGACCTCGTGGAAGACATGCTGAGAAGTCCTCTGCCAACTTTTTTTATATGAGAGTGACAGCCCAAACCCTCAACACCCCACCTACTCCGCCTTTCCCCCTATCTCCACCCTCAAATCTGTTGTCAAGGTTGACATTTTTTTGTTTTTTTTTTATCCGTCTGGGGGGGGAAAATAAATAATAAAAATATTGCTTTTCTTCTATAGGGACAGAAACAAATCATTTTTTCTGCAATGTCAGGTTCTTTTTTTTTTTTAATAAATATATATATATTGTTTGTACATTCTTTCATACAAACATACACACACACAAAACACCCATCTTCCTCTCCTTTTTTCCAATTTGACTAGGTAGGTTGTTTTACTTGTTAATTCTTAAAATCCTGTTTTTGTTTTTGTAATAAAATTAAAAGGAAATGTAGCCTATGCCTTGTCCCGCGGCTCTCTGTTAAACCATTGGTGTGCTTCATTTGTACCTTATTCGAACTACTGATGATGAGTTTGTCACACGTTCAGACTTATTGTTGGCACTTTTTTTAAATATTTATTTATTGAATGAGTCTTGAATCTGCTTCTACTGGCCGTTCCGGATAATCAAAGTCATTTGGATCTTAGTTCGGGATCCACAGCTGTTGAGTAAGTTTCTTGCTGCTTGTTGCGTAGTAACATTTACGGTTGACAGTTATGATTGTGTCGGGTCCACTTCTGCGTTAGTGGTCGACCACATAACATAAGGTACCGTTAAGATATGGCTTTCTCAAATAGGCTATGCTGCTCCTACATTTCATTAACCCTGTTAGACTATTCGGAGAACAGCAGAGCATGACAACAGGTTTGCCACCGGAGCCTACTGCCATCCTAAAGCCCAGTTCAGACCAAAGATTCACCTTGCAACGCCTTGCAACTCCTTGCAACGACCCGTTCACACCGCCCCTGCGACGTTCTAAAACCGTCTCGTTGCAAGCCGTTGCAAGGTGAATCTTGGGTCTGAACTGGGCTTAACATGTTCCCCCGAACACGGCAGTTTAAGAACATGTATTTTACACTCGTTCTTAAAGGTCCCATGACGTGCCACCAGGTGTGGGTTGATTAGCCCAGTGGACTTTAACAAACATTGCTCATCTATCCGTCACACATCTAGGTGGACACGTCCAACCGTGATGTCATAAGGGACAGATTTCCAAAACGGCTTGTAACGGCTAATCGGCACACCTGGTGGCACGTCATGGGACCTTTAAAGAAACGCAGCTTTAACGCGTTGACAAAGTTCTAATGTAAGATTTCAAGAGACTCCACTAAGATGTCTTGATGTAGGGGACCGTCTGTCCGGTTCCTCACAGGTGAGTCCCAGGTTAACACAATGATGGGGGAGGGGGACGGACGGACGTCCTCTTTCACTGACTAGAGCTTAGTTAGTCCATCGTATGCGTGTTAACATTAAAAACATGTATTGATGCGCATGTGACTGTCAGCTGTGCGTTGCCAAACACTAATTGTAATGTTTGACAGATGACGTTGCTACATAGATTGTGACATCGCCTGCCAGCACTGACCAATCATTATAACAATCAAATATATGTTTGAACGGTAGGCTATGCTTTGATGTCAGGCTTTAGTTAAAGGTATATTTAACGAGGACACCAAGCATTTAAAATGGGTACTTCGGATACTCCAAATTCACAATATTCAACGTGGTCCTTGCTGCAGAGACAAATGGGTGGAGCTTGAAGCTCAGCTCCACCTCTCTGGATCTGGTCCATCTTATTGGGTTTTACGTTAGCCAATCAACCCATTATTATGGGTTAAGGTAATGGTTAGGTAGGTTAAGGTGTTAAAGTGTCAATTTTCAAACACAGACTAAAAAGTGTTTTGTGCCAAAGTTCTAGAAAGGAGGGGGGTGTTATCACCCACGGCAACTTTGTGGTAGACCTACTTTCTTAGTGCGATATAACTACAAATGATCATTTAAAAACATTGTGCAAAGTTTAATTTGAATGAGAGAATGAAAGAAAATAAACAAACGCACTTTTCTAAATTGGTCTCAATGTTGTCTTCGAGACAAGGACGGCATTTTTGCATAAGAGGAACAGAAGATGCTCAAGGAAAATCTGTTATTTCCATATAGATGTAACCTTGGGATCTCAGGCTCCAGTCTGATGATGTGTTTAGAGTCACTACAGCTAATCTCCTCACCGGTGTTACCCTTTATCCATTGCATGTTTCGTTTTTTTGAAGATGCCTTTAACCAAAGAAACGAATAAAGTCGCTACCATCTAGTGCTGTAGAACAGAATAGAAAAAACACAACAGGGAAGAGTGCAGAGTATCTATAAGAATTAGAAAAACAAGCTTAACCAAGTTCCACCTTAACTACCTCAGGGGCGGACTAGCCAGAACGGGGGCTGGGGTATCACTGGCCACCTTTGGAACCTGATTGGACACCTTAGGTGCAACCCTAGTTGATTGACAGTTCACTGCATGTGTCGTTGAAAGCAGCGAGATTTATACAAATGAGGAAGGCTCCCGAGGGCTCTCTAAACGTCTTGCACTTCCATGGATGAGGAGAGGACCTGTTTCAGTGAAACCATAATTCCAAAGTAAGTTTTAAAGTGATCTCTGGAAACGTGAGGGACTTAAGATGTATTACGGGTGCGTTGTCATTCACGTCCATAACATTAATTATTACATTTGTGTAGGACGATATAGTCCCAAACAATCATTTGCTTTGATGCGTTATGCAATAGACGTGTCGATAGCCCCAATTATAAGTACATTGCCACTTTTTGCGGTCAATACTAAATCTCTTTTTTAACGTCGTCCGAAGTCGTTGACCCAGAATCAGAATGTTAATGGTGGACCCATCACTTGCTGATAACTGCTATTGTGATCACGATAGTGTGTGTGTGTGTGTGTGTGTGTGTGTGTGTGTGTGTGTGTGTGTGTGTGTGTGTGTGTGTGTGTGTGTGTGTGTGTGTGTGTGTGTGTGTGTGTGTGTGTGTGTGTGTGTGTGTGTGTGTGTGTGTGTGTGAGAGAGAGGTGAATCTGGGTTATGAAAATGGTCAAGTAGTCATGTTCCTTAGGTAGGTTATATTAAGTATTTTCCTTTATTAGGCCTAGTATGGACACCTTTATAAAGCCTTGTACACCCTCTGGCCAACCCTTGTATAAAGGTCTAGCTCCGCCACCGAACCTCCTGAAAGCCCTCTGTAATGGACCTTGTTCAGATAGCCAGTTCCAAGTAGACCTTTGACCACTGAAGGCCATTGGGCTTACCTTACCCAGATGGGAAGGCACGAGAGGGCATTCTGGCGGCCACAAAGAGGAAAGGAGCCCCTTCATTCCTCTCCCGTGTAGCTAGCTGGCGCCAGGTTCCATTAATGGGGAACAGGGGTTGCATAAGGTGCTTTGATCAGTGCAGGTAGGAGGAATCCACACAATTTGGGAACCTGAAGCCCGATTCCAGAACAGAAGTTATTTGGCAAAGCAAATCAGGTTTTGTTACAACATCTGTGCACAGTGCAAGTGATAATAAAGTGTTTGTCTTTTAAACGTTGTCTTTCTCTACCTCTTGTATTTGGTCAAAGTGAAATGTGACTGTGACCTGAGCAGCCCTACACTGACTGCGCCAGCATCGACGAGGCCCAGGTTATGAACCAGGGGTCAAATCAGGTGAACTCCCTAAACAGGGGAGTCTGGATCGCCCTGCGCCCGGGGCTGCCCCCCTGGGCCAGGGTTCTGTCTACATTTACGTGTACGTATGCATAACAAACATTCAAAGCAATTGTACGACTCCTGCCACCAAAACAATTTGCATCCACACACAGCCCCCCCACACACACACACACACACACACTGAGATTTGCATAAAAGTGACAGTGTGTGTCACTTTTGCATTTTTTTAATTCTCTGTGTAAAAATGCTCTAATTTTTTACACAGAGAGCATTTATCCGTCAACAGTTGGATGGCTGAAAGCGTTTTTTCAAAGCATGCTTTGTGCATACACGAGGCATAAGCACTTAACTGTGCCTCAAACGACGGTTGGAGGTTGGAGTAGTTTAATTTTGATGTTTTTTATAATGTTTTATGAAAAGCTATCAATTGCAATTTTATTGTTAATTGATGCTGTGTGTTTATGTGAGTTTTCAATACTCGTTAACCTATTATATATATATATATATATATATATATATATATATATATATATATTAGGGCTGTCAAAAGATTAAAATTTTTAATCTGATTAATCACAGGGTAGCTGTGGATTAATCACGATTAATCACGATTAATTACCATTCATAAATATGCCCGGAATTTCTGAATTTCTCTGTATATTGTTGTAGGAACGGAAAGATAAATGACAGAAGGTGGATATATAGGCATTTAGCATGTTCTTTTATTCATGAAAGAATCCAGATGATGGTGTTATTAATAATGAAAAATAAAATCGAACTTAAACATACCACACCATATTTCAATTTTTGTTTTGTGCCAGTCTCTTTGCAATGCCTATGAGCATATAACATTTTTATTTTTATTTTTTTAATCGAACTTAAAGATAACAGTCATCCCAAACGTTATGGGCATCTTAGCCATTGCTAAGTTTAGAATGGTTAAACATTGGTTGAACATTTTCCCTTTTTTAAATTAACAAACTACCACACCTTCGTACAATAAAATGTGTCTCTCTTGGCTATTCTTCTTTTAGCCAGTTGCTGAGGCAAACTAACTGGTTGACATTTTCTGAAAGTAAGGCTGACCGTTTCTTTTGCACGATGTGGCCTGCCACCGAGAAGAGTCTTTCACATGGAACTGTGGATGCAGGAGTCGCTAGATATTTGCAAGCCAGCAGGGCCAGCTTGTCATGGGCTCCTGAATGAGCAGACCACCACTGCAATGGACAGTCCTCCATACTAATGCAGGGCTCTGCCCTGTACCTGTGTATGTCTCTGCCAGGCTGCACCTCCTCATCAGAATCAGAATCTGAGCACATTTGTAGGAGCAGGCTCATTTTCTTCTTGGGTGGCCCATCTTCAGAAGTCTGTGGAGACCTTCTTGGTGATTGTTCATGCAGCATGCCTCCCAGTGTGGTCCACACCTCTTCTCTTTCACTCTTGGGCAGGGTCTTCAAGTCTTTAAAGCGTGGATCCAGGGCCGTTGCAAGCTTGAGCCATGCGTTGTTGGTCTTTTCTTGGCGGGAGGCTAGGTCTTCTTTGAATGCCGTCTTAAATCGCACCACATATGCAGGGTCCTCATCAGAGACCTCCATTACACGACGCAAGTGGCAGAGGGCAGGCAGTACAACAGAGCAGGATACATAGGCCTCCCCACCCAGGATCTCAGTTACATACCTGCAGTTGAATGAAACACACACACACACACACACACACACACACACACACACACACACACACACACACACACACACACACACACACACACACACACACACACACACACACACACACACACACACACACACACACATCATTAAGTTATTACAACAGAAGTTGGTAGTTTACAAAAAGGTAACATATAATTTCAATTTAATTAATTACATTTTATTTCAAACTATAGGCCTATTAATAATTCATATGTGGATTACTTACCGACAGGGCTCTAGAAGAGTCTCAAGTCTTTGCACCTTGTCCCATTCTGGTGGTGTCAGCATAATGAGTTTGTGCTGCTGTTGGTCCAGGGTTGCTTTTATTGCTGCTTGATTGCGGTTCAGACGCTTGACCATATCCACCGTCGAATTCCAACGTGTTGGAACGTCCTGGACCAGCGGCTCCTGCTTCTGTCCAAGGGCAGCTTGTTGTGCTTGAAGCTCCGCGGTGTTTGCCGGACTGTGTTTGAAGTGGCCCACAATTTTGCGAGACTTGGACAATGCATGCACAAATCCGCTGTCAGAGAGGCTCACCGTGATGCTTCTCTGTAGGATGTGAGCTATGCAAGGCATGTGCTCAAATGTCAAAAGTCTAGCCGCAGCGATCATATTGCGTGCGCTGTCGGTCCCTATAGTTGTGACTTTTCCTTCTATTTCCCACTTGCGTGCTACTGTTAGGAACTGCTCTGCACATGCTTCTGCAAAGTGACGCTCTTCTGTTTTCATTGTAGTTAGCGCAAACGACTTCAGTTCCCATGTTTTAGTGATATGATGTGCAGTTACACCCAGGTAATTGTTGTTACTCACAGAGGTCCAGTGGTCTCCTGTCAGGGCGACATAGTCAGCTACAGCCAAATCCTCTTCTTTCTTTTTCTTTTCCGTTTTGTAGAGGTCGTGGATTTTAGTCATTACTGTGCCTCTTGACGGTGGCTTGTAGAATGCGTCGCGTGAAGCAACTTGTAACACTTCCGCGAGGCCCTTGTCCTCGACAATATTAATCGGCCAACAGTCTTTTGCAATCCATTTGGCAATTTTTTGGGTCAAGTTCTCAGAAATAGACTTACTTAATGCACGGCCTTCGGTGAGCGTTGTCTGAACCAAGCCCCCTGGTCTTGCCCCAGAACTTGAAGAGCCGACAAACGCATGCTTAGCGTTGATATGGTACTTTAGGCTGGAAGTGCTTCGGTGAAACGAAAACTCCTTCTTGCAGAGTGTGCAAATCACTGCTTGTTTATTAAGTGTTCCATCTTTGTTTTTTTTAAATTCAAACTTTCCATCCAAAGGGCCAACAACTTCTTTCGGTTCAGTATCCATCTTGTGTCTCAGTCAAAACTCTAGAGCGGCAAATAGCGGCGGCAAGTGCTGGAGCGGGAAATATTGGGCGGGTCATTTTGCGCATGCGTTAATGCGTTAAAGAAATTAATGCGTTAATTCCACAAATTAATCACCCTGCGTTAACGCGTTAATTTTGACAGCCCTAATATATATATATATATATATAACATTACGATAAATCAGGGAGCAAAATCTGCAATTTCCATTACATTAAAGATGACACCCTACTGGCTCCTATTCACAGGGGTCATCAGTCTGGTTCTCAAGGTCTCTCCCGAGCCAGGTAAGACACCATGTTTGCATAAGAGATACAGAAGATGCTCAAGGAAAATCAGTTATTTCCATATAGATATAACCTTGAGATCTAGAGCTGCACCCTGAGGATGTCTTTAGAGTCACTACAGCTGCAATCTCCCCACCAGTGTTTCCCTTTCTTCATGGTTACATATTTAGCCATTCTGCGGATGCCTTTAAAGGGACGATCAATGGGCTATAAAGAAAGTGATTGTGCTGCTTGATAAGCCTCGCCTGCATATTGGAACGTCTTGTGCAGGTCTAGTCTTGTTGGGTTTAAAAAATAAATAAATGAGGAGCACAACCTCGATGAGACAATAAAAGTCCCCAATCTGTTGGTCAAGGCAGGGGTCCCAGTAGATGGCTATTCCTTTGATGATACATGTTCGATCAATAACAATTTGTAAAAGTCCTGAAAGGTTTCTGAATATATGTATTTTTAATCTTCTCTGGCCAAACCGCTACTCATCCCATTGTGGAATGATGCGCTTATAGAAGTAATGAATGACTTTTTTAGTGCAGCCTTCAATAAACAGTTGAGGAAAAAAAACGTTTCTTTTTATGTAGCCAATACATTTATAGTTGGATACAGAAAGAAATGCTGAATGCAAAAGGCATTATAAAACGATGCATTTAATGCACGTTAAATCAGTCAATAAGGTTAAAACTTTTTTAATTGCACGACCACATTAAAAGGAAACAATCTCTTGCCTCAAACCGAAGGGGGGGGGGGGGGAATAAATCAGGTTGTTGCAATCGCGGATTTTGACCATGCTCAGATTAAACATGCAAATGATGACCTCGCCTGACACTGAAGTAAGCCCATCAGAACAGAGGCAACTGATTCTAGAACGGCATTTGAGCTGTCCCTGGGGTTTGACGTTTAATCGATATAGGCTACATGGTTTCAAAGAGCAGGCTAACTCATTTACTACAGATATTATGCATTTTAATAGTAGGCCTAATTAAAATCATTTCTGATAAGAACGAAACGTGAAGTAAAAACCGATGCAAAAAAACCAACAAAAAAAAACCTACGGAGCAAGTTTCTCGATTGATCAGACTCTTTGTGGCACATGAACCCCGTAAATTATGAATACGATTCCAGACCCCTGGTGGCGGGTGGATTTACCGCTGATAGGAAGTCGTCAAGGTGGCGATCAAACGTGCAAATTGCTGCATGCAAGATCTAATGGGGGCTGAGATCCTCGTAGGTGACTCCGATATCGGCCACGCTAATCCCAGGTGAGAGACCATGAAATCGGGGCAACTATGAAACCATGGATACCTTGGGAACTAAAGGGCTACCAAATAATCAATAACAGGGCTACCATTTTGTAGAAACCATGATAACCTTTGCTGTGTCATCGTGAGAATGGTTTGAGAGGGCATCACCTGAAGTTTAGAGAGGTTAGAGACGGAGAGGGCTTTACGCAGCAACATGGGGCCGAGTATAAAAAAATAAAATACAAATCCTGAACGGAAACGGTCTAAAATGAAATATATACACTATTAGTTTGAACTAACTTTGACTTATTGTTCTTATTCAAAGTGTAATATTTTGAAGTTCTGAATAAATATTTCACTTAAAATACCAGTCTCTGTTTATCAGTCCAGAACTCTTCATTTTACCCACTCTGCCAGAAGAGGACCCCAACTGGATGTTTGACCTCAAAGAACAGAGAGTCAATTGAACTTGCCGGCACAATTAGTCTGGAAGATCTCAGTTCATTTTTTATTTACAAGGGAGGTTTTCAACAGGTTCAGACCAAAATGCCTCTAAGGGCTGACATCAGTGGGAGCCATCTGTATTGTTTATGAAAATGTGCAATATGAAGGGCTACTCTGCTTTTATACTTCCATCATAATAAACAAAAACTTTTTCTCTAAATAACTTTGAAGACAACAATTTCCTCAGAACAAAATTGGACTTCTACTAATAATAACTGATATCTCGGTGATGAAGTGATGTAGCCTACACCATAAAAATCACCCTGCGTCTAATCTCAGCTCCCCTGCAAATGTATTTTTTCTTTAGTGTGTCTAAATCCGAAGCCTGTAGGTATTTCGTTCTGAAATACAAACAAAGCTACCACAGCTATAGGAGGGCCAGGGCCTCCTTTCAGCTTGGTTTGATCGTGTGCCTCTTACATGTTTTTGTTGGTGACTAGGAGTTCAAGTTTCAAGTATTTATTTGTCACATGCTTAATTTGAGAAAGAAAAAGCATTGAAATGGGGAAAAAGGCAGTGAAATGGGGAAAAAGGCCGTGAAATGGGGAGTTATGAATAACGTTGATTTCAATGCTCCGAATAAATTATTATATGACAATGGATAAACTGATTTAATTTTTACGGATACATTATGCATGTCATTTGAACAGAAAATAATTTTTCAGCCTAACAATTTTACTGAGTTATTATGTTGTTTTACCATTTGTTTATTTCACTTGTAACGATTCTATGCTGCAAACAAAATCTACCTTTAGGTACATTAAAATAATTTAACTTGAACTAGCTTGAACTTGAACTTGATATGTCAATGCTTCCAACCAAATATTCATCATCTTCTGTGGAGCGAAAGTGACACCTGATGTCCAGTTTTGCATTTTGCATTTTTGCATTTTTAGAGGAGTACAACGCTGTATGTCTGTGACTTTAAGTATGATTGGTAAGGCTGGGGGGATTCAGAAGAGGGAACATCTGTGAACAGGTATGATGTTTTTTTGATCGCTTAGGATCTCGTTTTAGTGTCTGTGGTTCTCCTTGCCTCTGGAAGTCTGCCAGAGGAGCTGAGGGCGTTAATAGGGCTGTCAATATCTTTCAATTCAATCTTAAAACGTTTATTTCAATTACGCTTTCTTCTAACCACGTTTTCTTTTATCTTCTTTGTTTGATTTAACCTCGAATATAGCTCTGTGATATGTTATTCTCATCATCTTTATTTGAAACTGATCTATTGTTGTGATGTGGTTTTCCCTGTTAGGCTTCATTAACAGACCATCAGACCATGTTTCGCGTGCGAGTCTCCGCCTTCCGTCTCATTGGTGAGCATTTCATCATAAAACAGCATCAAACCCTCCGATTATTACAGAAAAATGCCATTGTTAACTGTTACGCAACAGCATACAACTCATAATTTATCAATTATTTGGTAATTTAATGTAAAAGATTAATATATCATAAAATATATACCTATCCATACTCATTTCTTAAAGGATAACGTTAGTAATTATCATTGAAAGTTCAGCAAATTCATTGCAGTCAATTATGTTAATATAATCCAATTCTCCAATATTAAAGCAATAAAATCAATATTAATCATAAGCATTTTTTTATTCAAAGGGATTTTCATGCTTTTAAGTATGACAGAATCAAGTAAGTGTGGCTACAAACATACCAACCCAGTCGCCAAGAAAAAACGTCAGTGGTGTACGTTTCCATGAACACTGGATACGTAGCATTTCAACGTAAAAAATAGCGTGTTATACCTACAATATCCACGTGTGCCGCTGTGGAGGCGGGTTTCGGGGTTTGGGTTTCACGGCTTTCGCGGCAAATTGTGGACACGATTGTTTAGGGGGGGGGGGGGGGAGACTGTTGATGACCGGGGAGGGGGGGGGGGGGGGAGAGACACGTTTGTTGAGGGGGGACGACGACACACGATTGTAGGGGGGGGGGACACGTTAGTTGAAGGGGGGGGGGGGGGACACGTTTGTTGAGGGGGGGGGGAGACACGTTTGTAGGGGGGGGGGGCACGCTCGACAACGAGAGTTGGTTTTTATTGAACGCTCGACAACGAGAGTTGGTTTTTATTGAACGAGACTTCAACACGGAACAGCTGCGCGAAACGATGGTCACGTCACTCTCGGTGACGGTGTCGACAATAATGAACACACGAACAATGTTAATAGAACAACACACAACCACATAACATCCCGAACCCATTAACCCCACTTAATCCTAACAACAAAACAAGTTAACAAAAGCCCCATTTGTCAACTGACAACCCCAATTCCCAGAATCCCCCGCGGCTCCGGAACACGGCGTAGCTTATATTAATCTTTATTATCTGAATGGGAAATGCAATATTTTAGGACAGATACACCATTAAACGCGTTTCTAATGACATTTCTAGCGAGAAATGTACATTTTCCTTACATAATCTTCAGTCAGTGAATGTGTATGATCTTTATTAATCTTTATTATCTGAATGGGAAATGCAATATTTTAGGACCGATTCACCGTTAAACGTGTTTCTAATAACATTTCTAGCGAGAAATATACTTTTTAATTGCATAATCTTCAGTCAGTGATTGTGTCTGATCTTTAGTTTTATAGTTATTAGGAGTTGATCGGCTCGCTCGCATGTTTCAACGACGTCAGGTTGCTTTCGCTAAACTAGCAGCTCACGTGCTTCCTGCGTTTGTGTTATTAAACTCTTACTTTATGTAACTTTTAATGATATCATCTTGTTAGAAACACGTATATCTGAGAGCCAACCCAGTCGCCAAAATCATACCTACGTTGACAGTGTACGTTTCGTGAACACTGGATTACGTCGCATTTCAACATAAAATAGCGTGTTATACACACACACACACGCACGCACATGCACACACACAAGCACACACACGCACGCACAGACACACAGACACACACACACACACACACACACACACACACACACACACACACACACACACGCACACACGCACACGGTGCATTTCGCTGCTAAAACAACAACAAAAAAATATTCCCTCAAATATTATTACTTTCAAAACGTTGGCCAAAATGGCCAATAATATCATTTTTTTTTGGGATGCTTCTAGGACATTTTGGGTGGATTTTGAACGGTATGTGGGGGGCACGTTTTTTGCAGGACCTGGCAACCCTGCGCTGTTGCCCGAGATCTGGATCCACCCCGGCGTGGTGCCGTCTCCTTTTGACCTTTTGACCCCAGACTTCTGGGGGAATAGCTGAATCAATTCATTAGTCAATCAGAAGCATGTAAATATCTTTCCGGTGGCGTAAGAGGACGAACAAGGTGTCCTTCAACATCTACGCTTCCAGGCGATTGCAACGGTGCCACACATGAGCATATTCGAACATGTTTAATGGTAGTAATTAGCTGTCGAAATTGGAGGCCTTAATCAATACTGAGCAGCTATTGATTTGCTTCCCGATAAAGATTTGTCACAAATGACATGTTATTTAGCATCTACACGTTGAGCTGAGTCCAATGACACCAAGAACGACACTCTAGCTAATGGTAACATGTATTTTACATGGTACACCTAGGTCTAGGACATGATCTCGGTGTAGCAAGAGGCCGAGCTTGATCTCATTGGACTCAGCTTAACGTGTAGATGCTAATTAACATGTAATTTGTCAAAAATCTCCATCGGGAAGCAAATCTATAGCTGGTCATTATTGATAAAGGCCTCCAAAATCGACAGCTAATTACTACCCCGAAACATATTCAAATATGATCATGTGTGGCACTGTTGCAATCGTCTCGAAACGTTGATGTCAAAGGACACCTTGTTTGCTCTGTTGCACCACCGGGAAGATATTTTCATACTTCTAATGGATTGATTCATATTTTTAGGTTCTCGGAGTGAGACTTTAAGTGGCTGCAGCAGAAGTGTTGAGACGAAAGATGATATCAAGAGATTTATAGAATATTCCCATTCACATTATGATTCTTCGTCGTAACATCCGACCAAACATCCTTTACATTTACAGAGCGAAGATTATGAAAGTCCAGGCTCAGCAAGTGCTCCATCTCGTTGCACCTGCACCCAGCGGCTCGCTTGCAAGATTTTGGCCTGAAGTTCTTCCCAGACCAACACCCTAGCCATCCAACATGCATATCTGAGAATCAGGCCTCTCTTTAATAATGACAAAAAGTTATGAGAGAAATACACATTAACTTTTTGTTATCTCATAAGCGGCGTGGTGCCGGCTCCTTTTGACCTTTTGACCCCCGACTTCAAAAACGTGGCCACAGGCCAGCTGTGTCTACACACCTTTAGCCACAAATGTACACCTCCATCCCACAAAAAATGGGGACTAGAAACTAACCTCTGTCTTATGTACATTTACTGTACTGTTGGAGGTCACGCCCCTTTGCCGACCTTTTCAAGATAGCTAGGGATGCTAAAATGTTTACACACATTTCCCGGGGCCCCGTGTACGACATATCCGAGATTTGGAGTTCTAGCCCTTAGAGATAAAAAAGTTTTCCCAAATGGAGTGTCATTTGGACAAAGCCCCTCAGAAGTGTAGCCTGCAAGACCTAATGGTTCAGAATGTGGTGGAAAAACAGTTTTTGAGATAGGAAGGTCCTACCGCCCTGAAATTTTAATACCTTATTCTAGGGCCTAACTTCCTGCCCTCGGGGTCCGACCGGGCCAAGTTTCGTTGCGGGGGTCCCAGTTAGGCCCTAGAATATGGTATTCAAATTTCAGGGCGGTAGGACCTTCCTATCTCAAAAACTTTTTTTCCACCACATTCTGAACCATTAGGTCTCGCAGGCAACACTTCTGAAGGGGCTTTGTCCAAATGACAGTCCATTTGGGCAAACTTTTTTTCTCTATGGGCTAGAACTACAAATCTTGCATATGTCGTTCTCGGGGCCCCGGGAAATGTGTGTCAACATTTTAGCATCCCTAGCTATCTCGAAAAGGCTGGAAAAGGGGCGTGACCTCCAACGGTACAGTCAATGTACATAAGACAGAGGTTAGTTTCTAGGCCCCATTTTTTGCGGGATGGAGGTGTACATTTGTGGCTTAATGTGTGTAGACACCGCTGGCCTGTGGCCACGTCTTTGAAGTCTGGGGTCAAAAGGTCAAAAGGAGCCGGCACCACGCCGCTTATGAGATAACAAAAAGTGAATCTGTATTTCTCTCATTACATTTTGTCATTATTGAAGAGAGGCCTGATTCTCAGATATGCATATTGGACTGTTAGGGTACAGGTCTGGGAAGAACTTCAGGCCAAAATCTTGCAAGCGAGCCGCTGGGTGCAGGTGCAACGAGATGGAGCACTTGCTGAGCCTGGACTTTCCTAATCTTCGCTCTGTGAATGTAAAGGATGTTTGGTCGGATGTTACGACGAAGAATCATAATGTGAATGGGAATATTCTATAAATCTCTTGATATCATCTTTCTTCTCAACACTTCTGCTGCAGCCACTTAAAGTCTCACTCCGAGAACCTTAAAATATGAATCAATCCATTAGAAGTATGAAAATATCTTCCCGGTGGTGCAGCAGAGCAAACAAGGTGTCCTTTGACATCTATGTTTCGGGGTAGTAATTAGCTGTCGATTTTGGAGGCCTTTATCAATAATGACCAGCTATAGATTTGCTTCCCGATGGAGATTTTTGACAAATTACATGTTAATTAGCATCTACACGTTAAGCTGAGTCCAATGAGATCAAGCTCGGCCTCTTGCTACACCGAGATCATGTCCTAGACCTAGGTGTACCATGTAAAATACATGTTACCATTAGCTAGAGTGTCGTTCTTGGTGTCATTGGACTCAGCTCAACGTGTAGATGCTAAATAACATGTCATTTGTGACAAATCTTTATCGGGATGCAAATCAATAGCTGCTCAGTATTGATTAAGGCCTCCAATTTCGACAGCTAATTACTACCATTAAACATGTTCGAATATGCTCATGTGTGGCACCGTTGCAATCGCCTGGAAGCGTAGATGTTGAAGGATACCTTGTTTGTCCTCTTACGCCACCGGAAAGATATTTACATGCTTCTGATTGACTAATGAATTGATTCAGCTATTCCCCCAGAAGTCTGGGGTCAAAAGGTCAAAAGGAGACGGCACCACGCCGGGGTGGATCCAGATCTCGGGCAACAGCGCAGGGTTGCCAGGTCCTGCAAAAAACGTGCCCCCCACATACCGTTCAAAATCCACCCAAAATGTCCTAGAAGCATCCCAAAAAAAATGATATTATTGGCCATTTTGGCCAACGTTTTGAAAGTAATAATATTTGAGGGAATATTTTTTTGTTGTGGTTTTAGCAGCGAAATGCACCGTGTGTGTGTGTGTGTGTGTGTGTGTGTGTGTGTGTGTGTGTGTGTGTGTGTGTGTGTGTGTGTGTGTGTGTGTGTGTGTGTGTGTGTGTGTGTGTGTGTGTGTGTGTGTGTGTGTGTGTGTGTGCGTGTGTATAACACGCTATTTTATGTTGAAATGCGACGTAATCCAGTGTTCACGAAACGTAAACTGTCAACGTAGGTATGATTTTGGCGACTGGGTTGGCTCTCAGATATACGTGTTTCTAACAAGATGATATCATTAAAAGTTACATAAAGTAACAGTTTAATAACACAAACGCAGGAAGCACGTGAGCTGCTAGTTTAGCGAAAGCAACCTGACGTCGTTGAAACATGCGAGCGAGCCGATCAACTCCTAATAACTATAAAACTAAAGATCAGACACAATCACTGACTGAAGATTATGCAATTAAAAAGTATATTTCTCGCTAGAAATGTTATTAGAAACACGTTTAACGGTGAATCGGTCCTAAAATATTGCATTTCTCATTCAGATAATAAAGATTAATAAAGATCATACACATTCACTGACTGAAGATTATGTAAGGAAAATGTACATTTCTCGCTAGAAATGTCATTAGAAACGCGTTTAATGGTGTATCTGTCCTAAAATATTGCATTTCCCATTCAGATAATAAAGATTAATATAAACTACGCCGTGTTCCGGAGCCGCGGGGGATTCTGGGAATTGGGGTTCTCAGTTGACAAATGGGGCTTTTGTTAACTTGTTTTGTTGTTAGGATTAAGTGGGGTTAATGGGTTCGGGATGTTATGTGGTTGTGTGTTGTTCTATTAACATTGTTCGTGTGTTCATTGTTGTCGACACCGTCACCGAGAGTGACGTGACCATCGTTTCGCGCAGCTGTTCCGTGTTGAAGTCTCGTTCAATAAAAACCAACTCTCGTTGTCGAGCGTGCCCCCCCCCCCCTACAAACGTGTCTCCCCCCCCCCTCAACAAACGTGTCCCCCCCCCCCCCCCCCCCCCCCCCTTCAACTAACGTGTCCCCCCCCCCTACAATCGTGTGTCGTCGTCCCCCCTCAACAAACGTGTCTCTCCCCCCCCCCCCCCCCCCTCCCCGGTCATCAACAGTCTCCCCCCCCCCCCCCCCCTAAACAATCGTGTCCACAATTTGCCGCGAAAGCCGTGAAACCCAAACCCCGAAACCCACCTCCACAGCGGCACACGTGGATATTGTAGGTATAACACGCTATTTTTTACGTTGAAATGCTACGTATCCAGTGTTCATGGAAACGTACACCACTGATGTTTTTTCTTGGCGACTGGGTTGAACATACACGCATATTCACCACCACAACGTCCACGAAATCCCTTCATGATCTTCAATTTGAATAAAAAAAACTGACAGGAGGTCTGATGCTCTCCTCTCCCCCAGTCTCCCCAGAGTACCACTACTACAACCAAATCCTGAGCTGGAGCGACGCGCGGAGCTTCTGTCGGGGCAAGCACAGCGATCTGGCCACCGTGACCTCCATGGAGGAGGCCCAGCTCCTGGCCCAGACCACCGCCGGCCGGGGCGACGCCTGGATCGGCCTCCGTAACGACGGACCCGCCAAGTGGCTGTGGTCGGACGGAAGCGGAGAGCCGCTTCCTTTGTTGTGGATTGCAGGGCAGCCCGACTTTTCGGGTGGCTGTGTAGACACGATCGCATCGGGCTGGAACGATTACAATTGTACTACGACGAGACGTAATCTTGTGTGCGAAGATGGTGAGTCGAAACCTTCTAGTGTGATTTAAAATTCATAGTTTCACTTACAAATTGTAAATAGCCTACAGTTATACAAACAAATATATGATTATGCGTTGCGCCCGCATGTGAGGGATAAACCGGGAAGGGTCTGTCTGCGTCCTGCAAGACGAGGCGTAAATTGTAGTAGGCGTAACTTGTAGTAGGAGGAGGCGTGACTTGTGCTTTTCTAAATCGCTGTCCACGCGAGATCTTCCTCTTTTCGCGGTAAAAAACAGTTGTAAATCTCTAAATTATTTTCTTAAATGCATATGATTCAGGGATGTCAGTTTCAGTATGCCAGTAAGGCTATGATTAAGCTAATCAAGAGCATATTTTTAAATGAGCGGGTCGGGTGCATTATTTTTACGTGAGGCCTAATATTTGAGGTCCGTTGCGGTCATTTATGTACCCGCGCACCACTGCTACATAGTACTGATCACTTCCGCGATTTAGAAAAGTACTAGACACGCCTCCTACTTCCGCAAAGAAAAGTACAAGACACGCCTCCTACTACAAGTTACGCCTACTACAAGTCACGCCTCCGTCTTTCAGGACGCAGACGGATAGAAACCGGGAACGGTCTCAAATCCAAACGATCTCTTAAAGAGTCGCACTCAACCAGAACACAACTATTCTCTCATAGATCATTTCAATCATTAAATCTCACAGAAGGAGCTTTAATGTCGAAGCTATAATCTGAAATTAGATTTGTTAAATCATAATACCGCTATTTTAACGGGGAATGGGGTTTCTTTATGCAGCACAGTTGCCGCACTATTACCCTCAGCCCGATTTGTGGGAATGGACCGCTGCCCGGGATCATTGCAGAAGCCTAGGTATGGAACTACCCAAAATCAAAGGCATGCCCGATATAGCACCAATCCTCACTCCGTCGCTCCATGTCTCCGTCTGGATCGGCCTCTTCTGGGACCGGTGGGCGTGGTCCGACGAGAGCACCACCTCCCTCAGGTACTGGACGTTGGGCGAGCCCGCCAACCTCCAGGGCTGTGCGATTGTCAACGTCACGGACCAGGGCCGGTGGTACGAGGAGCAGTGCGAGACCGAGATGCCTTTCGTCTGCCAGGGCGGTGAGTTCTGGGTCTCCACATCGGCGTGGCAAGACCGGCCCCATGGTTCAGAAAGAACCGTTCTTTATAAAGAGTGAGCTGTTGAATGTGGTGCAGATGTTAGTGATCAGAAGGTTCTCGTTGCAGCTGGGAACTTGCGGAGGGTGCTGATCAAGTTAAAGATGGAGTCGGATGGTGACCTCGATCGCTCAGCCGCCGGTGCTCAACTCCTGAAGCAGGTGAGAGAGCCGTACCTACTTGTACTGGGAACTACCCTCTGCTATTCGCAGGCTGTCCCCCATCCAGTGGCGTAGTACCAAATTCTGGCCCCTGTATACAAAAGGTACTGATGTCCCCCGCTCCCCCCCCCCCGAATTCCCCCTACCAGTCCCCGTCGCAGAATTGTTGACGGGCCAGGGGGCGAGACGTGACCTATCGGCATATGGCCACTGAGCGCAATGTGGGGCTCCTGCCACTAGGTGGTAGCAGAATCAAAGAAAATATTATTATTATTATTTATTTTTTTACATTACCATGGGCCCCCCTCTGCCTTGCGCGCCCCCAAGCCTGTCCACCTTACACCCCCAGTCCGGCGGCCCTGCCCCCATCCAAGTAATGACCAGGCCCGATCATGCTGTCCTTCTGACATCAGACGAGATTGATCGTATGGGGATTATACGACTGTAACAGGACAGCTTTTTCACAGATTACACAGCCTTCGTATGTTTCTGCACAGTCATGCTTCCACATAGGGCAAAAGGTGCAGTGCTTCTGCACTGTGCTGGCGAATGTCGATTGCCATTTGAACATGATTCAGCCTGGGTACATATAAACGTATAGCTATTTAGTAAGTGACATCGTACACATATCAGTGTCAGATAAGCAGCACGACCGGGCAATGCGAGAACTATTGTTTGTGTTTGTGTGTTCAGCTCGAGGCGCAGTTCAGAAGTCAGGGGATATCAGATTTCCAACTCAGCTGGAAGGGCGACATCCGTCGTCAGGATGAGATCAACGAGAACCCTGCAGCTGAGAGCCACGGTCCAGGTCCCTGCGATAAACGGAAATGGGTATGTTCTGATGATGACCAAAAATTATACTATGTATTGCAATTATTGCAAATCAAAGCAGTAAAAAAAGACACTGTCTATTACTGACGTAGATAACATTCAAATACTTTCAGGAGTTTATACTCTAATAATATGACGTTGTGTTTAACATTCATGCTGATTGATAAAATAATAAATAATTCAATAAACCAAAGATTTCCTCTCTCGAAGGGTCTTTGGCCTATCGAGAATGAAAAGTTGCATAGAGCTGCAAGTTTGAAGGACCAGCCTACCTTTAACTCTTGTCCTCTTTTCCTTGCAGAATGACTGAAGCAACAGACCTCCTACGTACACACATACACACGCACACGCACAGTCACATGCTTGCCAACCATACGAACACGTATAGATAGACAGGCACAGTATTTGCATGTGTATGGAGATGAGGAGCTTATTATTATTATTATTATTAGGCAAAACTCCAGAGTTCAGACGTTATATCTGAGTTTCCGGTAGTTGTGTGCATCCCGTGTGATTTATTTTTTAACTTACTTATGAAGTAATTGTATATTATGACACAATTATGAGAGTTCGACTAGAGAGTAGACCTACCAGTTTATTATGAAAAAACATGTTGAGGTCCTGTCGGTTAAATGTGAGAATTGTTGAGGGAGAGAGCATAATTCAGAAAAGAAACAACCCCAGGAAAATGCCCCTCCCTCTCTGACCCTCCCTACCTATCTCCACCCTCGAGGAGTGTTTTAGTCATGCAAATTAGTTCCCTGAACAATCAGGGGAGGATAGTCTTGATTGGTCCGAAATTAGCCAAAAAATAATGGTCTCAAAGATATTCAAAAATAATGATACCCTCATGAAAGGTCTTAGATCTTACGGCACATTACACAATGTTAAAATAAATATGAATAAAATATAAATGTCAATAATACAAATAATTCCAAATCAAACAAAGTAGGAATCGAATAAAATACTGATCTAGGAGGGATCCTTTAGCGGGATGAGGGTCAGGGGGTGTACTGTCGTTTAGCCTGCGGACCCCTTTGAGACCGGAGCTGTTATTCGAGATATACAAATCAAGTGGACCAGCTTGGTGTTTGTTAGCAGGACGAGGAAGATATTTCACAATGCACAAAGACACGAGTGGAAGTCCTGCGTGATAGAGATCAACATGGTTTAGTGCTTGTCAATGTTCCTGTTTGAAAACGTCCTGCCCGGTGGAGTAGACGATGAGACCTATACTTTGATAACCTTCATCTAATAAAAGCTTTAGACATAAATCAAGTCTGCGTGGCTCGCATTTATTCTTATTTTAGCCTACAAAGGATGTATTCACGTGATTAAATGATAGTTGTTGTTAGCGTGATTTATACATCGTGTTAAATTATGTGTTCTCATAATGTGATCTATATAGGCTACCCCTATATTATGTGGATTACAACCTATTTGCATCCAACTTCATTGTACACCAATGTGATTCGTTGTTTTATTTTGTTTCTGTATAGAAGTGCATTCTGGGTCATAAACCGTTAGTGGAGACTGTGCACATGCCATGGCTGCTGATGAAGTAGGCTACCGGAGCTGTGTAGAAATTAATAAACAGATAAAGGAAATAGATGTAAGTGATTCTTTATCAACATGAAAGACGAAAATGAAAACGCAACACATCCCTGTTGAAATTATAATAATGAAATAGTGTAGGCCTAATGATAGTTTATGATTCATGGAATTAGGCCTGTATATTATTGAATTAGGCTATATATTACGCTCTCATTTTTATACCAGATTTATTATGAACAACAATGGATGAACCTACTCAAAAAAAGAATATATAATTATAGTCATATCAGTTTTTCTCTGATAGGCCTTGTGAAAAAGAGTTTCCTCGACGCACAATGTTGTTGGTAAAAACATATTTTTACTTAAAAACAATACCACAACAGTCGAGTCACTTGCCCAACTCAAGCCTCCCTCCAGTCCGGGCCCCGTTTCCCCAAAGCATCTTTAGCCTAAGTGGATCGCAGAGTGGGTCGTACGAGCATCGTACAGTTTTCACACCGTTTCCCGAAAGCATCTTTGGTAACGAACGTCTTGAAAACGCTCACGAGTCACGAGTAGCTAACGAGTGCTCCCGGGTACTCGTAGTTAGGAGGCTGAACCGAGGGGGCGTGTACAGGGGAGCCGCTGTGGCAGCCCCCGCGGTGGCCCCACGGCTTCTGTTTACTTCTCCTTTTAAAGTGGATCTCCTTCTCCCGGTTTATAATGAAGCCGCCATACAGAGCACGTTGTGTACAGAGACTAAATTGCCTGTCATCGCCGTGTTTCGCTCGGCTGCGTCGGAACTTTGGTTGAGTCCGTTCCGAAGCCATCCGTGTAAATACATCTCCGTGACGGCGCCGACGTACGTGTAGGCCTACTGAATCACCGCGTTCTCCTCCCCCGCGTCTCCTGCACTCTTCTGCAGCCCCTCGAGTGAGAGGGACCAGCTCTCATCTGCTGAAATCTGCTTGAAATAGAGTAGATGTAGGGAGAGTTCTCTGGTAGGATGTAATAGGATATCAACTGAAAAACACTGCTGTTTACTATGAGGTTTCATTTCGATGCAAATTTCCAGCGGCCCTTTTGCATGCACCAACTGATACGCTTGGAGTGCTTTTCTGTTTTGTCGAGCTAATTAATTTGTAATTACCTAAATTGTTTTCTTTGTTTCTACACAGAGGATATGGCAGTTATTCGTTGCTTGCTTTTAATTAAAAAATGGATCTGTGGTTTAAAAGTATAAAGTCCTCTAAAATCGAAACAGTTATTTTTCCCTGTCTTTTGGCTTTAAAAACGATAACGTAGGTTCCCTGTGACACGCACAGCAAGTGAATTGGCTGAGACAAAAGGCTGACATCGGTTGTCGTCTATCGTGTATTGAATGTTGAAGACCAACTCGAAGTTGGCTCGAAGTTGTAAAATACCCTGTATCAAACACCTGTCTTCGTTTTTAGTATCAATGCACCGCCAGTCTTTGCCTGTGTCGTTTGGCGACCATTTCGCTGTTTTGAGGAACTATATTGCGAGGTGGACGAATTATGATTTATTTTCAATAAATTATAACATTTGATGTCGTTGGCTGATTATGCAGTTCGGATAATACGATGATACGATATGATACGATAATACTTTATCGTCAGAGCAAGTCTGAAATTTGTCTTGCATCCAAACCGCTCTATTTACAAATATCGAAGACAATACATCAGGACAGGGCCTCAAAAACAGGACATCAAGACAGGACCCCCAATTAAAATAAAAATACATACATTCATCATCAACATTACTGCAGCAGACGACAACATTTAAGGCCCATAAGATTGCATTCGGTCAGGGATTAAGTGCCTGGTTCAGTTCTAGGATTGACTGGTGAACAAATGAGAGCCTAAATAAAACCTGTTTGAACGTTGGAACCCTAGATTGTAGATCGTACTCTGTGTTCAGGACGTGGTTGGGGTCGGAGGAAATGTTGTTAATTATAGTCTACCAACTGTTCTTGTGTATTCATTCTGTGCTGCTGAGGCCTATCACCTACTATCCTTTTGCTTTTATTTATGAGAAGCACATACGGTATTGCCACTTTATGAGAGGCAAAACTTGCCCTTAGAGCTGGTTTACCAGTACACAACGTTTAATAATGAGCAAAGTCGATGCCAACAGACAGAATAGTAGAGTGTGTGATATGATGGTTGTATCTTTTATATTGACTAAAACGTTCAAGTTCCGCCATGTTCATGCGCGGCACTAGTAAACCACCAACGTCACCAACTGGGCAATTCAAATTCTGTTATAAAAATTTGGCCCCCGTTGCCGAACGGAAGTAGAATCATAACAGCGTCATGAGGTGTCGTTCATGAACTTTCCGACGTAATTTCCAGCGTTGTGAACGCACCATAACCTTTGTCGTTTTTAATCGGTCGTCAAGGAAAAAAACATAATAAAGCTGCTCTGCTACTTACGACACCCTGACCCAGAATCAGGTCGTATGCAAGTGGTTTAACATGTGTTGTGATCATGGAGAGGGGCGACCATCATTCGCCCCTACCCCAAGCCAGTATCAAATCTCTTTCTGCGCCAGCCCCCTTATGCTTTTTTTCATGACAACAGATGAAAAACAACGTACCCCTTATGTTTGTTTCATGACCACCGATAAAAAAACTACAGTGTTATGTTACCCCTTATGTTCTTTCCATGACGAACAATGAAGAACGACCGTTCTTTTGTTTTGTCCATGACCACCAATTAAAACTGACAGTGTAACCCCTTACGTTTTATTCCATAAATATCGAGTGTTACCACTTAAGTTTCATTTGATAAAAAACTACAATGTTACCCCTTAGGTTTTTTTCATGAAGGCCCTTCATGAAAAACCCTAACCCTAACCCCTTATGATACCCCTGAAGTTTTTTTTTATGACGACCAATAAAATACGACAAAGTTAACCCTTCTGTTTTTTTCTCATGGCGACCGTGCCGTGTTCTTGAAGTAGGTAGTCCAAACCGGATCGCTTTTAACTCACTTTATTTGTTAAAGTATGTCGGTATGGTAACTATGAAGCAAAAGGAGGGGAATTGTATTTAACACGCCCGTGGAGCGACACACAGCAGGCTTATTAGCTCGGGGCTGCCTATTTGGGGGTAGCTTATGTGCTTAAATTACATAACAACCGATAAAAAAAACACAGTGTTACCACTTCTGTTTTTCTTTCATGACGCCCGAAAAAAAACGAGTGTTCCCCCTAATGTTTTTTTTCATGACGACCGTTGAAAATACGATGTTTTATTTGACTAATATCGACATTGTTACCCCTTATGTTTGATTTGATAAAAAACGACAATGTTGCCCCTTATGTATCATTTGATAAATCAACAGTGGTACCCCTTATGTTTTTTTTACATACGACCGATAATGGTTTTTTCATGACGACCAAAAAAAACGACAGTTTTACCCCTTATGTTTTTTTCATAAATATCGATAGTGTTACCCCTTATGTTTCATTTGATAAAAAACAACAGTGTTACCCCTTAGGTATTTTTTCATGATGACCATAGAAAAACGACAATGGTTTATTGGATGAAAAACAACAGTGTAACCAATGTCATACTATGTTGCTCCTTATGCCCTTTTCAAGTGATCTGATTTGCTCCATTTATTTAAAAAAAAATACATATTTTCTAGTTGGCCATGCGTTAGGTTACTCGAACATGTACCTACAGAGTGTTTTTTATGAAAACCGATAAAAAACGTCAGTTTAACCCGAATGTGTTTTGATAATACATTATCACCCCGTAGTTTTTTCATGATGACCGAAAAAGGCAGACAGTGTTACCCCTTACGTTTCATTTGACAAATCAACAGTGTTACTCCTTATGTTTTTTTTCATGACGTCCGAAAGAAACCGACAGTGTTACCCCTTATGTTTTTTTTCAAGACGACCGAAAAAAAATGACAGTGTTTCCCCTTATGTTTTTTTTCATGAGGACCGAAAAAAAACGACAGTGTTACCCCTTATGTATTTTTTCATGTTGACCGATAAAAAAACGACAGTGTTACCCCTTATGCAGAGCTGCCAACTCTCCCGTTTTTCCCGGGTTTCTCCCGTTTTCTGATCCATCTCCCGCCGCCCTCCCGTTTTGTCATTTCTCCCGGTTAACTCCCGTATTTCACGATGTCCAAACTTATTTTATTTATAATCAAATCAAAATGTGTGTCGAATGTTCTAAAGTTGCCAGATCATGTATCAAACGCAAGCATGAGAGGCAACGCAAGCGTCAGCCAATCAAATGCATTTGCAGCAAATACGACAGCACAGGCTGTAGCCAATCAGATCACGTCTATGGTCACTTCTCAAGAGCGCAGAGCTAAAAAAAAAACATGGCGGAGCAAACTCCGTAAATGGTCGTATAAAAATGGCAGAAGCGGGTGTACCATCGAAGAAGATTAAATATATGTGTACTTTTAAGTCGGAATGGACCAAAGAGTATGATTCAATATCAAATAGTCACCTGGACAATAGTCACGCTTTTTGTAAAGCGTGTCGGGTTGATTTTAATATAGGGCACGGCGGTAAAAATGACGTCCGTCAACATTTAAAGTCCCTGAAACATGTCCGTGCTGCCGGGGCACAAAAGGGCACTCAGGCGATAACGGGTTTCATCACTAAGGGACAAAACGAGCAGGAACAAGTGCTCCAGGCTATTGTAATAGTTAGTTAATAAATAAGTGATTGTCAATGAATTCATTGTGAATACATAGGCTACATAATGATACATAAAAAATATGTTTTTTGTTAATGAATACAGTTATTGTGTATTTATTTATATACTGAAGACTACATGATGAATATGTTGTCTATAAATATCTACTTATATGCACAACATCCCTTAAGGTGCGAACACACCAAGCGCGTACCTCGCGTACCATGTACGTGCGTAACGCAGCGAAAATGTTGCTTGACCATTTTGTGTCAAAAATGGTCAGATACGCACAGATACGCGCGGGTCAGGTGCCTCGCACCTGACCCCCCCCCCTAGATAGGTTAGATTGTAGACTGTTGTTTTACTTTGGTCGTCATGAAAAAAAACATAAGGGGTAACACTGTTGTTTTTTATTGGTCGTCATGAAAAAAAACATAAGGGGTAACACTGTGGTTTTTTATTGGTCGTCATGAAAAAAAACATAAGGGGTAACACTGTGGTTTTTTATTGGTCGTCATGAAAAAAAACATAAGGGGTAACACTGTTGTTTTTTATTGGTCGTCATGAAAAAAAACATAAGGGGTAACACTGTTGTTTTTATTGGTCGTCATGAAAAAAAACATAAGGGGTAACACTGTTATTTTACTTTGGTCGTCATGAAAAAAACCATAAGGGGTAACACTGTTGTTTTTTATTGGTCGTCATGAAAAAAAACATAATGGGTAACACTGTTGTTTTTTATTGGTCGTCATGAAAAAAAACATAAGGGATAACACTGTGGTTTTTTAACAACACGACGGACGTGGAGCTGGCGGCGGTGGACAGTGACCACGCCATCACCGTGGAGCTGAAGCACGACGACACGCTCAGCGAGGAGACGGGCGCCTTCATGTAGGTACGCGCGTCACGGGGGACCGCACGCACAACGCACATGCAGCGCACGCACAACGCGCGCACAACGCACGCTCAGCAAACCGATGAATGGGAAATATAATCTACATGTCCGTTTTGTTACAGGAATGTATCAAAACACAATAATAACCCCCCCAGCAAATGTTTGCTAGCCACGGGTTAGTTATTATCTTTTAAACCATTTGGTGGATAATCTGATGAATGCCATTTCGTGGGAGTTTCGATCAAAAGTGTCTCACAACACCTTATCAAACATTGTCAGCGTAAAACAGCCCCGGTGGGAATCAAACCTCCAACCCTGGCGATGTTAATGCCTTGCTCTATTCGTTGTATTTTATATCATCAGACACGATACATCACCAGCGCTTCGTTTATAACAATCGTGTCGTCCGCTGTTGTTGGAAAGCCGTGTCCGTCTGTCCGTATTACCCAGTGTGCCTTGCTCTACACCACGGCGGGGGGCCAGAGGCGTCTGCGCGTCCACAACCTCAGTCTGAACTGCAGCTCCCAGCTGATGGAGCTGTTCAAGAGATGCGAGACGGACTCGCTCATCAACTTCTTCTCCAAAACAGGTGACCATCCAACTCTCTCTGTTCGTTCCCGACCCCTCTCCTCACCCTAGGACCAGGTCACACCATTTTAAAGATTTGTGTTTCGACACCGCAGTAACTCTTCTGCGTTCCTCATCTTATTTGAACCTCAATTTGAGTTTGGAATGTCAGTTAGAAATGTCAGTTGGAAAATACCAGTTATTAAAATGAATGCGTTTGCTTCGTTTACAGCCTTAATCACTTCATAGTGATGATAAGATGCCGGATATATATTCCACTACGCCAACAATTGAATTAGAAGTTAATCAGTCATCGAGACGTCATAACCGAACCAGTTGAGACGTTCATTTGTTGTTTTTAGTTAGAAGATGCATTATGCCAGATGAATTAAAGTGTGATCATATCTCAATATTAACAGTATTAATTGATATGTATTGCCGGTTTAACAATGCCGGCATTACTCCAAACACCTTCCCGTTAAGAAAAACAAGAAAAAGTACAAGTTGACCTGCCAGAGGCTTTAGCAAACGTTGTCCAAGTAGCAGTAATAATGAGAAAAGGAGTCTGAGCAGTGCTTTATTTCAGACGCACGTTCATCATACCTAAGACGTGCTGACAGACAGCCCCACACTGTAATGCAGGGGCCTGGGTTTGACCCCAGGCTAACCCCCCTACTCCTTCTCCTTGCCACTCCATACATCACCCTAAAGTCTGGTTTAACATGGCTGCTCGTCGGTTTACCAGCCACTGGGATTAATATCATCCACAACGGTTTTAATTGGTGGATGAAACTGAGCTCAAAAAATGCCAAGGCAGTTATTAACTTTTTTCGGAAAGCGGGCTCTTACTCAAAACATGTGAATGGTTTTAATAAACTTGACTTGAATAAGTTGAGTTTGTTATTTTTATTCACATTGTATGTATTGTTTTTTCTCTATTCATTTTAAACACATTTAAACTCATTTATTGATTACTTCGTTTTTACAACGTCTCAATTCCCTGGTATCAAGCGCCTTTTTACAGTCAATAATATAAATACCGATGGCTACCTACCGCGCCATCCTGAAGCTAACAACTGTTTATCATCCCGGTGTTCCCCAGCCTACCGTGCCATCCTGAAGCAGCCACTGAAGAGCGTCCGGGAGATCCTGGTCAACCAGACCGCCCACATGCTGGCCTGCTACCGCAAGAACTGTGCCAGCCCCTCTGCCGCCAGCCAGGTCGGTGGACCACTGACCACGCTCCCAAATACAAGAAACTGTGTCTCACGATTTTATGTGATGTCGGTGCAGCTCTTCCCAGGGGTCTGACACATGTCCCGCAAAAGGCTGTGCAGAGTTTTGCTTCACTGCGTTGTCCAATTCAAGACGCTCTGGATCCAAAGACGGAGTGTTGTTAAGACTGAACATGTCGTTTAAATGTACAATTAAATTCAGGGTATTTAGCAGACGCTTTTATCAGAAGAGACTTACAATGAGTACATTCGTCAAAAGAAAGAGAAACAACATATCGCTGTCAGTACATTAAAGATATTCATAGAAACAAGTACCAAGCAGTAATATGTCGGATAATATTTGTATTCATTGATCCATTTCAATTTCGCTGGATTTTAGTTTGTTCTGTTAGCGTTGTATATATTTGGTAAAGTCTAGTTATTCATAAGTGCCTTCGGGTCATTCATCGATCGGCTTAATAGTGTCATACCGTACTGCACATACATATTTTCTACCCCAACGAGACCACTGTAATATTTTACGCAACACGACTTACAAATGTAATGTAAGGCCCAATCCCATTTATACCCCTTAACCCTCCCCCTGTTTTGAAGGGGTAAGGGGAAGGGGTAAGGGGTAGAAATGGGATTGGGCCTAAATGTAATGACTTCTCTGGCTGGTCTAATGGACTCCTCTCCATCCGTCCGTCCCCTCCTCCCAGCTGATCCTGCCCGAGACCATGAAGGTGTTCCCGGTGTACAGGAACAGCCTGATGAAGACGGCCTCCCTGGTGGGCAGCACGGAGCTGTCCACGGACGACCGCGCCCACCAGCGGCTGGCCGTCATGGCCATGGGCGTGGAGGACACCCAGCTGCTGCTGTACCCCCGCCTCATCCCACTGGTGAGGGGGGAGGGTTCACCGAGGGGCAGGGGCTGACTCTGACTCGGCTAGAAATGGTTTTGAATGGAACTCAGTGGAACTCAGCAGAACTCAGTAGAACTCGGTAGAACTCGGGAGAACTCGGCGGAACTCGGCGGAACTCGGCGGAACTCGGCAGAACTCGGTAGATGATGGTTTTTCGATAAAATAGATTTCCGATCAATTGTAAGGTTTCCGATCTTTCCGCAGCACAACATGGAGCTGGAGGGCGAGGCGGTGCCGTCGCCGCTGCGCTGCTCCGAGGACCGCCTGTCCGACGGCGGAGCCGTCCTGCTGGAGAACGGCCACGCCCTCTTCCTGTGGCCTGCCCCCCAAGCTCATCCAGGGGCTCTTCAACCTGCCCTCGCTCGCTCACCTGCAGCCCAACACGGTCAGCAACGCACGCAGGCTCCCCTCACCCTCAAGCTGACCACCTGTTTGGTGATCAGTCGATTCACCGCTGATCGGGTTCAGTGTTTCAGTGTACTTTGACGTTTAAGATGCCAGACTTTATAGATGGATATATCTTTTAATCGATAAAGTCTTTACATCGAATATAACAGAGTGATAAAAAATAAAACACCATCTATATATTATTTGTTACCAAATACTAACAATTATAAGATATCCTAATATTTTGCTGAAAAAGAAACCTACTGAAATACTTAATGCTTACTTAATACCTCAGTATTATTTCCTCAATGAAGTCAATTTCAATTATACCTTAAGCTAGAAAAGGCAAAATATATGAGGCATTTTTTTTAACTTATTTGTTGAACGTCTCTATACAACTTTACAGCAATAAATGTATCCAATTCTCTGACGAGAAACAAATCGGTGGCTGTTGCAGGCAATAAGCCGGTCCAAACATTTAATCTAGTTATGCGCACTAAGTAGGCTACAGATGATCAGAGTCTTCCACAAGGCTACTGCTAAAGCTAGTCAGCTATTTATTAATCTTCTTTTTTTGGGTTGGATACTTACAAAATCTAGCTTACTCTGGTTGGTTTTTCCAAATGGCATAGCCTTAGCTTTAAACCCACAGTTTCACTCCAGCCTTAATTCGAGTGATTTCTAAGGATCAATCCCTCCGGGACATGGCTCAATCAACCCCAGGATTAATGGGTTTAGTCTGTGGAAAGAACAGGTAACTTTACGTTGGATAAAAGTCGACCGGCTGCGAGGAAAGAGTGACATAGTGCAGCTTTAAAGCAGGGCATGTGATTCATTTAAAATCAACAGACGGTTTCGCAATTTCCCCAAGATGTCTTGTAATCCTTGTTTTTCCACGCGAATTTACGGGCCGGACCGCAACTTCCACGGGCCGGACCGCAACTCCCATAACTCACCTGGAATCCACTCCCCCCCCCCCCCCCTCCCCTTCTTCAGAACCTAAAACAACTTGTCACGGATAATGAATCAGGAAGATTACTCGCGCTTTTCTCTCTCCCCCGTTCTTTTTCGAGATGTGGAATGAATCAGTGCTGTAAACGCTCTCCGCGGGACAAGTGCATGCAGGTCTAGGCCCATGTGCGTCTGCTCGGGTCAGCTCTGCAGTGAAATAAGAGGTTCAGGTGCTTTGCCTAGCCCGCTCCTCTACCCTCATACCCCGATACCCTCATAGCAGCTTTCCTGGTTTCCGACTGAACGCACGTCAGGAACGTTGATCCCCATCTGAACACCTCACCTGTATCTCTGAATCTCCGCTGCCTGGTAAAGCCCCGGGCTAAACTCACGGGATTGAACCGACCGGTGATAGATAACCTCTTAGGGATGGCCCACTCATGTGTGCTGGGGTGCGTTGGTTCCAGAATGTGCTGCCAGAGTTGGACAGCCCCCAGTCCAGGAAGGTCCGGGCCATCGTCAGCAGCCTGATGCAGCAGAGACCCAACTCCATGAAGGTAAGGTCCTGGGTGCTGTCCCATACAAGGAAAACATTATTATATATATTGTATATATATATATATATATATTGTGTATGACAACATAAAAATAAGTGATTGTTGGTAATCTGTGTGTTTGACATGATTGCGATGATTAACTTCCATGAATGGATTGGGATGAAATAGCCTACCTCTTAACAAACGATAGTCTGTAACAAAGAGGAAATCACGTTTCAATCAAACACGGCCGAAGACTCTTTGCCTCCCCCTAGTGGCCAGAGCAGGTAAACACATTGCTGCTGTAGCTTAGCAGGAACAGATATTTTTTCGATATTGCGTCAATAATTAAATAATGAAATAAAAATCACATTACGTGAAAGCCTTACCCGCAAATAAAACATTCTGCATCCTCAATATTTGTATATGCAGAAAAAGAATGACGATTGATTAATTGACCACTAAATTAATCAAGATAAGGGTTTGGGCCATCCGTCTCATGGATGCGGGGTTTGAACCCAGAACCTTCTAACCCTATCTAACCATTGGTTTGACCCACCATGACCACACTGTCCTCGATGTACTCCTGCGCGGCTCCTCACTCCCCCCCCCCCCCCCCCCCCCTCCCCATCAGCTGCAGATCGTGCGACCCAAGGACAAGCTGGAGGTGCTGTTCCGTCAGTTCCTGGTGGAGGACAAGGGGCTGTACGGCGGCGCCTCCTATATGGACTTCCTGTGCTACGTCCACCGCGAGATCAGGACGCTGCTCACCTAACTCCGCCCACCACCCCCGCCACCCCCACCCGTAACCCGGCAACCCCAGGCTGTCCGTCCGTCGTTCGCACAACCCCTGAGTGCGCGCTTGAGTGTGTGTATGTGTGTGTGTGTGTGTCTGTGAGCGAGTGTGTGCGTGTGTTTGTCAGCCTGAGAGTGTGTGTGTGTCTGTGAGTCTGTGTGTGCCTGCGAGTGTGTGTAGCTGAGAATGTGTGTGTGTGTGTGTGTGTGTGTGTGTGTGTGTGTGTGTGTGTGAGTGACTGAGTGTTGACGTCAGGGGACCCCACCTCCACAGGGTCCGTATCAACGGTTTAGGGTTCAGAAAGGAGCAGACAGACAGCAGGTGTCTGCGGGGTTGGGGGGGGGGGGGGGGACAAGGGAGCCCTGTTGATGCTGAGCGGGGGACTGTGGACTGAAGCTGCCTTGGAGAACAAGCTCTGGTTCTTAGGCTACTGGTTCTAACTGGTTGAACCCCACGGGAACAAGCTCATTTCTGCTCTGGACTGAGGAACCTTTTAGTCTTGGTTTCCGTCCTGGAGATTCACAATGAGGAAGAGGGAGAGGCGGGACCATCATAATGAACCAATCATAGCCCACCTCACCCCACCCGGCCGCCCTCCTAGCCAATCGCCTTGTGCAATATAACGTTATACTTTGTGAAAGATTACCAAAATTTTTTTGGGCAGAGAATGTCTCTCTCTGTCTCTCTCTCTTTGTCTCTCTGTCTCTCTGTCTCTCTGTCTCTCTATCTCTCTATCTCTCTCTCGCTCTATCGCTCTATCGCTCTCTCTCTCTCTCGAACCCTTTATACATTTAAAACGGGCAGGCTTGCAAACAAAAAGGGATAATTTACGTTTCCATTTCTTATGTTTACAATTAGTAAGATTCGCTGTGCCATTATTTGTTCTGAATGATAGTAGTACAAATTAGTTATTTTGTAATTCACTACCAATTATGATATACATACTTGTATGATATGCTCTATACAAATACATTTCAAAATCAGATCACATTTCCAACCAAATAGAAAGTATTTTGCCTTTAAGAAGTAAACTTTACTATTAAATCTCTATTTCATTAGATTGTTGAATGGAAAAGGAAATAGGTTTCCAGAATGTATTTTAGTGTTAAATCCAATGCTATGGAACTAATTGACGACCCAAATGTGACTGAAAAAGATATTCATTTGTATTTCAAATACTTTTTTTGCGACATTGGTTTGCGTTGCAGAGGGCTCCCTCCATAGGTGAAACAGTGCTACTGCATGTAGAACCGGGTGCTGATTAAGCGCTGATGCGACACGCCTGGGGTCCGCTTATTGAACCTGAAAGGAAGTTCAGCCCTGAACTCCTCCAATGAGATAAAAACCTTAAACGGAAGAATCAAGGCGTTTGATTCTACTTTCTGTTTCACCGTTTTTCCTGAATAACAGTTAAGTGAGGATGCTTTCAGGTGAGGGTAGTTTGATTTTTGTTTTCTGTTCAGGCTCCACTGAGCACCATTGCTGTAGCAATGAGTTATTCTCCCACCAGCTATAAACCCAATCACTTATCAGTGCCAAACTGCCAAACCATAATGTAATAACAACTTTCACCACGCAATTATACATTCCAATAATATATATATATATTTTAATTTTCTCCAACTAAAGCATTGTGCTATGTCTTTTACCGTTAGAGGTATTAATTATTATTTGCAATCCTCCACATGCTGTTTCTTCTGTCTAAGTGATATGACAAGGCATTTGATTTAAACAAAGGAAAGCTTAGTTTAACATGTAGCCTAATCAATGAGCTTATTGGAAAGTTGTCTCGATGAAGTGTGTAAAATGTGTGCTATATTACCACCAGCCTTAAACGGTATAAAAACACGGTCCACTCTATGGGGTTGTATGCAAACGTGTCTCAGGTAAAAGTACCTTTACTCTTCTCAAAAATATTGACACTATTTTATTTTATTTTTTTCCCTTAAGGTGTGTGTGTGTGTGTGTGTGTGTGTGTGTGTGTGTGTGTGTGTGTGTGTGTGTGTGTGTGTGTGTGTGTGTGTGTGTGTGTGTGTGTGTGTGTGTGTGTGTGTGTGTGTGTGTGTTCATTATTCTGTTCGGTCTGCTGTGTGCTTGTGTGCCCTGTGCCTTTTTCCTCTTTCTCCGGACATGCATAGATGAGTGTGCCAGGACGCGGAGATGATTGGTGGACGAGGTTCGAGCCCTGGCCTGTGGTTGGCTGCAGCCGGGAACCAACCACTACAAAGCAGCCAAAATGGCGACCGTCTGAGGGCAGCCGGTTTTTCCCCCGTCCTCTTCCTCTCCCAACCGGCCACACTGTCGTTCTGTCTTGTGGGACATTACGTAATAGTTGATAGTTAACGTGTGTGATCGTAAGGGTGGACTGCCAGTTTTGTTTACGGTGTTTTCTCTTGTTTTACTTAGATAGGGAGGTAAGATTTGTAGTTTGTTTTCTTAGGGCTATTTTCTTACTTTCTAGATAGGATTGTGTTATTTGTTATTTTGGCCTTGGTCCGCCCTGAAGTTTATTTTGTATATCTATAGATTTATTTACTAACTTGCATAAATAAATCTTTCCTTCACACAAATTATGATTTGGGTTGTAGCTACTTGGGAGTTGGGGAAGACGGGGGCTCATTCATGTTAGGCCCTAGGCACCCCTAGGTGTGTGTGTGTGTGTGTGTGTGTGCCCTGTGCCCTGTGCCCTGTGCCCTGTGCCCTGTGCCCTGTGCCCTGTGCCCTGTGCCCTGTGCCCTGTGCCCTGTGCCCTGTGCCCTGTGCCCTGTGCCCTGTGCCCTGTGCCTTGTGCCTTGTGCCTTGTGCCTTGTGCCTTGTGCCTTGTGCCTTGTGCCTTTTTCTCTTTCTCCGGACATGCATAGATGAGTGTGCCAGGACGCGGAGATGATTGGTCGACGAGGTTCGAGCCCTGGCCTGTGGTTGGCTGCAGCCGGGAACCAACCACTACAAAGCAGCCAAGATGGCGGCCGTCTGAGGGCAGCCGGTTTTTCCCCCGTCCTCTTCCTCTCCCAACCGGCCACACTGTCGTTCTGTCTTGTGGGACATTACGTAATAGTTGATAGTTAACGTGTGTGATCGTAAGGGTGGACTGCCAGTTTTGTTTACGGTGTTTTCTCTTGTTTTACTTAGGGAGGTAAGATTTGTAGCTTGTTTTCTTAGGGCTATTTTCTTACTTTCTAGATAGGATTGTGTTATTTGTGATTTTGGCCTTGGTCCGCCCTGAAGTTTATTTTGTATATCTATAGATTTATTTACTAACTTGCATAAATAAATCTTTCCTTCACACAAATTATGATTTGGGTTGTGGCTACTTGGGAGTGGGGGAAGATGGGGGCTCATTCATGTTAGGCCCTAGGCACCCCTAGACGTGTGTGTGTGTGTGTGTGCGTGTGTGTGTGTGTGTGTGTGTGTGTGTGTGTAAACCGACGGGAGAACCAGTGGTGACTGTAATGAGACACGACTGACTCCTGTGCCTGCGTAATACAAACTGCTTTATTTACAAATAAGCGCGGGATATATACATACCGCCTGTGTTAAGCGGCGGCGCCCTCTAGCGCCGCGGTATATCATTACATCTCCCTTTTTCTGAACATTAAAGATTGAATTACAAGGAAGTAAGAAAATCAACATTCAGTAACCGTAGAACACCCGCCTAGGCGAACATATAATATATCAGGAACCATTAAAGTAAACCTAACAGTAAAACCATAAGAACTAATCACATTAGTCCAACTGTAAATGAAATAATATTAAGCATATCAAAGGGTTCATTTCGGTTCTTCGTTCTCTCCGATTTTTTATTATTATTTTTTTTCATTAAGTGTTTTTGATTCGGTCTCTTTGTAACCTGTAAGGGAATAACATGTTAATCAGGTGAGTTTTTCTTTCTTACAGGTTCAGTCTTTCTCTGGGTTTGGGTTTTCTGAGTGTGTGTCGTCTCTCATTTGAGTTGTTGTTCTCCCGTTCAGTGTGAGTGTCCTTTGCGCTGGTATCTTCAGCCGTTTTGATGAGTTCCCTTGTGTTTCGCCTGTACCGTTTTCCGTCTGCTTCCACTATGTATGATCGTGGCTCGTGTGTTGGATGTATCACTTTAGCTGGCCTCCACTGCTTGCCGTCTCACTGTGTCTCCGGGGGTGAGGGCTGGCAGTGTGCGTGATCCTCGGTCGTAGAAGTGTTTTTTTCTGTCTTGGTTGATGTGCATTCTGTCCCGAACTCCTTCCATCGTTCTCGGTTTTAGTAGATTTTGTGCTGTGGGCAGTCGCGTCTTCGTCCTGCGTCCCATAAGCAGCTGCGCAGGTGAGGGTAGGCCATCCAGGGGTGTATTTCTGTAATCCAACAGGGCGAGGTGGGGGTCTTGTTTGTCAGCTTTGGCTTTCTTTAGGAGGTTTTTGACTATTTGCACTGCCTTTTCTGCTTTGCCGTTTGATTGGGGGTATGTGGGTGATGATGTGGTGTGCTTGAATCCATACTCCTCGCTGAATGTTTTGAATTCTGTGGAGGAATACTGAGTGCCATTGTCGGAGCAGACTTCATCAGGTATGCCGTGTCGGGAGAATTGTTGCTTGCAGATGTTGATGACTGCTTGGCTTGTTGTGGTGTTCAGTTTGTTTACCTCGATGAAGTTCGAGTAGTAGTCCACCAAGACGAGGTAGTGTTCGCCATCAAGCTCGCAGATGTCGGTGGCTATTTTTTGCCATGGTCTTGCGGGTATTTCATGTCCAATCATGGGTTCCTTTCTGTTCTGCCTCTTGTATGTGTCGCATATTGCGCATTTTGAAACCGCGTCTGTGATCTGTGCTTGCATCCCCGGCCAGAATAGGATGTCTCTTGCGAATCTTTTTGTTTTCTCGATCCCTTGGTGGCTGGAGTGTAGTTTCTTCAACATCATCCTTCTCAGCGTGGTTGGTATGACTAGTTTGTTGCCCTTGAATATCAGTCCATCTTCTATGGTCATTTCGCTCTTGTAGTCCCAGTATTGTTTGGCCTCATCTGGCGTATCTGATTTGTTTGTCCAGCCTTGGAGAATGAATTGCTTCACTGCTGTGAGTGTTTGATCCTTTTCTGTTTCTGTGCGTATTTCCTGTAGTCGCTCTGGTACTATGGGCAAGCACATGACTGCGCACACTTGTACATCATCGTTATTTTCATTTTCGTCAGTCTCTTTTAAGAAGTTTCTGCTCAGGGCGTCGGCTACGTACAGTTCCTTTCCTTTTTTGTGCTTCACTGTCATGTTGTACTTCTGAAGCCTAAGTAGCATTTTCTGGAGTCGCAGTGGGGTTTCGGCCAGAGGTTTCTTCATAATTACCTCCAAGGGTTTGTGGTCAGTTTCGACTTCGAATGTTCGCCCGAACAGGTATTGGTAGAACTTTTCACATCCAAACATGATGGCAGCCAGCTCCTTTTCTATTTGCGCATATCTTTTTTGGGTATCGGTGAAGGCTTTTGAGGCGTAAGCTATGGGGCAGCATTCGTCTTGGAAAAGCACGGCTCCTATTCCGCAACTGGATGCGTCCACGCTTAGCTTGACTGGCTTCGACGCGTCGTAGTATCTCAGTATTGGAGCCTCGGTGACCATTTCCTGCAGTTTCTCGAAGCTCCTGTCGTGTTCCTCCATCCAGATCCATTCTGTGGTTTTCTCCAGCAGCGTCCGGAGTGGGGCGGTAACGGTGGATAATTGCGGTAGGAACTTCCCCAGGTATGTGATCATCCCAAGGTAAGTTTGTAATTCAGTCTTGTTTGTGGGTTTTTGCATTTTGTTGACTGCCTCCACTTTTTTGGGGTCTGGTTTAAGTCCGTCTGCTGTCAAGATGTGTCCCATGTATTTCACTTCTTGCGCCCAGAATGTGCATTTTTCAGGGTTGAGTTTGATGTTCTTTTCCCTGACTCGGTTCAGCACTCTTTCCAGTCTTTGGTTGTGTTGCTCTTCGTTTGTCCCCCATACGAGTATGTCAACCACGATTACTTCCACCCCCTCCATGTCCTCAAACATTTCTGTCATGTCTTTGGAATATTTCGCCGGCCGTGTTTATTCCGAATGGTAGTCTTTTGTATGCGTATCGTCCGAAAGGGGTGTTGAATGTGCACAGCGCTGAGCTTTCCTTGTCCAGCTTTACCTGCCAGTAGCCACATTGTGCGTCAAGTGTGCTGAATACCTTGGCTCCTGGCATCCGGGCCATCACCTCTTCAATCGTCCTCATGGGATAGTGTTCCCTCTCGATAGCGTTGTTCAGGTCCTTGGGGTCCATGCATATGCGTATCTTCTGTTTTTCTGGCTTCCAAACTGCGACCATGCTGCTCACCCACTGCCTCGGTTCTGTTACTTTCTCGATGACGTCTAGTTGTTCCATCTTTTTCAGTTCCGCCTTTATTTTCTCTCTCAGGGCGACGGGGACCCTTCTCGGGGCATGGATGATGGGCTGTGCGTCTGCTCTGATCTTGATGCGCTGTTCTCCCTCGAAGCGTCCCAGTCCCTCAAACACGTCTGCGTATTCCGTCCGTATTTCTTGACTTTGCCTTGTCTTTATTTCTCTGATGCGCTTTATGAGTCCGAGTTTCACACAGGTTGTTAGGCCCAGCAGTGGTGTTGCTTTCTGGTTCAGCACCTGGAATTCAACGTGATGAAAACGCCGCTTGTATTCCGTGAGCAGTTGGCATTTCCCCATTGGCTTCAGGCACTGTCCTCCGTAAGTCACTAGTTTTGCTTTAGATTTTTCAATTTGAGCGTCTGCTTGTCGGTAGATGGATTCCGGTATGACGTTGCATTGCGCGCCTGTGTCTATTTTGAATCTGACTTTTTTGTCGTTAATGACGAGGTCCACTTCCCAGTCTTCCCCGCTGGTTGTCTTCACCATGTCCAAGTACATTTCGTCTGGGTCTGATTCGGATTGTTCTTCTAACCTGTGCACTGGCTTTCTTGTCCTGTACGATGCTGTTTTGGACATGCATTTGTTCGCGAAGTGGTTCATCTTCCCGCAGTTCTTGCACTTTTGACCGTATGCCTGACATTTCCCCTTCTGATGGTCTCGGCCGCAGTATTTACAGTCCTGAATTGTATTTTGCCTATACGGGGTGGCTGGTGACGTCTGCTGATTTTTTTCGCGCTCCCGTTTGATTTCGTTAACGGCACATTCGGCTTGTGTTTGTGTGTTTAATTTGTCCAATTGTGTACGGCTAGCTTCTGCAGCTCGGCATATGTCAATAGCCTTGGGTAAGTCTAGGTCGGTTGTTCTCAACAATTTTGCCCTTACGTGGTCATACCTTATTCCCACAACAATTCGGTCCTTTATCAAGCTGTCACATAGTTGTGCGTACTCACATGACCTTGCCTTTGATCTCAAGTCCGTAATGAACTGGTCGATGCTTTCGCCGGGGGCCTGGACACGCGTGTTGAACACATGTCTCTCAAACGTCACATTATTTTGGGGGGTGAAGTGTTTCTCGAACTTGTCCAGTAGTACCTTGAGTATGTTTCTGTCCTCTTGTTGTGTGAAGTCGAAAGTGTTGTAGATCTCCAAAGCTTCATCCCCGATAACGTGTAGCAACGTGCAGCTCTGTACCTTCTGCGACCTTCCTTCCATGCCTGTAGCGGTCATGTAAAGTTCAAATTTTTGTCTCCATCTCTTCCATTTGTCGGCGATGTTTCCTTCCAACCGTAGGGGTTCCGGTGCTTTTAGCGCTTCCATTTTATATTTGGCGTGAATTCGTCTTTTCTGACACCATGTAATGAGACACGATGTGTTACCCATTATGTTTTTTTCCATGATGACCGATAAAAAAACAACAGTGTTACCCCTTATGTTTTTTTCATGACGGCCGATTAAAAAACAACTGTTACCCCTTTTGTTTTTTTTATGACAACAAATGAAAAACGACAATGTTACCCATTATGTTTTTTTCAAGACGGCCGATTAAAAAACAACAGTGATCACCAATACACGAAGATCACCTGAACCCCCCAAATCCATGCTAGCCTATCAATCATTTTGAAATTTTAAAATTATATTATGACTACCAATTTTTACTTTAGCACATGATGAAAATTGTATGACCTTGTAGCACATGACCAAAAGTATTAGCTCAAGATTTCTATGGATAGTTTTGTTTGTGTGCTGTTTGGCCATGTGATTGTATGATAACAAGATATATGTTCATTGTTGTATTGTTTAATAATGACCTGTATTTCCAATGAGACCCACAATGTGAATACCGTTCCAGTATTATCGGGAACGCGTTGTGGTTTTTCTCTATTCGATAGAGTTGTTCCCACACGGTTGATGGTGTTGATGATTGATCCTACTTTGGATATGTTTTCCGTGTGGTAAATGGTGTTTATGATTTAAAATAATATTGTATGGTCATCTAAGATGACCAAGGAGGGATTGTTACGTATTTTAAGAATCTAAGCTACCCACACATAGACCAAAATGAAGCAGGACCAAACATATAAGCCGTAAATACTATACATAGCCACAAGGGGAGCAAGACCTTATTAGAGGCTGCTCCAGCCACAGATGGCAGCGCCTTTTAAATATATGAAGAAGCCGAAGCCATTACGGCACCCCGGCCACGCCCACTAGGCCACGCCCACTTGGCGGTCTCTACCTGAGGACACGAGGTGGGGATCGCCAGAGATTTTCAGCGACACCCGCGGACAGCCACGGGCCTCTGCCCGTGGCTGAAAGTAGCCAGAGTTATTATCTCTCACACGTGTTAGATTCAATTTCCTCCGTATAGCTTCACTTACCATGCCGAAACATGCCGACGACTTTATAATAAATGAAGTGAGTTAAAGCAACCCGGGATTGGACAACTTTCTTCGAGAATATGCAATAGTTTCGACTTCGAATGTTCGCCCGAACAGGTATTGGTAGAACTTTTCACATCCAAACATGATGGCAGCCAGCTCCTTTTCTATTTGCGCATATCTTTTTTGGATATCGGTGAAGGCTTTTGAGGAGTAAGCTATTGGGCAGCATTCGTCTTGGAAAAGCACGGCTCCTATTCCGCAACTGGATGCGTCCACGCTTAGCTTGACTGGCTTCGACGCGTCGTAGTATCTCAGTAGGCCTACTGGAGCCTCGGTGACCATTTCCTGCAGTTTCTCGAAGCTCCTGTCGTGTTCCTCCATCCAGATCCATTCTGTGGTTTTCTCCAGCAGCGTCCGGAGTGGGGCGGTAACGGTGGATAATTGCGGTAGGAACTTCCCCAGGTATGTGATCATCCCAAGGTAAGTTTGTAATTCAGTCTTGTTTGTGGGTTTTTGCATTTTGTTGACTGCCTCCACTTTTTTGGGGTCTGGTTTAAGTCCGTCTGCTGTCAAGATGTGTCCCATGTATTTCACTTCTTGCGCCCAGAATGTGCATTTTTCAGGGTTGAGTTTGATGTTCTTTTCCCTGACTCGGTTCAGCACTCTTTCCAGTCTTTGGTTGTGTTGCTCTTCGTTTGTCCCCCATACGAGTATGTCAACCACGATTACTTCCACCCCCTCCATGTCCTCAAACATTTCTGTCATGTCTTTGGAATATTTCGCCGGCCGTGTTTATTCCGAATGGTAGTCTTTTGTATGCGTATCGTCCGAAAGGGGTGTTGAATGTGCACAGCGCTGAGCTTTCCTTGTCCAGCTTTACCTGCCAGTAGCCACATTGTGCGTCAAGTGTGCTGAATACCTTGGCTCCTGGCATCCGGGCCATCACCTCTTCAATCGTCCTCATGGGATAGTGTTCCCTCTCGATAGCGTTGTTCAGGTCCTTGGGGTCCATGCATATGCGTATCTTCTGTTTTTCTGGCTTCCAAACTGCGACCATGCTGCTCACCCACTGCCTCGGTTCTGTTACTTTCTCGATGACGTCTAGTTGTTCCATCTTTTTCAGTTCCGCCTTTATTTTCTCTCTCAGGGCGACGGGGACCCTTCTCGGGGCATGGATGATGGGCTGTGCGTCTGCTCTGATCTTGATGCGCTGTTCTCCCTCGAAGCGTCCCAGTCCCTCAAACACGTCTGCGTATTCCGTCCGTATTTCTTGACTTTGCCTTGTCTTTATTTCTCTGATGCGCTTTATGAGTCCGAGTTTCACACAGGTTGTTAGGCCCAGCAGTGGTGTTGCTTTCTGGTTCAGCACCTGGAATTCAACGTGATGAAAACGCCGCTTGTATTCCGTGAGCAGTTGGCATTTCCCCATTGGCTTCAGGCACTGTCCTCCGTAAGTCACTAGTTTTGCTTTAGATTTTTCAATTTGAGCGTCTGCTTGTCGGTAGATGGATTCCGGTATGACGTTGCATTGCGCGCCTGTGTCTATTTTGAATCTGACTTTTTTGTCGTTAATGACGAGGTCCACTTCCCAGTCTTCCCCGCTGGTTGTCTTCACCATGTCCAAGTACATTTCGTCTGGGTCTGATTCGGATTGTTCTTCTAACCTGTGCACTGGCTTTCTTGTCCTGTACGATGCTGTTTTGGACATGCATTTGTTCGCGAAGTGGTTAATCTTCCCGCAGTTCTTGCACTTTTGACCGTATGCCTGACATTTCCCCTTCTGATGGTCTCGGCCGCAGTATTTACAGTCCTGAATTGTATTTTGCCTATACGGGGTGGCTGGTGACGTCTGCTGATTTTTTTCGCGCTCCCGTTTGATTTCGTTAACGGCACATTCGGCTTGTGTTTGTGTGTTTAATTTGTCCAATTGTGTACGGCTAGCTTCTGCAGCTCGGCATATGTCAATAGCCTTGGGTAAGTCTAGGTCGGTTGTTCTCAACAATTTTGCCCTTACGTGGTCATCCCTTATTCCCACAACAATTCGGTCCTTTATCAAGCTGTCACATAGTTGTGCGTACTCACATGACCTTGCCTTTGATCTCAAGTCCGTAATGAACTGGTCGATGCTTTCGCCGGGGGCCTGGACACGCGTGTTGAACACATGTCTCTCAAACGTCACATTATTTTGGGGGGTGAAGTGTTTCTCGAACTTGTCCAGTAGTACCTTGAGTATGTTTCTGTCCTCTTGTTGTGTGAAGTCGAAAGTGTTGTAGATCTCCAAAGCTTCATCCCCGATAACGTGTAGCAACGTGCAGCTCTGTACCTTCTGCGACCTTCCTTCCATGCCTGTAGCGGTCATGTAAAGTTCAAATTTTTGTCTCCATCTCTTCCATTTGTCGGCGATGTTTCCTTCCAACCGTAGGGGTTCCGGTGCTTTTAGCGCTTCCATTTTATATTTGGCGTGAATTCGTCTTTTCTGACACCATGTAATGAGACACGATGTGTTACCCATTATGTTTTTTTCCATGATGACCGATAAAAAAACAACAGTGTTACCCCTTATGTTTTTTTCATGACGGCCGATTAAAAAACAACTGTTACCCCTTTTGTTTTTTTTATGACAACAAATGAAAAACGACAATGTTACCCATTATGTTTTTTTCAAGACGGCCGATTAAAAAACAACAGTGATCACCAATACACGAAGATCACCTGAACCCCCCCAAATCCATGCTAGCCTATCAATCATTTTGAAATTTTAAAATTATATTATGACTACCAATTTTTACTTTAGCACATGATGAAAATTGTATGACCTTGTAGCACATGACCAAAAGTATTAGCTCAAGATTTCTATGGATAGTTTTGTTTGTGTGCTGTTTGGCCATGTGATTGTATGATAACAAGATATATGTTCATTGTTGTATTGTTTAATAATGACCTGTATTTCCAATGAGACCCACAATGTGAATACCGTTCCAGTATTATCGGGAACGCGTTGTGGTTTTTCTCTATTCGATAGAGTTGTTCCCACACGGTTGATGGTGTTGATGATTGATCCTACTTTGGATATGTTTTCCGTGTGGTAAATGGTGTTTATGATTTAAAATAATATTGTATGGTCATCTAAGATGACCAAGGAGGGATTGTTACGTATTTTAAGAATCTAAGCTACCCACACATAGACCAAAATGAAGCAGGACCAAACATATAAGCCGTAAATACTATACATAGCCACAAGGGGAGCAAGACCTTATTAGAGGCTGCTCCAGCCACAGATGGCAGCGCCTTTTAAATATATGAAGAAGCCGAAGCCATTACGGCACCCCGGCCACGCCCACTAGGCCACGCCCACATGGCGGTCTCTACCTGAGGACACGAGGTGGGGATCGCCAGAGATTTTCAGCGACACCCGCGGACAGCCACGGGCCTCTGCCCGTGGCTGAAAGTAGCCAGAGTTATTATCTCTCACACGTGTTAGATTAAATTTCCTCCGTATAGCTTCACTTACCATGCCGAAACATGCCGACGACTTTATAATAAATAAAGTGAGTTAAAGCAACCCGGGATTGGACAACTTTCTTCGAGAATATGCAATAGTTTCGACTTCGAATGTTCGCCCGAACAGGTATTGGTAGAACTTTTCACATCCAAACATGATGGCAGCCAGCTCCTTTTCTATTTGCGCATATCTTTTTTGGGTATCGGTGAAGGCTTTTGAGGAGTAAGCTATGGGGCAGCATTCGTCTTGGAAAAGCACGGCTCCTATTCCGCAACTGGATGCGTCCACGCTTAGCTTGACTGGCTTCGACGCGTCGTAGTATCTCAGTAGGCCTACTGGAGCCTCGGTGACCATTTCCTGCAGTTTCTCGAAGCTCCTGTCGTGTTCCTCCATCCAGATCCATTCTGTGGTTTTCTCCAGCAGCGTCCGGAGTGGGGCGGTAACGGTGGATAATTGCGGTAGGAACTTCCCCAGGTATGTGATCATCCCAAGGTAAGTTTGTAATTCAGTCTTGTTTGTGGGTTTTTGCATTTTGTTGACTGCCTCCACTTTTTTGGGGTCTGGTTTAAGTCCGTCTGCTGTCAAGATGTGTCCCATGTATTTCACTTCTTGCGCCCAGAATGTGCATTTTTCAGGGTTGAGTTTGATGTTCTTTTCCCTGACTCGGTTCAGCACTCTTTCCAGTCTTTGGTTGTGTTGCTCTTCGTTTGTCCCCCATACGAGTATGTCAACCACGATTACTTCCACCCCCTCCATGTCCTCAAACATTTCTGTCATGTCTTTGGAATATTTCGCCGGCCGTGTTTATTCCGAATGGTAGTCTTTTGTATGCGTATCGTCCGAAAGGGGTGTTGAATGTGCACAGCGCTGAGCTTTCCTTGTCCAGCTTTACCTGCCAGTAGCCACATTGTGCGTCAAGTGTGCTGAATACCTTGGCTCCTGGCATCCGGGCCATCACCTCTTCAATCGTCCTCATGGGATAGTGTTCCCTCTCGATAGCGTTGTTCAGGTCCTTGGGGTCCATGCATATGCGTATCTTCTGTTTTTCTGGCTTCCAAACTGCGACCATGCTGCTCACCCACTGCCTCGGTTCTGTTACTTTCTCGATGACGTCTAGTTGTTCCATCTTTTTCAGTTCCGCCTTTATTTTCTCTCTCAGGGCGACGGGGACCCTTCTCGGGGCATGGATGATGGGCTGTGCGTCTGCTCTGATCTTGATGCGCTGTTCTCCCTCGAAGCGTCCCAGTCCCTCAAACACGTCTGCGTATTCCGTCCGTATTTCTTGACTTTGCCTTGTCTTTATTTCTCTGATGCGCTTTATGAGTCCGAGTTTCACACAGGTTGTTAGGCCCAGCAGTGGTGTTGCTTTCTGGTTCAGCACCTGGAATTCAACGTGATGAAAACGCCGCTTGTATTCCGTGAGCAGTTGGCATTTCCCCATTGGCTTCAGGCACTGTCCTCCGTAAGTCACTAGTTTTGCTTTAGATTTTTCAATTTGAGCGTCTGCTTGTCGGTAGATGGATTCCGGTATGACGTTGCATTGCGCGCCTGTGTCTATTTTGAATCTGACTTTTTTGTCGTTAATGACGAGGTCCACTTCCCAGTCTTCCCCGCTGGTTGTCTTCACCATGTCCAAGTACATTTCGTCTGGGTCTGATTCGGATTGTTCTTCTAACCTGTGCACTGGCTTTCTTGTCCTGTACGATGCTGTTTTGGACATGCATTTGTTCGCGAAGTGGTTAATCTTCCCGCAGTTCTTGCACTTTTGACCGTATGCCTGACATTTCCCCTTCTGATGGTCTCGGCCGCAGTATTTACAGTCCTGAATTGTATTTTGCCTATACGGGGTGGCTGGTGACGTCTGCTGATTTTTTTCGCGCTCCTGTTTGATTTCGTTAACGGCACATTCGGCTTGTGTTTGTGTGTTTAATTTGTCCAATTGTGTACGGCTAGCTTCTGCAGCTCGGCATATGTCAATAGCCTTGGGTAAGTCTAGGTCGGTTGTTCTCAACAATTTTGCCCTTACGTGGTCATACCTTATTCCCACAACAATTCGGTCCTTTATCAAGCTGTCACATAGTTGTGCGTACTCACATGACCTTGCCTTTGATCTCAAGTCCGTAATGAACTGGTCGATGCTTTCGCCGGGGGCCTGGACACGCGTGTTGAACACATGTCTCTCAAACGTCACATTATTTTGGGGGGTGAAGTGTTTCTCGAACTTGTCCAGTAGTACCTTGAGTATGTTTCTGTCCTCTTGTTGTGTGAAGTCGAAAGTGTTGTAGATCTCCAAAGCTTCATCCCCGATAACGTGTAGCAACGTGCAGCTCTGTACCTTCTGCGACCTTCCTTCCATGCCTGTAGCGGTCATGTAAAGTTCAAATTTTTGTCTGCATCTCTTCCATTTGTCGGCGATGTTTCCTTCCAACCGTAGGGGTTCCGGTGCTTTTAGCGCTTCCATTTTATGTTTGGCGTGAATTCGTCTTTTCTGACACCATGTAATGAGACACGATGTGTTACCCATTATGTTTTTTTCCATGATGACCGATAAAAAAACAACAGTGTTACCCCTTATGTTTTTTTCATGACGGCCGATTAAAAAACAACTGTTACCCCTTTTGTTTTTTTTATGACAACAAATGAAAAACGACAATGTTACCCATTATGTTTTTTTCAAGACGGCCGATTAAAAAACAACAGTGATCACCAATACACGAAGATCACCTGAACCCCCCAAATCCATGCTAGCCTATCAATCATTTTGAAATTTTAAAATTATATTATGACTACCAATTTTTACTTTAGCACATGATGAAAATTGTATGACCTTGTAGCACATGACCAAAAGTATTAGCTCAAGATTTCTATGGATAGTTTTGTTTGTGTGCTGTTTGGCCATGTGATTGTATGATAACAAGATATATGTTCATTGTTGTATTGTTTAATAATGACCTGTATTTCCAATGAGACCCACAATGTGAATACCGTTCCAGTATTATCGGGAACGCGTTGTGGTTTTTCTCTATTCGATAGAGTTGTTCCCACACGGTTGATGGTGTTGATGATTGATCCTACTTTGGATATGTTTTCCGTGTGGTAAATGGTGTTTATGATTTAAAATAATATTGTATGGTCATCTAAGATGACCAAGGAGGGATTGTTACGTATTTTAAGAATCTAAGCTACCCACACATAGACCAAAATGAAGCAGGACCAAACATATAAGCCGTAAATACTATACATAGCCACAAGGGGAGCAAGACCTTATTAGAGGCTGCTCCAGCCACAGATGGCAGCGCCTTTTAAATATATGAAGAAGCCGAAGCCATTACGGCACCCCGGCCACGCCCACTAGGCCACGCCCACATGGCGGTCTCTACCTGAGGACACGAGGTGGGGATCGCCAGAGATTTTCAGCGACACCCGCGGACAGCCACGGGCCTCTGCCCGTGGCTGAAAGTAGCCAGAGTTATTATCTCTCACACGTGTTAGATTCAATTTCCTCCGTATAGCTTCACTTACCATGCCGAAACATGCCGACGACTTTATAATAAATGAAGTGAGTTAAAGCAACCCGGGATTGGAAAACTTTCTTCGAGAATATGCAATAGTTTCGACTTCGAATGTTCGCCCGAACAGGTATTGGTAGAACTTTTCACATCCAAACATGATGGCAGCCAGCTCCTTTTCTATTTGCGCATATCTTTTTTGGGTATCGGTGAAGGCTTTTGAGGAGTAAGCTATGGGGCAGCATTCGTCTTGGAAAAGCACGGCTCCTATTCCGCAACTGGATGCGTCCACGCTTAGCTTGACTGGCTTCGACGCGTCGTAGTATCTCAGTAGGCCTACTGGAGCCTCGGTGACCATTTCCTGCAGTTTCTCGAAGCTCCTGTCGTGTTCCTCCATCCAGATCCATTCTGTGGTTTTCTCCAGCAGCGTCCGGAGTGGGGCGGTAACGGTGGATAATTGCGGTAGGAACTTCCCCAGGTATGTGATCATCCCAAGGTAAGTTTGTAATTCAGTCTTGTTTGTGGGTTTTTGCATTTTGTTGACTGCCTCCACTTTTTTGGGGTCTGGTTTAAGTCCGTCTGCTGTCAAGATGTGTCCCATGTATTTCACTTCTTGCGCCCAGAATGTGCATTTTTCAGGGTTGAGTTTGATGTTCTTTTCCCTGACTCGGTTCAGCACTCTTTCCAGTCTTTGGTTGTGTTGCTCTTCGTTTGTCCCCCATACGAGTATGTCAACCACGATTACTTCCACCCCCTCCATGTCCTCAAACATTTCTGTCATGTCTTTGGAATATTTCGCCGGCCGTGTTTATTCCGAATGGTAGTCTTTTGTATGCGTATCGTCCGAAAGGGGTGTTGAATGTGCACAGCGCTGAGCTTTCCTTGTCCAGCTTTACCTGCCAGTAGCCACATTGTGCGTCAAGTGTGCTGAATACCTTGGCTCCTGGCATCCGGGCCATCACCTCTTCAATCGTCCTCATGGGATAGTGTTCCCTCTCGATAGCGTTGTTCAGGTCCTTGGGGTCCATGCATATGCGTATCTTCTGTTTTTCTGGCTTCCAAACTGCGACCATGCTGCTCACCCACTGCCTCGGTTCTGTTACTTTCTCGATGACGTCTAGTTGTTCCATCTTTTTCAGTTCCGCCTTTATTTTCTCTCTCAGGGCGACGGGGACCCTTCTCGGGGCATGGATGATGGGCTGTGCGTCTGCTCTGATCTTGATGCGCTGTTCTCCCTCGAAGCGTCCCAGTCCCTCAAACACGTCTGCGTATTCCGTCCGTATTTCTTGACTTTGCCTTGTCTTTATTTCTCTGATGCGCTTTATGAGTCCGAGTTTCACACAGGTTGTTAGGCCCAGCAGTGGTGTTGCTTTCTGGTTCAGCACCTGGAATTCAACGTGATGAAAACGCCGCTTGTATTCCGTGAGCAGTTGGCATTTCCCCATTGGCTTCAGGCACTGTCCTCCGTAAGTCACTAGTTTTGCTTTAGATTTTTCAATTTGAGCGTCTGCTTGTCGGTAGATGGATTCCGGTATGACGTTGCATTGCGCGCCTGTGTCTATTTTGAATCTGACTTTTTTGTCGTTAATGACGAGGTCCACTTCCCAGTCTTCCCCGCTGGTTGTCTTCACCATGTCCAAGTACATTTCGTCTGGGTCTGATTCGGATTGTTCTTCTAACCTGTGCACTGGCTTTCTTGTCCTGTACGATGCTGTTTTGGACATGCATTTGTTCGCGAAGTGGTTAATCTTCCCGCAGTTCTTGCACTTTTGACCGTATGCCTGACATTTCCCCTTCTGATGGTCTCGGCCGCAGTATTTACAGTCCTGAATTGTATTTTGCCTATACGGGGTGGCTGGTGACGTCTGCTGATTTTTTTCGCGCTCCCGTTTGATTTCGTTAACGGCACATTCGGCTTGTGTTTGTGTGTTTAATTTGTCCAATTGTGTACGGCTAGCTTCTGCAGCTCGGCATATGTCAATAGCCTTGGGTAAGTCTAGGTCGGTTGTTCTCAACAATTTTGCCCTTACGTGGTCATACCTTATTCCCACAGCAATTCGGTCCTTTATCAAGCTGTCACATAGTTGTGCGTACTCACATGACCTTGCCTTTGATCTCAAGTCCGTAATGAACTGGTCGATGCTTTCGCCGGGGGCCTGGACACGCGTGTTGAACACATGTCTCTCAAACGTCACATTATTTTGGGGGGTGAAGTGTTTCTCGAACTTGTCCAGTAGTACCTTGAGTATGTTTCTGTCCTCTTGTTGTGTGAAGTCGAAAGTGTTGTAGATCTCCAAAGCTTCATCCCCGATAACGTGTAGCAACGTGCAGCTCTGTACCTTCTGCGACCTTCCTTCCATGCCTGTAGCGGTCATGTAAAGTTCAAATTTTTGTCTCCATCTCTTCCATTTGTCGGCGATGTTTCCTTCCAACCGTAGGGGTTCCGGTGCTTTTAGCGCTTCCATTTTATATTTGGCGTGAATTCGTCTTTTCTGACACCATGTAATGAGACACGATGTGTTACCCATTATGTTTTTTTCCATGATGACCGATAAAAAAACAACAGTGTTACCCCTTATGTTTTTTTCATGACGGCCGATTAAAAAACAACTGTTACCCCTTTTGTTTTTTTTATGACAACAAATGAAAAACGACAATGTTACCCATTATGTTTTTTTCAAGACGGCCGATTAAAAAACAACAGTGATCACCAATACACGAAGATCACCTGAACCCCCCCAAATCCATGCTAGCCTATCAATCATTTTGAAATTTTAAAATTATATTATGACTACCAATTTTTACTTTAGCACATGATGAAAATTGTATGACCTTGTAGCACATGACCAAAAGTATTAGCTCAAGATTTCTATGGATAGTTTTGTTTGTGTGCTGTTTGGCCATGTGATTGTATGATAACAAGATATATGTTCATTGTTGTATTGTTTAATAATGACCTGTATTTCCAATGAGACCCACAATGTGAATACCGTTCCAGTATTATCGGGAACGCGTTGTGGTTTTTCTCTATTCGATAGAGTTGTTCCCACACGGTTGATGGTGTTGATGATTGATCCTACTTTGGATATGTTTTCCGTGTGGTAAATGGTGTTTATGATTTAAAATAATATTGTATGGTCATCTAAGATGACCAAGGAGGGATTGTTACGTATTTTAAGAATCTAAGCTACCCACACATAGACCAAAATGAAGCAGGACCAAACATATAAGCCGTAAATACTATACATAGCCACAAGGGGAGCAAGACCTTATTAGAGGCTGCTCCAGCCACAGATGGCAGCGCCTTTTAAATATATGAAGAAGCCGAAGCCATTACGGCACCCCGGCCACGCCCACTAGGCCACGCCCACATGGCGGTCTCTACCTGAGGACACGAGGTGGGGATCGCCAGAGATTTTCAGCGACACCCGCGGACAGCCACGGGCCTCTGCCCGTGGCTGAAAGTAGCCAGAGTTATTATCTCTCACACGTGTTAGATTAAATTTCCTCCGTATAGCTTCACTTACCATGCCGAAACATGCCGACGACTTTATAATAAATAAAGTGAGTTAAAGCAACCCGGGATTGGACAACTTTCTTCGAGAATATGCAATAGTTTCGACTTCGAATGTTCGCCCGAACAGGTATTGGTAGAACTTTTCACATCCAAACATGATGGCAGCCAGCTCCTTTTCTATTTGCGCATATCTTTTTTGGGTATCGGTGAAGGCTTTTGAGGAGTAAGCTATGGGGCAGCATTCGTCTTGGAAAAGCACGGCTCCTATTCCGCAACTGGATGCGTCCACGCTTAGCTTGACTGGCTTCGACGCGTCGTAGTATCTCAGTAGGCCTACTGGAGCCTCGGTGACCATTTCCTGCAGTTTCTCGAAGCTCCTGTCGTGTTCCTCCATCCAGATCCATTCTGTGGTTTTCTCCAGCAGCGTCCGGAGTGGGGCGGTAACGGTGGATAATTGCGGTAGGAACTTCCCCAGGTATGTGATCATCCCAAGGTAAGTTTGTAATTCAGTCTTGTTTGTGGGTTTTTGCATTTTGTTGACTGCCTCCACTTTTTTGGGGTCTGGTTTAAGTCCGTCTGCTGTCAAGATGTGTCCCATGTATTTCACTTCTTGCGCCCAGAATGTGCATTTTTCAGGGTTGAGTTTGATGTTCTTTTCCCTGACTCGGTTCAGCACTCTTTCCAGTCTTTGGTTGTGTTGCTCTTCGTTTGTCCCCCATACGAGTATGTCAACCACGATTACTTCCACCCCCTCCATGTCCTCAAACATTTCTGTCATGTCTTTGGAATATTTCGCCGGCCGTGTTTATTCCGAATGGTAGTCTTTTGTATGCGTATCGTCCGAAAGGGGTGTTGAATGTGCACAGCGCTGAGCTTTCCTTGTCCAGCTTTACCTGCCAGTAGCCACATTGTGCGTCAAGTGTGCTGAATACCTTGGCTCCTGGCATCCGGGCCATCACCTCTTCAATCGTCCTCATGGGATAGTGTTCCCTCTCGATAGCGTTGTTCAGGTCCTTGGGGTCCATGCATATGCGTATCTTCTGTTTTTCTGGCTTCCAAACTGCGACCATGCTGCTCACCCACTGCCTCGGTTCTGTTACTTTCTCGATGACGTCTAGTTGTTCCATCTTTTTCAGTTCCGCCTTTATTTTCTCTCTCAGGGCGACAGGGACCCTTCTCGGGGCATGGATGATGGGCTGTGCGTCTGCTCTGATCTTGATGCGCTGTTCTCCCTCGAAGCGTCCCAGTCCCTCAAACACGTCTGCGTATTCCGTCCGTATTTCTTGACTTTGCCTTGTCTTTATTTCTCTGATGCGCTTTATGAGTCCGAGTTTCACACAGGTTGTTAGGCCCAGCAGTGGTGTTGCTTTCTGGTTCAGCACCTGGAATTCAACGTGATGAAAACGCCGCTTGTATTCCGTGAGCAGTTGGCATTTCCCCATTGGCTTCAGGCACTGTCCTCCGTAAGTCACTAGTTTTGCTTTAGATTTTTCAATTTGAGCGTCTGCTTGTCGGTAGATGGATTCCGGTATGACGTTGCATTGCGCGCCTGTGTCTATTTTGAATCTGACTTTTTTGTCGTTAATGACGAGGTCCACTTCCCAGTCTTCCCCGCTGGTTGTCTTCACCATGTCCAAGTACATTTCGTCTGGGTCTGATTCGGATTGTTCTTCTAACCTGTGCACTGGCTTTCTTGTCCTGTACGATGCTGTTTTGGACATGCATTTGTTCGCGAAGTGGTTCATCTTCCCGCAGTTCTTGCACTTTTGACCGTATGCCTGACATTTCCCCTTCTGATGGTCTCGGCCGCAGTATTTACAGTCCTGAATTGTATTTTGCCTATACGGGGTGGCTGGTGACGTCTGCTGATTTTTTTCGCGCTCCCGTTTGATTTAGTTAACGGCACATTCGGCTTGTGTTTGTGTGTTTAATTTGTCCAATTGTGTACGGCTAGCTTCTGCAGCTCGGCATATGTCAATAGCCTTGGGTAAGTCTAGGTCGGTTGTTCTCAACAATTTTGCCCTTACGTGGTCATCCCTTATTCCCACAACAATTCGGTCCTTTATCAAGCTGTCACATAGTTGTGCGTACTCACATGACCTTGCCTTTGATCTCAAGTCCGTAATGAACTGGTCGATGCTTTCGCCGGGGGCCTGGACACGCGTGTTGAACACATGTCTCTCAAACGTCACATTATTTTGGGGGGTGAAGTGTTTCTCGAACTTGTCCAGTAGTACCTTGAGTATGTTTCTGTCCTCTTGTTGTGTGAAGTCGAAAGTGTTGTAGATCTCCAAAGCTTCATCCCCGATAACGTGTAGCAACGTGCAGCTCTGTACCTTCTGCGACCTTCCTTCCATGCCTGTAGCGGTCATGTAAAGTTCAAATTTTTGTCTCCATCTCTTCCATTTGTCGGCGATGTTTCCTTCCAACCGTAGGGGTTCCGGTGCTTTTAGCGCTTCCATTTTATATTTGGCGTGAATTCGTCTTTTCTGACACCATGTAATGAGACACGATGTGTTACCCATTATGTTTTTTTCCATGATGACCGATAAAAAAACAACAGTGTTACCCCTTATGTTTTTTTCATGACGGCCGATAAAAAAACAGTGTTATCCCTTATGTTTTTTTTCCTGACTATTGAAAAAAACGACAGTGTTACCCCTTAGGTTTTTTTCATGACGACCGATAAAAAACGACAGTGTTACCCCTTGTTTTTTTCCATGACGACCGATAAAAAACGACAATGTTACCCCTTATGTTTTTTTCATGACGACCGATAAAAAACCACAGTGTTACCCCTTACGTTTTTTCCATGACGAACGATAAAAAACGACAGTGTTACCCCCTGTTTTTTTCCATGACGACCGATAAAAAACAACAGTGTTACCCCTTATGTTTTTTTCAATGACGACCGATAAAAAACGACAATGTTACCCCTTATGTTTTTTTCATGACGACCGATAAAAAACCACAGTGTTACCCCTTATGTTTTGTTTGATGACGGGCGATGAAAAACCACACTGCTACACCTTTTTGACCCCTTATGTTTTTTTCATGACGACCAATAAAAAACAAGTGTTACCCCTTATGTTTTTTTCATGACGACCAATAAAAAACAAGTGTTACCCCTTATGTTTTTTTTCATGACGACCAATAAAAAACAAGTGTTACCCCTTTTGTTTTTTTCATGACGACCGATAATAAAAACCAAATGATAAAGGGGAGGAGTTATAATTTGTGGGAGGAGTTATAATGTGTAAAGGGGAGGAGTTATAATGTGTAAAGGGGAGGAGTTACAATTTGTGGGAGGAGTTATAATGTATAAAGGGGAGGAGTTATCATTTGTGGGTGGAGTTATAATGTGTAAAGGGGAGGAGTTATCATTTGCGGGAGGAGTTATACTGTGTAAAGGGGAGGAGTTATAATTTGTGGGAGGAGTTATAATGTGTAAAGGGGAGGAGTTAGCGTTTGTGGGAGGACTTATAATGTGTAAAGGGGAGGAGTTATCCCACAAATTGTACAAAGTTATCATTTATAATATGTAAACTCCCCTTTACACATTATAACTCCTCCCACAAATTATAACTCCTCCCCTTTACACATTATAACTCCTCCCACAAATTATAACTCCTCCCCTTTATCATTTGTGGGTGGAGTTAAAATATGTAAAAGGGAGGAGTTATCGTTTGTGGGAGGAGTTATAATGTGTAAAGGGGAGGAGTTACAATTTGTGGGAGGGGTTATAATGTGTAAATGGGAGGAGTTATCATTTGTGGGAGGAGTTAAAATGTGTAAAGGGGAGGAGTTATAATGTGTAAAGGGGAGGAGTTACAATTTGTGGGAGGGGTTATAATGTGTAAATGGGAGGAGTTTACACATTATAAATGATAACTTTGTTAAATTTGTGGGATAACTCCTCCCCTTTACACATTATAACTCCGCCCACACATGATAACTCCTCCCCTTTACACATTATAACTCCTCCCACAAACAATAACTCCTCCCCTTTACACATTTTAACTCCACCCACAAATGATAAAGGGGAGGAGTTATAATTTGTGGGAGGAGTTATAATGTGTAAAGGGGAGGAGTTATCATTTGTGGGAGGAGTTATAATGTGTAAAGGGGAGGAGTTCACACATTATAAATGATAACTGTGTTAAATTTGTGGGATAACTCCTCCCCTTTACACATTATAACTCCTCCCACAAATTATAACTCCTCCCATTTACACATTATAACTCCTCCCACAAATTATAACTCCTCCCCTTTATCATTTGTGGGTGGAGTTAAAATGTGTAAAGGGGAGGAGTTATCGTTTGTGGGAGGAGTTATAATGTGTAAATGGGAGGAGTTATAATTTGTGGGAGGAGTTATAATGTGTAAATGGGAGGAGTTATAATGTGTGGGAGGAGTTATAATGTGTAAAGGGGAGGAGTTACGATTTGTGGGAGGGGTTATAATGTGTAAATGGGAGGAGTTATTATTTGTGGGAGGAGTTATAATGTGTAAAGGGGAGGAGTTTACACATTATAAATGATAACTTGGTTAAATTTGTGGGATAACTCCTCCCCTTTACACATTATAACTCCTCCCACAAACGCTAACTCCTCCCCTTTACACATTATAACTCCTCCCATAAATTATAACTCCTCCCCTTTACACATTATAACTCCTCCCACAAATGATAAAGGGGAGGAGTTATAATTTGTGGGAGGAGTTATAATGTGTAAAGGGGAGGAGTTATCGTTTGTGGGAGGAGTTATAATGTGTAAAGGGGAGGAGTTACAATTTGTGGGAGGGGTTATAATGTGTAAATGGGAGGAGTTATCATTTGTGGGCGGAGTTATAATGTGTAAAGGGGAGGAGTTTACACATTATAAATGATAACTTGGTTAAATTTGTGGGATAACTCCTCCCCTTTACACATTATAACTCCTCCCACAAACGCTAACTCCTCCCCTTTACACATTATAACTCCTCCCACAAATTATAACTCCTCCCCTTTATCATTTGTGGGTGGGGTTAAAATGTGTAAAGGGGAGGAGTAATCGTTTGTGGGAGGAGTTATAATGTGTAAAGGGGAGGAGTTTACACATTAAAAATGATAACTTGGTTAAATTTGTGGGATAACTCCTCCCCTTTACACATTTTAACTCCTCCCACAAATGATAACTCCTCCCCTTTACACCTTATAACTCCTCCCATAAATTATAACTCCTCCCCTTTACACATTATAACTCCTCCCACAAATTATAACTCCTCCCCTTTATCATTTGTGGGTGGGGTTAAAATGTGTAAAGGGGAGGAGTAATCGTTTGTGGGAGGAGTTATAATGTGTAAAGGGGAGGAGTTTACACATTAAAAATGATAACTTGGTTAAATTTGTGGGATAACTCCTCCCCTTTACACATTTTAACTCCTCCCACAAATGATAACTCCTCCCCTTTACACATTATAACTCCTCCCATAAATTATAACTCCTCCCCTTTACACATTATAACTCCTCCCACAAATTATAACTCCTCCCCTTTATCATTTGTGGGTGGAGTTAAAATGTGTAAAGGGGAGGAGTTATCGTTTGTGGGTGGGGTTAAAATGTGTAAAGGGGAGGAGTAATCGTTTGTGGGAGGAGTTATAATGTGTAAAGGGGAGGAGTTTACACATTAAAAATGATAACTTGGTTAAATTTGTGGGATAACTCCTCCCCTTTACACATTTTAACTCCTCCCACAAATGATAACTCCTCCCCTTTACACATTATAACTCCTCCCATAAATTATAACTCCTCCCCTTTACACATTATAACTCCTCCCACAAATTATAACTCCTCCCCTTTATCATTTGTGGGTGGAGTTAAAATGTGTAAAGGGGAGGAGTTATCGTTTGTGGGAGGAGTTATAATGTGTAAAGGGGAGGAGTTATCGTTTGTGGGAGGAGTTATAATGTGTAAAGGGGAGGAGTTACGATTTGTGGGAGGGGTTATAATGTGTAAATGGGAGGAGTTATAATTTGTGGGAGGAGTTATAATGTGTAAAGGGGAGGAGTTTACACATTATAAATGATAACTTGGTTAAATTTGTGGGATAACTCCTCCCCTTTACACATTATAACTCCTCCCACAAACGATAACTCCTCCCCTTTACACATTATAACTCCTCCCACAAACGATAACTCCTCCCCTTTACACATTTTAACTCCACCCACAAATGATAAAGGGGAGGAGTTATAATTTGTGGGAGGAGTTATAATGTGTAAAGGGGAGGAGTTATCATTTGTGGGAGGAGTTATAATGTGTAAAGGGGAGGAGTTTACACATTATAAATGATAACTTGGTTAAATTTGTGGGATAACTCCTCCCCTTTACACATTATAACTCCTCCCACAAACGATAACTCCTCCCCTTTACACATTTTAACTCCACCCACAAATGATAAAGGGGAGGAGTTATAATTTGTGGGAGGAGTTATAATGTGTAAAGGGGAGGAGTTACAATTTGTGGGAGGGGTTATAATGTGTAAATGGGAGGAGTTAGCATTTGTGGGAGGAGTTATAATGTGTAAAGGGGAGGAGTTTACACATTATAAATGATAACTTGGTTAAATTTGTGGGATAACTCCTCCCCTTTACACATTATAACTCCTCCCACAAATTATAACTCCTCCCCTTTACACATTATAACTCCTCCCACAAATTATAACTCCTCCCCTTTATCATTTGTGGGTGGAGTTAAAATGTGTAAAGGGGAGGAGTTATCGTTTGTGGGAGGAGTTATAATGTGTAAAGGGGAGGAGTTACAATTTGTGGGAGGGGTTATAATGTGTAAATGGGAGGAGTTATCATTTGTGGGCGGAGTTATAATGTGTAAAGGGGAGGAGTTATCCCGCAAATTTAACAAAGTTAGCATTTATAATATGTAAACTCCTCCCCTTTACACATTTTAACTCCTCCCACAAATGATAACTCCTCCCCTTTACACATTATAACTCCTCCCATAAATTATAACTCCTCCCCTTTACACATTATAACTCCTCCCACAAATTATAACTCATCCCCTTTACACATTTTAACTCCTCCCACAAATGATAACTCCTCCCCTTTACACATTATAACTCCTCCCATCAATTATAACTCCTCCCCGTTACACATTATAACTCCTCCCACAAATGACTCGAACCTTAGTCTACAGAGCGTTAACTAACCGTTAACCACCAGCCCTGACCGCTGCCAAGACGCATTCCAGAATGTGTTTGGAGGTTATACTTGACTTTACCATTCACATGATTGAGAAATAAGATGTATCCATTAAGTTACCTCTAGTGGCCGTGTGAGCGGGGACTCGAACCTTAGTCTACAGAGCGTTAACCAACAGCCCTGACCACTGCACCACCCAGACGCTTACCAGAACATGTTTGGAGGTTATACTTGACTTTACCATTCACATGATTGAGAAATAAGATGTAACCATTACAGTCCCTCTTAAACCCTGCTTCTGAGCAGGGCACCTGAACCTACATAGTGTCTGAAAGCTCGTCATTCTTATTAGCCGTGCGTGCGGGGACTCGAACAGGAGTCTACAGAGCGTTAATCAACCATTAACCAACAGCCCTGACCACTGCACCACCCAGACGCTTACCAGAGCTTGCTTGGAGGTTATACTTGACTTTACCATTCACATGATAAGAGAAATAAGATGTATCCATTAAGGTACCTCTGGTGGGCGTTTGAGCGGGGACTAGGGCTAGGCCGGAATCGAACCTATGTCTCCTGAACCGATAGGTAACAGCTCTATCACCTGCGCCACAGAGGCACCAGCTAGGGAATGGTGAGAGGTTATAATTGACTTTACAGTTCACTTGAAATTGATTATTGTAAAATATTTTGATTCCAGGGAGAGCAATCTTGGCGTGAGTTGAACCCACGAGGAGCACAACTCACACCCACGTAACAGTTTTTTTTATTGGTTGTCATGAAAAAAAACATAAGGGGTAACACTGTCGTTTTTTATTGGTCGTCATGAAAAAAAAACAAAAGGGGTAACACTGTTATTTTACTTTGGTCGTCATGAAAAGAAACATAAGGGGTAACACTGTTGTTTTTATTGGTCGTCATGAAAAAAAACACAAAGGGTAACACTGTCGTTTTTTATTGGTCGTCATGAAAAAAAACACAAGGGGTAACACTGTCGTCTTTTATTGGTCGTCATGAAAAAAAACATAAGGGATAACACTGTTGTCTCTGTCAAATAAAATATAAGGGGTAACACTGTCATTTTTTTTTGGTCGTCATGAAAAAAAACATAAGGGGTAACATAGTTTTTTTTATTGGTTGTCATGAAAAAAAACATAAGGGTTAACACTGTGGTTTTTTATTGGTCGACATGAAAAAAATAAAAAAAAATAAAAAAACCATAAGGGGTAACACTCGTTTTTTATCGGTCGTCATGAAAAGAAACATAAGGGGTAACACTGTTGTTTTTTATTGGTCGTCATGAAAAAAAACATAAGGGGTAACACTGTCGTTTTTATCAAATGAAACGTAAAGGGTAACAATGTCGTTTTTTATCTGTCGTCATGAAAAACCCATGAGGGGTAACACTGTCGAAATGTATCGAATAAAACATAGGGGGTAACACTGTCGTTTTTATCAAATTAAACATGAGGGGTCACACTGTCGTTTTTTTATCCGTCGTCATGAAAAAAAACATAAGGGGTAACATTGTTGTTTTTTTATCGGTCGTCATGAAAAAAACATAAGGGGTAACATTGTTGTTTTTTATCCATTAAAACATAGGGGGTAACACTGTCGTTTTTATCAAATTAAACATGAGGGGTCACACTGTCGTTTTTTATTGGTCGTCATGAAAAAAAAACAAAAGGGGTAACACTGTTGTTTTTTATTGGTCGTCATGAAAAAAAACATAAGGGGTAACACTGTCGATATTTATCCATTAAAACATAGGGGGTAACATTGTTGTTTTTATCAAATGAAACATGAGGGGTGCCACTGTCGTTTTTCTTTGGTCGTCATGAATAAAACCATAAGGGGTAACACTGTTGTTTTTTATTGGTCGTCATGAAAAAAAACATAAGGGGTAACACTGGTTTTTTATTGGTCGTCATGAAAAAAAACATAAGGGGTAACACTGTTGTTTTTTATTGGTCGTCATGAAAAAAAACATAAGGGATAACACTGTTGTCTCTGTCAAATAAAATATAAGGGGTAACACTGTCATTTTTTTTTGGTCGTCATGAAAAAAAACATAAGGGGTAACATAGTTTTTTTTATTGGTTGTCATGAAAAAAAACATAAGGGTTAACACTGTGGTTTTTTATTGGTCGACATAAAAAAAAAAAAATAAAAAAAAAAACCATAAGGGGTAACACTCGTTTTTTATCGGTCGTCATGAAAAGAAACATAAGGGGTAACACTGTTGTTTTTTATTGGTCGTCATGAAAAAAAACATAAGGGGTAACACTGTCGTTTTTATCAAATGAAACGTAAAGGGTAACAATGTCGTTTTTTATCTGTCGTCATGAAAAACCCATAAGGGGTAACACTGTCGAAATGTATCGAATAAAACATAGGGGGTAACACTGTCGTTTTTATCAAATTAAACATGAGGGGTCACACTGTCGTTTTTTTATCCGTCGTCATGAAAAAAAACATAAGGGGTAACATTGTTGTTTTTTTATCGGTCGTCATGAAAAAAACATAAGGGGTAACATTGTTGTTTTTTATCCATTAAAACATAGGGGGTAACACTGTCGTTTTTATCAAATTAAACATGAGGGGTCACACTGTCGTTTTTTATTGGTCGTCATGAAAAAAAAACAAAAGGGGTAACACTGTTGTTTTTTATTGGTCGTCATGAAAAAAAACATAAGGGGTAACACTGTCGATATTTATCCATTAAAACATAGGGGGTAACATTGTTGTTTTTATCAAATGAAACATGAGGGGTGCCACTGTTGTTTTTTATTGGTCGTCATGAAAAAAAACATAAGGGGTAACACTGGTTTTTTATTGGTCGTCATGAAAAAAAACATAAGGGGTAACACTGTTGTTTTTATTGGTCGTCATGAAAAAAAACACAAGGGGTAACACTGTTGTTTTTATTGGTCGTCATGAAAAAAAACATAAGGGGTAACACTGTTGTTTTTTATTGGTCGTCATGAAAAAAAACATAAGGGGTAACACTGTTGTTTTTGTCCAAAAAAATATAAGGATCGAAGTGCGCAACACTGTCGTTTTTTATCAGTCGTCATGAAATAAACATAAGGGTTGATATTTATCAAATATAACATCGTTTTACTTTGGTCGTCATGAAAAAAAACACAAGGGGTAACACTGTCGTTTTTTATTGGTCGTCATGAAAAAAAACACAAGGGGTAACACTGTCGTTTTTTATTGGTCGTCATGAAAAAAAACAGAAGGGATAACACTGTTGTCTCTGTCAAATAAAATATAAGGGGTAACACTGTCATTTTTTTTTGGTCGTCATGAAAAAAAACATAAGGGGTAACACTGTTGTTTTTGTCCAAAAATATATAAGGGGTAACACTGTCGTTTTTTATCAGTCGTCATGAAATAAACATAAGGGTTGATATTTATCAAATATAACATCGTTTTACTTTGGTCGTCATGAAAAAAAACACAAAGGGTAACACTGTCGTTTTTTATTGGTCGTCATGAAAAAAAACACAAGGGGTAACACTGTCGTCTTTTATTGGTCGTCATGAAAAAAAACATAAGGGATAACACTGTTGTCTCTGTCAAATAAAATATAAGGGGTAACACTGTCATTTTTTTTTGGTCGTCATGAAAAAAAACATAAGGGGTAACATAGTTTTTTTTATTGGTTGTCATGAAAAAAAACATAAGGGTTAACACTGTGGTTTTTTATTGGTCGACATGAAAAAAATAAAAAAAAATAAAAAAACCATAAGGGGTAACACTCGTTTTTTATCGGTCGTCATGAAAAGAAACATAAGGGGTAACACTGTTGTTTTTTATTGGTCGTCATGAAAAAAAACATAAGGGGTAACACTGTCGTTTTTATCAAATGAAACGTAAAGGGTAACAATGTCGTTTTTTATCTGTCGTCATGAAAAACCCATAAGGGGTAACACTGTCGAAATGTATCGAATAAAACATAGGGGGTAACACTGTCGTTTTTATCAAATTAAACATGAGGGGTCACACTGTCGTTTTTTTATCCGTCGTCATGAAAAAAAACATAAGGGGTAACATTGTTGTTTTTTTATCGGTCGTCATGAAAAAAACATAAGGGGTAACATTGTTGTTTTTTATCCATTAAAACATAGGGGGTAACATTGTTGTTTTTATCAAATAAAACATGAGGGGTGCCACTGTCGTTTTTCTTTGGTCGTCATGAAAAAAACCATAAGGGGTAACACTCGTTTTTTATCGGTCGTCATGAAAAGAAACATAAGGGGTAACACTGTTGTTTTTTATTGGTCGTCATGAAAAAAAACATAAGGGGTAACACTGTCGATATTTATCAATTAGTACATAGGGGTTAACACAGTCGTTTTTATCAAATGAAACATGAGGGGTGCCACTGTCGTTTTTCTTTGGTCGTCATGAATAAAACCATAAGGGGTAACACTGTTGTTTTTTATTGGTCGTCATGAAAACATAAGGGGTAACACTGGTTTTTTATTGGTCGTCATGAAAAAAAAAATAAGGGTTAACACTGTGGTTTTTTATTGGTCGACATGAAAAAAAACATAAGGGGTAACACTGTCGTTTTTTATTGGTCGTCATGAAAAAAAACATAAGGGGTAACACTGTCGTTTTTATCAAATGAAACGTAAAGGGTAACAATGTCGTTTTTTATCTGTCGTCATGAAAAAGCCATAAGGGGTAACACTGTCGAAATGTATCGAATAAAACATAGGGGGTAACACTGTCGTTTTTATCAAATTAAACATGAGGGGTCACACTCGTTTTTTTATCCGTCGTCATGAAAAAAAACATAAGGGGTAACATTGTTGTTTTTTTATCGGTCGTCATGAAAAAAACATAGGGGGTAACACTGTCGTTTTTTATCGGTCGTCATGAAATAAGGGGTAACACTGTTGTTTTTTATTGGTCGTCATGAAAAAAAACATAAGGGGTAACACTTGTTTTTGTCAAAAAAAATATAAGGGGTAACACTGTCGTTTTTTATCAGTCGTCATGAAATAAACATAAGGGTTGATATTTATCAAATAAAAATATCAAGGGCTGGGTGATGACCGAAAGGACGAGATCGCGGGTACAAGCGGCCGAGATGAGTTTTCTCAGAAGGGTGGCTGGCGTCTCCCTTAGGGATAGGGTGAGAAGCTCAGCCATCCGTGAGGAACTCGGATTAGAGCCGCTGCTCCTTTACTTAGAAAGGAGTCAGCTGAGGTGGTTCGGGCATCTGGTAAGGATGCCCACTGGGCGCCTTCCTTGGGAGGTGTTTCAGGCACGTCCAGTGGGGAGGAGACCTCGGGGAAGACCCAGGACTAGGTGGAGAGATTATATCTCAACACTGGCCTGGGAACGCCTCGGGATCCCCCCGTCAGAGCTGGTCAATGTGGCCCGGGAAAGGGAAGTCTGGGGCCCCCTGCTTGAGCTGCTCCCCCCGCGACCCGACCCCGGATAAGCGGTCGAAAATTAGATGAGATGAGATTTATCAAATAAAACATCGTTTTTTATTGGTCGTCATGAAAAAAAACATAAGGGGTAACACTGTTGTTTTTTATTGGTCGTCATGAAAAAAAACATAGGGGGTAACACTGTTGTTTTACTTTGGTCGTCATGAAAAAAAACATAAGGGGTAACACTGTTGTTTTACTTTGGTCGTCATGAAAAAAAACATAAGGGGTAACACTGTCGTTTTTTATTGGTCGTCATGAAAAAAAACATAAGGGGTAACACTGTTGTTTTTTAGTGGTCGTCATGAAAAAAAACATAAGGGGTAACACTGTTGTTTTTTAGTGGTCATCATGAAAAAAAACATAAGGGGTAACACTGTTGTTTTTTATTGGTCGTCATGAAAAAAACCATAAGGGATAACACTGTTGTTTTTTATTGGTCGTCATGAAAATAAACATAAGGGGTAACACTGTTGTCTTTGTCAAATAAAATATAAGGGGTAACACTGTCGTTTTTTATTGGTCGTCATGAAAAAAAACATAAGGGGTAACACTGTTGTTTTTATTGGTCGTCATGAAAAAAAACATAAGGGGTAACACTGTCGTTTTTTATTGGTCGTCATGAAAAAAAACATAAGGGGTAACACTGTGGTTTAATATTGGTCGACATGAAAAAAAACATAAGGGGTAACACTGTCGTTTTTTATTGGTCGTCATGAAAAAAAACATAAGGGATAACACTGTTGTCTTTGTCAAATAAAATATAAGGGGTAACACTGTCGTTTTTTATTGGTCGTCATGAAAAAAAACATAAGGGCTAACACTGTTTTTTTTATTGGTTGTCATGAAAAAAAACATAAGGGGTAACACTGTTGTTTTTTATTGGTCGACATGAAAAAAAACATGGTAAATGCATGATGTAGATGTTAAGGAACTGTTTGTGAATATTGCAAAAGTTAAGGGTTGATTATCCTGTGCGCTACCTGTACCCAGTGGCGGTTTTAGGCACGGGCGAACCGGGCAGCCGCCCGGGGCGGCATATTTGTGGGGGGCGCCAAATCACATGGGGGGCGCCACGAGCAGTACAAAAAAACAACGCGCTGCGTAGCGGTTATCAATGAAGTACGACATAACATTGTGTGGGGAATAGGTATTGGCTCCCCCTCTGGCTGCAGGCGCACACCTGCTCGTTGAGAAGGTGCCGTGCACAGACGGAATGAAATCACCACTGAAGTCCGTAGGTTAACGATACCCCCCCCCCCCCCCCGTCAACAATTGCTCCTTCCACCCCCCCCCCCCCCCCCCTCCGCTTGTAGGAAGTCTTGCCCGGGGCGTAACTGGACGTAGAACCGCCACTGCCTGTACCTGAGAGGTAGGCCATCCCCGCTGGCGAAATATGCAGTCGCGTTGGTGGAACTCATTGTATGTTTGCATTTGAATGCAGGCAATAAAAGCCACTGTGAGGAATCCCTGATTTGAATCTTAATCATGAACACCTGCACAAGTGAGGGTCGTTACAATTGCACTCAAAATAAAAATAAAAGGTATAATGAAAACACAATAGGCTACACAATTATTCCCAAAAACCCAAATTAAACCAAGGATATGAAAATGAAACAAATAAGCCGCAGCAAATGGGGCATGCGCTGGATACAGCCAAACCAAAGTAAATGATAAATTAAATGACCTCAAAACTTTCTATAATCACCTCAACGTAGGCTATAGGAATACAACGGATGCAAAGTAGATTAACAGGTGAGGTCAAGGTAAATTCGGGACTGCATTCTATTGTGCGTTGAAAGCAAAAACGGGGAGCAGAAAATGCACGCATGCAGCCAACTCATGCAGCTCGTAACAAGCGGGTAGACTAGTGGAAAAGCAATGTTGGAGATAAACTCGAAGCCTTGCAGTGTGTCAAACAATCAGGGAAAACAGTCCCACGGCAAAAACGTGTTTCGGTGCTTTTAGGGCAGACAATACCTAGCCGGTTCCGGTCCGGCAGCGTCGCCCATCACAGCAGACGGAGAGGAGCGCTCACGTCGGTGCATCAGCAGCAAACCGCGGCAATCGCGAACCGCTTCCAACAAAGACAGCAGAGACATCCCCCCCCAGAGTTTACAATTACAAACGAATAAAAAATGCTGAGATAAAGGTCAATTGAAGTGCTTATTCAATTGCAGCTACTACTACATAGGCTGCGCCGGGGAAATTGACGAAAGGACGGAGGGGGAGGGGGTCAAGTTGGAGCAAGATGGACAATGTCTACCTTTTATAGAAGCTCTGCTCTTGATCATCGTGCTTCCTCGGAAAGTGTTGCAAACAAATGTTTTGTTTTGGCTTTGATTTCATCACTTTTGTAGGAATTAATTGAGGTATTTTGGTCAGGACAAAATAGAATTTTAGACCTCTTTAATTGTTCCGTGCGGTCACTCCGTTTTCCCCTCCTCTTCTGCAATGAATTTGAAATATTAGATTGACATTAGTCAATAGAACTAGCCGTCCCAATTAGTCTGAAAAAGTCTGAAGAGAAGGGTTTTCCACAGGTTCAGACCAAAATGCCTGATCGCTAACATCAGTGGCATCCATCTTAATTGTTTATGAAAATGATGCAATACGAAGGGCTTCTCTGCATTTATACTTCCATCATAATAAACAATGTCATAACTTGAACGTATATTTTAAACAACTTTTGAATACAACAATTTCCTCTGAATTTATGAAGAGAAAATTAGTAGTGGAGCTAACAAAATGAGACTTCTACTAATATAGTAATTGATATCTTAGTGATGAGGTGACCATACAAATCACCCTACGTCTGATCTCAGCTCCCCTGAAAATGTACAGCATATTTTTTTAAATCTTAATCCAAAGGGTTAGGAAGTCTAATAGTATTTCATTCTTATTTTGATTGGCATCACACACACTTCTCTGTTCAAACAACATAATGTATCCGTAACAATGAAATCAGTTCAACCATTGTCACATGAAAATGTATTCGGAGCAAGGAAATCAGCATGATTCATAACTCCTAGTCTCCACCAGAAACATGTAGCCTAAGAGGCACTCGATCAAACCAGACTGACAGCTATAGGCAAGGCCCATATGTCAATGCAAGGCTGGTAACCAAATATATACGTCATCTTCTATAGAGCAAAAGTGACAGCTGTTGTCCAGTTTTGCATTTGGCAGTTTTGCATTTTAAAGGAGTACAACGCTTTATGACTGACTATAAGTATCACTGGTGAGGCTGGTGGATTCAGAAGAAGGGACATCTGCGAACAGGTATGGATTTTGTTTTGATCGCTTATAGGATGTCCTTTTAGTGTCTGTGGTTTTCCTTGCCTCTGGAAGTCTGCCAGAGGAGCTTAGGGCGTATAGCTGTCAAACCTTTAAATTCAATCTTAAAACGTATTTTTCCAATTAAGCGTTATTCTAACCACATTTTCTCTTATCTTCTTTGTTTAATTCTACCTCGAGCTCTGTAATTCTCATTATCGTTATTTGAAACTGATATATTGTTGTGATGTGCATGGTTTTCCCTGTTAAGCTTCATTAACAGACCATCAGACCATGTTTTGGGTGCGAGTCTCTGCGGTCAGTCTCATTGGTGAGCGTTTCATCATAAAACAGCATCACAGCATCCGATTATTACAGTTAAAGGGCCATTGTTAACTGTTTCGCATAGAACTTAGAATATGCAAATGATGTGGCAATTTGATGGATATAAATATGATCATATGAAATGTATAGGATCCTGGAAAGGAATACGTTAGGAATTGTCATTGAAAGTTCAGTAAATGCAATGCAGTAAATCATGTTAACATAGACCAATTATCCAATAATATAAATTGCATTACTATAAACCAATATTAATCATAAGCATTTGTTATTCAAAGGGATGGTCATGCTTTTAAGTAGGCCTATGACTACAGAATCAAGTAAGTGTGGCTTCAAACATTCACCAGCACAATTTCCAAGAAATCCCTTCCGAATATTCAATTTAAATTTTAGAAAAAGAGAACAGTGGTCGCTCCGGTCCTGTAGACAGGAGGTCTGAAGCTCTCTGCTCCCCCAGCCTCCCCAGAGTACCACTACTACAACCAGACCCTGAGCTGGAGCGACGCGCGGAGCTTCTGTCGGGTCAAGCACGGCGACCTGGCCACCGTGACCTCCATGGAGGAGGCCCAGCTCCTGGCCCAGACCGCCGCCGGCCGGGGCGACGCCTGGATCGGCCTCCGTTTCATTGGAACCGCCAGGTGGCTGTGGTCGGACGGAAGCGGAGCGCTGTCCAGTTCGTATTGGGATAAATTGGAGCCCAACTTTGTTGATGGCCCGAATCCCTGCGCAGAGACGAAGGAAGGGGGCTGGAACGATCTCCAGTGTTCCACGGGACGTCCTATTGTGTGCCAAGGTGGTGAGTCGAAACCATTCTTGTGTGATTTAAGATTCAAAAAGTTTCACTTACAAATTGTAAATAGGCTACTACAGTAGCCTATTTACAATTTGTAAGTGAAACTTTTTGAATACAAACATTCCTCAATAGAAATGAACACAAACATGTGATGTAGCGAGCGAGTGCGCACGCATGTGAGTGATTTCCACAACCGTGGGTAAGACACAAGCCAGGAACAGGAACGGTCTAAAACCAAAACGGTCTCTTAAAGAGGGAGGGGCACCCAACAGGAAACACGCTGTCATTTGAAATTAGATTTGTTAAATCGTACCCGCTATTTTAACGGGTAATGGTGTTCTTCCTCCAGCAACGTCGCCGTACTATTTCCCTCAGTCCTATACGTGGGCATGGACATTTGCCCGGGATTATTGCAGAAGCCTAGGTATGGACCTGCCCACTATCCGAAGCAGGTCCCAGATTACGACAATCTTCAATACGGTAAAAACCGACGTCTGGATCGGCCTCTTCCTGGACCGGTGGGCGTGGTCCGACGAGAGCCCCACCTCCCTCAGGTACTGGATGGTGGGCAGGCCCGCCAACCTCCAGGGCTGTGCCGTTGTCAGCGTCACGGACCAGGGCCGGTGGTACGAGGAGCAGTGCGAGGCCGAGATGCCTTTCGTCTGCCAGGGCGGTGAGTTCTGCTGGTCTCCACCACAAGGTGACCATGTCACCATGGTTCAGAAACAACTGTCAGAAGGGTTGTGGGGGTTTTCTTAGTGGTTTGTGATAGGGAACATTTTGAAATGTGACGGCCGATCACGGACCCCTTTATAAAGGGTGAGCTGTTGAATGTGGTGTAGATGTTTGTGAAAAGAAGATTCCCGTTGCAGGTCTGAAATCGCAGAGGGTGCTGATGAAGTTAAAGATGGAATCGCATGGTGACCTCGATCGCTCAGCCGCCAGTGCTCAGCTCCTGCAGCAGGTCAGAGAGCCATACCTCCTTGTTTACTCTCAAATGTCAGATAAGCAGCACGACCGGGCAATGCGAGAACTATTGTTTGTTTGTGTTCAGCTCGAGGCGCAGTTGAGAAGTCAGGGGATATCAGATTTCCAACTCAGCTGGAAGAGCGACATCCGTCGTCAGGATGAGATAAATGAGAATCCTGCAGCTGAGAGCCACAGTCCAGGTCCCTGAGAAGATAAGAACTGAAGTTGGTTTGTTCTGATGATGACTTAAAATTGAAATATATATTGCAAATAAAAGTGGTGCAAAAGGACACTGTCTATTTCTGACCTAGATCAACTTTAAACCACTCTCCGGCTTTCTTTATTATGACGTTGTGAACTTGTGATTAACAATCATGCTGATTTGATACTTTTTTATTCATTCCAAATATTTCTCTCTCGTAGGTTCTTTGGCATATTCAGATTGAAAGTTGCATAGAGCTGCACATTTGAAGCAGCATACCTTTAACTCCTCTTTCCTTGCAGAATTTTGACTGACTGAAGCAACATACCACCTACGTACATGCATACACACACACACACACACACATGCGAACACATGGATACATACACGCACAGTATTTGCATGTGTATGGAGATGAGGAGCTTAATATTATTATGCCCCATTCCCGAGCTTTGCGTGTCTGTCTGGTGTTCTTTTCGGTGTTTCTTGTTTTCACGTTATATTAGAGCTACCGAGTGCATCCCTTGTAAAGTTATTTGTTACTTATTAAGTAATCATTGTATTTTATTACACAATGTACAGTTTCACTGTAGAGTACTACTGTGCTATTTCAGACAGATGTATGCAGTCGCGTTGGTGGAACTCATTGTATGTTTGCATACATGTGAATGCAGGCAAGCCACTGTGAGGAATACCTTCGTTCGTGATTCAAATCGTGATTAAGATTTGAATCTTGATCACGAACACCTGCACAAGTCGTTACAATTGCACAAAAAAAAAGAAACATTTATGATGAAAACACAATACACAATAGTTCCCAAAAACCAAAATTAAACCAAGGATATGAAAATGAAACAGAAATAAGCCACACCGAACGGGGCAGGCGCAAGATACAGCCAAACCAAAGGAGCCTAAATGAACCCAAAACTTGCTAAAATCACAAAAGTAGCCTAATACAATGGATGCAAAGTAGTTAAAAATAAATAAACGAATCAAAATACAGGAATAAACCAAGTACATAATTTAACTTATGATGAAACAAATCAACAGTGAGGGCAATGTAAGGGATTTATCTGTCCATACATCCCAGTTCGGGACTGCACGCTATTGTGTGTTGAAAGCCAAAGCGCTGAGCAGAAAATGCACGCGTGCAGCAGCCAATCATGCAGATCGCAGCAAGCGGATAGAATGGAAAAGCAGCAACGTTGGAGATAAACTCCAAGCGTGCAGTGTGTCAGCAAACAATCAGGAAAAAAGGCCTCCCGGCAAAACAGTCCCACGTTCCCAGAAAAAAACAGTGTTTCTGTGCTTTTAGGGCAGACAAGACCTTGCCTGGTTCCGGTCAGGCAGCGTCACCCATCACAGCTGAGGGAGAGGAGTGCTCACGTCGGTGCATCAGCAGCGAACCGCTCCCAACAAAGAGCATCAGAGACATCCCCACTAGAGTCTACAAACAAATAAAAAATGCTGAGATAAAGGCCAATTGGAGTGTTTATTGTACATGCAAACAATTGCAGCTACTGCTACATGCTGCGCCGGTGGAAATTGACGAGAGGACGGGCAACAGGTAAATTGGCGGGGCCTGAGTGCCAAAGAGTCAAGTGGGAGCAAGATGGACAATACCTTATAGGGTGGCCTCAGGTTGTACGGCACGGAGACACTATCCAAGAATGAATTATTTCCCCTTCAAGGTGACTTAGTTTAAGGAAGGTGTAGCATTCCTCCGAAAGATGGTTTCACACTTGACTGATGTTTTTTACGGTGGCGCTGAGCATTCACCAAATAAAAAAAAGTTTCACAGATAATGTAACTGTTAGCACACTCAGGAAAAGATCTCGTAATTACGAGATAAGGATCTCGTAATTATGCGATAAGGATCTCGTAATAACGAGATAAGGATCTCATAATTACGAGATAAGATATCTTATTTACGACATAAGGATCTCGTTTACGAGAAAAGGATCACGCCTCTCATTCATCAATAACGTTGCTGGCTAGCTGCAGGCCGGCAAAGATGACGTTATCGTATTTTATTTCCTGCTCGGGTTGAGGCACTGAGAAATATTGATTTTCTTTAAAAGTGAGGAGGGCATTAATATAAGCATGTCAACATTGCGCAGACATCTGAAGTCATTGGGACTGTTCAGGAGAAAAGCCCAGTCGGACCTGCTACAAGTGGCTTTCTTCCTGCAGGAGCAGTTGAACCAGTACAGGATGCTTCACGGATACAAATGTATGCATCTGAAATGCATCCAAGCAGGCTTGGTAGTGACTCAAACAACTATACGGCACCTGCTCTTAATCCTAGACCCTCGAGGAGTACAACTGAGGAAACGTAATCGTCTAAGACGTCGTCTTTACATAAACGCAGGTCCAAACTTTTTGTGGCACGTCGATTCATACAACAAACTTAAACCCTATGGCATATGTATTAATGGTGCTGTCGATGGATTTTCCCGTATGGTCATATGGCTACATGCTTACACCACAAGTAGCAATCCCCGTGTTATTTCTGGCTACTTCCTTGATCAGGGTTTATACAGAAATTCTTGAGTTGAATTTACTACCTTTTAATACCATTTTTAATACCTTCACCATATTTTTTAATACCAGCACGACTTCAAGAGAGAGACCATAGGAGTTGGATTAATCAAGATGTCCCAACGGGACTTGGTCCCTAGTTTTTAATGAATATGTCACAAAGTAGACATAGACAGAGAGTGTCAGAGAGAGAGAGTTTTTGTGTCCAGTGTTGAAGCTAAGTTATAATTACCTCGTTAATATTGTTATCACAGTGTTAAGGTTTTGCATGAAATAGTACCGCGTAGTACTGTGGTACACACAACACTAGCCGCGTTAACATGGACACTTCTGATCCGATTCGATTTCTAATCGGAATAGATCTATTCCTATCATGCAATCAGAATGTACTGTATATATGCCTATGGCATTTACAAAAGTGGTAAGCTTACGTTCGTATATCTCTCGCACACAACCGTTGTGTTGGTCTGGACTTATATGATATGTAAGGGATAATGTTATAGTACAGAACGCCGGTCATTATCGGGTAAATAAGCCCAGACAGGGCGAACCGGACTGCGATGCGAAGCGAAGGTGTCTTGCTTCGCCCTGAAGGGTATTCTTTTCGATAATGACCGGCGACGTTCTATACATTATTACACGGCTCCTTGCCAAAACAGCAGAGAAATAGTCCACCAAAGACGTTGACTTCGCTTAGAAACCGGACACGCTGGGGTTGATAAGTTACCAGACTTACGGAGTGAGAAGTAAGACGTGAATCAGGCAAAAAATCCACTTTCCTTGACAATGGTCAAGTTCGGCATGCATAAAAGTGCCGACTGACCAATTGCGAAATACAGCAGCTGCTGATACCATCTCTCTTAAGTTAAAAAGTAGCCGAACACACCCCAAACCAATCGGAATATACATGTCGACTATAGCGGACTACACCACTTCTTCTATTCCGCATGGAATTCTATTCAGAATTGTATTCCGATTGAGCCGTATACATGATCATTTTTTATTCTGATTGAGCTGTTCTTCCACTTCTAATCGGATCAGAAGTGTCCATGTAAACGCGGCTGTCTACCGGTCACACCGGTCTCGCGGTAATGTCAAAATCCATACCGTAGCGCAAATTCACACCAGTGTACTTTCTATAGAGGGATTATCAGTCTACGTCGCTCCCCGCTCTACAAGCCTGTCAGGCAGAAAGAGACGAGAGCGACATGAGCCGCAATCATGTCTTGTTGTGCGGTTGGTTGCACAAACCGTTTAAATAAGACTGATTATCCCATTTATTCTACTTCTTGCTTGCCAACATAATAAAACAATTCAAATACTTCACTGATCATGCTTTTTCTTATTCGAATTGCATGCTTATTAAATGTATACTCTGTTTGAGTTAATCTCCCTCAAAAAGTAGTCCCCTTTAATTACGATCGATCAAACAGGTTTTTGACACCTCAAAGGGCATTATCCCGCTTATACCGGTCACTTGCCAAAGAAAAGGAATTAAGATCTTTCATTTATATTTTCATGCGTTTTACAATCCAAATATAACGTTTTTCACATAAATAGGACGGACCTTAGCTACGACTTGGGAGGTATTTTAGTCAGCTGAGCTAGAGAGCTAACGTTACATTTATAATTCGAAATTCGTCCCAGCCTTTATACCACAGATACTATAGGGTCTAGCATATAACCGCATTTTCTGATTACAGTTTAATGTAACAGTAAGCTGACAACATTGCTAATTAACACCGCAACTGCAAATTAACCACACAACCGATAACCGTGGCAACCGGTCAAACAAATGTTCTTTTTGCGATCATTCTTTAAAGATCGATTCCTCCAGCCAGAGGTCTGCATTTCCCCATTCTTTCAAATTACTTTGAACTAACAGAAGCGAACTCGCGAAGTGGGTATAAACTACCTGACGTCTCCGCCCGTTGCAGCAGTGTGAACTGCCCAGTTTTAGAACGTTGCAGCCCGTCTCGTCAAAAGGAGACGCAAGGAGTTGCGACGCAAATCTTTGGTCTGAACAAGCCAGCCAGTTTGTTTCAGCGCACGCACCACGTGACATCATTGATATCTCTCAGGTCCTAATCGCAACATAAAAATAAATCCACGCAAGTTTTAGAAATTTTAGGAGATAGGCCTGAATAACACCAATTGAAAAACTCATAGGCCTTGTTGGAAATGTAATACCTCGTCAGATGACGTTTATTACTTTTTAATGGCCTTAATTTGGGCTAATTTCATTTACTACCTTTTAATACCTTTAACAACCCCGTGGAAACCCTGTTCATGAAGTGGAAAACCGGAGCGGCAGTCCCCCCCGAATCAGGTCAGACCTGGGTACAGAAAACCGATCAGTGGAATTAACCTCAGGAGGACAGGTTGGATCACACCACAGCGTTATAGCATTTTACTTCTAACAGTGATCGTATAGTGGTAACATTTGGTTTGAAAAACATACTTGTAAATTAAATACATTCAGAATTAGCTCAACTTACATAACATTAGTCTAACATCAAAACAGACTCAGTTTTGCAATCACAAGTCCAAAACACATATTGAAAAATCCAGTGTAAAAGAGCACTCACATATTAATTACACATAACATTGCATATTAAACAGTACAAATAAACATACCTGCAACATGGGACAGTAAACATTAACAGTGTGCAATTAATGGAAAAGCCTTGCAGTCTGTTCTCGCTCGCACTACAAAAGAGGAGCTTGGCATTAGCATATACAGGTCACGTACACCTCGTGCTGAGAGTAGCTAGCTAAAACATTCCTCGCACATGTTGGCAGCTAGCCCAAAGACTATTCACACACTATGGCAACAATTCGTCACAAAGCAACAAAACTGCTGGTTTTACAAATGCCTCATTAGTCAAGCATGTTATACAACAAATGCTGATTGTTTACACATCATATGAACCGTAATTTTCATTTATAACTGACTATGTCAGAGCGAACAGAACAGCAACTTACCCACAGCGTAACAGCCTTTTACTTCTGAGCGAGAAACAAAATGCCCAGCATTAAGTGTGAAACAAACTTCCGCTGTGGACTTTCAAAATAAAATACACAAAAAAACCTTTTGTTGCAGTCCCAAATTTGACAGGAATTTAACATTAAAGCCAAGTTATTATTTACACTGTTACACTTGGATGCATTTTTCAGATCCATAAAATTGTATCCGTGAAGCATCCCGTACTGGTTAAACTGCTCCTACAGGAAGAGAGACACTTGTAACAGGTCCGACTGGGCTTTTCTCCTGAACAGTCCCAATGACTTCAGATGTCTGCGCAATGTTGGCACTTATATTAATGCCCTCCTCACTTTTAAGGAACTACAATATTTCCCAATGCCTCAACCCAAGCAGGAAATAAAATACGATAGCGTCATCTTTGCCGGCCTGCAGCTAGCCAGCAACGTTATTGATGAATGAGAGGCATGATCCTTTTCTCGTAAACGAGATCCTTATGTCGTAAACACGATATTCGGTTTTCACAGTCTTTTCATCACATTAAGATAGCATCAATTCAACTTAACTGGTGCCAATAAAGTTATCACAAACGAAATTAAGCGTAAGCCACATTTTTATATCACAGTATTACAGTATTACTAACCTTGTGCCTCTTCGGAGGGTGCTAAATATCTTTAACCGTCGGCATATCTGCAGTTATATTGCCGCTTTCACAGAATCTCCGTTCAACTTATTATTGCAGTCAAAACCCCGCAGGATAACAGGAAATACAAAAACGCACGCTTCGAAATAAAAGCCTTGTGCTAATAAAACAATAAAATCTTAGACCATGCACAAATACGTTATGAAGCAACAAAAATACACAGTTTAACAGGGCTTTCTCTTGTTTAAAGCAAAAACACGATTTGGGTTAGTTACAGAAGGGTTTTGTGTGTTTGAGGCTAACTTACGACGGACCTTTCGACATATTTCACTCTGAATCATGTAGGCCTACATGATTTATTTAAATGTATACTTAGAATGTGACTTGTCAGCTGTGCTCTTGATTGTCGTGCTTCCTAGGAAAGTTTTTGCAAACAAATGTATTGCTTTTCATCACTTTTGTACGAATGATGAGGCACTACACTTTGGTCAGGGCTATAGGCCTATAGCATTTAAGGCCTCTGTAATTGTTCAGATTTTTGTGGTCACTCCTTTTTACCTCCTCTTCTGTACTGAATTTTAGATAATAGATGCCATTGGTCAATCAAACCCGGCACAATTAGTCTGAAAGATCCCAGTTCACTTTTAATTTACAAGGGAACAGGTTCAAACCAAAATGCCTGATCGCTAACCTCAGTGGCAGCCATCTTAATTGTTTATGAAAATGTGCAATATGAAGGGCTTCTCTGCGTTTATACTTCCATATGTCACAACATGAACATTTCGTTTGAATAACTTTTGAAAAAAAAAAATCCTCAGAAATTATGAAGAGAAAATTAGTAGTGGAACAAACAAAATTAGACTTCTAATATAGTAATTTATATCTTAGTGATGATGTGACCATACAAATTGCCCTGCGTCTAAACTTAGCTCCCCTGATAATGTACAGCATATTTTTAAAAAATCTCAATCCAATGTGTTAGGAAGCCTAATAGTATTTCATTCTTATTTTGATTAGCCTCGCACACTTCTCTGCTCAAATGACATAATGTATCCGTAACATTCAAATTCTTTCATCCACTGTCACGTAATCATTTATTCGGAGCAAACAAATCAACACGACTATAACTCCCAGACAGTCACCACCAGAGACGTGTAAGAGGCCCTCGATCTGACAGAGGGCGAGGCCCATGCAAGGCAGGTAACCAAATATAGGCCTACACGTCGTCTTCCGAAGAGCAAAAGGGACACCTGTTGTCCAGTTTTGCATGTTTTTAATTATAGTCACAGACACAACGCTGTATGTCTGTGACTATAAGTATGATGAGGCTGGGTGGATTCAGAAGAGGGGACATCTGCGAACAGGTAGGATGTTTTTTTTTTTAACTCTTAGGATCTCGTTTTAGTGTCTGTGGTTCTCCTTGCCTCTGGAAGTCTGCCAGAGGAGCTGAGGGCGTCAATATAGCTGTCAATATCTTTAAATTAAATCTTATAAAACGTAACTTTTAAATAAAGCGTTCTTCTAACCACGTTTTCTTTTATGTTCTTTGCTTAATACCACAAATACTAATATACTAGTAGGCTATGTGATTCTCATTATCGTTGCTTGAAACGGATCAATTGTTGTTGTGATGTGTTTTTCCTTTTTAAGCTTCATTAATAGACCAACAGTCAGACCATGTTTCGGGTGCGAGTCTCCGCGGTCCGTCTCCTTGGTGAGCATATCATCATAAAACAGCCATCCGACACACCGTCTGATTATTACAGTAAAGGCCATTGTTTACTGTTGCGCAAAAGCATACAACTCAGAATATATCAATTATTTTGCAATTTGATATATAGTATCCTACCCATTAGGCATACGTAAAGGAATACGTTAGGAACTGTCATTGAAAGTTCAGTACATGCAATGCAGTAAATGATATTAACATAGCAGCAATTATCAAATATTCTAAATTGCATTATTAAAAACCAATATTAATCATAAGCATGTTTTATTCAAAGGGATTGTCATGCTTTCAAGTATGTCTACAGAATCAAGTAAGTGTGGCTACAAAGCCACCCACGCACACACTTGCCAGCACAATGTCAATCCCTTCATGTCATGATATTCAATTTGAATTGAAAAAAAAGCATCGATGAGCAACGACAAAGAGCAATGCGTCCGCTGCCCCAGCCTCCCCAGAGTACCACTACTACAACCAGACCCTGAGCTGGAGCGACGCGCAGAGCTTCTGTCGGGACAAGCACAGCGACCTGGCCACCGTGACCTCCATGGAGGATGCCCAGCTCCTGGCTCAGACCGCCGCCGGCCGGGGCGACGCCTGGATCGGCCTCCGTAACGACGGACCCGCCTGGTGGCTGTGGTCGAACGGAAACGGAGCGCAGTCTAGTTCGTATTGGTTGGCAGGGGAGCCCAGCTATTCGGAGTGCAGCACGGATTGCTGCGCAGAGGTGACTGCATCGGGCTGGAACGATCTCAAGTGTACCCGTGTACATAATCTTGTGTGCCAAGGCAGTGAGTCGAAACCATTCTTGTGTGATTTACGATTCACAAAGTTTCACTTGCAAATTGTAAATACTGTAATTCAAATAAAACTTCTCAATAGAGATGGGCGTTTTTATGTAGCAAGTGCGCATGCACGCGAGGGATTTCCCTGACCGTGGGTCAGAAGCCTGGAACGGTCTAAAACGCAAACGGTCCCTTAAAGAGGCAGGCGCACTCAACCAGAAACAATAATCTGTAATTAGATTAGTAAAATTGTACCAATATTTTAACGGGGAATGACTTTTCTTTCTCCAGAAACGTCGCCGTACTATTTCCTTCAGCCCCATACGTGGGGATGGAGAGCTGCCCTGGATCATTGCAGAAGCCTAGATATGGACCTGCCCACTGTCGGAAGCAACCCGACAGTCATCAATGCGGAAGGGATAACCTCCTTCTGGAGCGGCCTCTTCCAGGACCGTTGGGCGTGGTCCGACGAGAGCCCCACCTCCCTCAGGTACTGGATGGTGGGCATGCCCGCCAACCTCCAGGGCTGTGCCGTTGTCAGCGTCACGGACCAGGGCCGGTGGTACGAGGAGCAGTGCGAGGCCGAGATGCCTTTCGTCTGCCAGGGCGGTGAGTTCTGCTGGTCTCCACCACAAGGTGGCAAGACAGTCACCGTTCAGAAACAACTGTCTTTGACGTTTTGAAATGTCATGATCAACATCCCCACCTGGTGGCAAATAAGAAGACCCCTTTAAAAAGAGTGAGCTGTTGAATGTGGTGTCGATGTTGGTGAACAGAAGGTTCTCGTTGCAGGTCTGAAATCGCGGAGGGTGCTGATGAAGTTAAAGATGGAATCGGATGATGACCTCGAACGCTCAGCCGCCAGTGCTCAGCTCCTGCAGCAGGTGAGAGAGCCGTACCTGACTACTTGTGTACTCTCAAGTGATAACAGCACGACCGGGCAATACGAGAACCGTCGTTTGTGTTTGTGTCGGTGTGTTCAGCTCGAGGCGCAGTTGAGAAGTCAGGGGATATCAGATTTCAAACTCAGCTGGAAGAGCGACATCCGTCGTCAGGATGAGATAAACGAGAACCCTGCAGCTGAGAGCCACGGTCCAGGTTCTGAAGAACTGAAATTGGTTTGTTCTGATGATAGCCCAACTGAACTTATGTTCTGATGATTTCCGCAAATTATACCATGTATTGCAATTATTGCAAATAAAAGCAGTAAAAATAAGACACTGTATATTATTGACGTAGATAAATCAATGAATAAAAATTCATTGAATTGACTTCATTTAATATTTTCGCCTGAAGTAACTTTTATCTTCTCTATTCCTTTCAGGATGTTGACTGACTGAAGCAACAGACCATACGTACACACATACGCGCACTTGCATACATAGCCGACCACATATAGATAAATAAACACACATGCAAAATATTTGCATGTATGTTTAGATGAGGAGCTTATTATTATTATGGACCTTATTATCAGAGTTACTGTTAGTTTTGTGCATTCCGCGTGAATTTATTTGTAGCAACTTATTAAGTAATTGTATATCATGACACAATGTGCAGTTTGTCTCTATCACTGTTTTGAGGGGCTGCTGTAAAATGTCAGAGTAGTAAAGGGAGAGAGCAAGATTCAGAAATATTAACAACCCAATAAAATGCCCCTCCCTCTCTGATCCCTCCCTTTAATGTTTAAGTAGCGGGTTGAGGACCAGGGGTAGAGTACTGTCGTATGAAGTAGCCTGCGGAGCCCTTTGAGACCGGAGCTGTGATTCAAGATACACAAATCAAATGGACCTGACTTGGTGTTTGTTAGCAGGAGGAGGAAGATGTTTCACAATGCACAAAGACACGAGTGCAGGCCCTGCGTGATAGACATGGTTCAGTGCTCGTCAAAGATCTAGGCCTGTTTGAAAATGTCCTGCCCGGCGTGGAAGGAGATGAGACCTATAACCTTCAACTAATAAAAGCTTTAGACATAAATCAAGTCTGCGTGGCTCCCATTTATTCTTATGTTACAAAGGATGTATTCACGTGGTTGAATGATAGTTGTAGCTAGGTAGGTGTGCTTCATACATCTTGTTAAATTATGTGTTCTCATAATGTTATCCTATTTGTTAAAATAATATACCCCTATGTTACGTGGATTACAACCTATTTTTGTATCCAACGTATTTTTGAAATACTGTAAATGGTCAGTCTGTAAATGGTCATGTACCCTGGCTGCTTTTTATTGTATTTTGAATTTCACTCGTTCTGGTCCGATCATTTTCATGTATTAATTCCCACCTGCAAACTCCAGTCCATTCCATCCATCCACAAATAAACATTCCATCAGCAGGTTTATATTATTACGCCTAACCTTCTCATTTTAGGCAAAGTATAAGACAATACTATCTTAACAGTATAATTGTAACCATGATATAAATGGAGTCATTCAAGTAACAATATTTAAATACTCACATTGTTGGGTAAGACAGAATTTGGTTTTATTCTGAATCCAGTGAAACAGATTAGCTGATATAAAAACTTTCAGGTGTTTATATATGTTTATGTTTAAGTATTTGGCAGACGCTTTATTCCAAAGCGACATACATAAAAAAAATACTTAGCCTAAAAAACAATCACTGTAAAAATTATAATATTTTTAAGGAAAGAATGTTGTTAATACAATTAAATACAAAATATCAAAACAAAGTGTCAAGACAGAATAAACTGCTGCTGCAACAACAGTCAGAGATACAGTCTATAAGGTCCCTAAGATATATAGTGTATTCATACATCGTTTATGTCGGATGTATATGTAAATATAACCTAATCATATATTGTTTCTTAAACTTAAAAATAGCTGACCATTTTTTTCCCCTTCTCTCGGACGTCTGGTCACTTATAGCATGTAAGAATATTCTATTAAAAAATGAGAAAACGCATGAAAATCAGTGGTATTCAGTGAGGTATGATAAATTAAATGCGCTGACAGTTCATTGCTCCTGTCAAACGGATTACACTGAGTGCAGCGGATCATCATTCCAAGATGGTGGCCCTTCATCTCGTCAGCGCCAGTAGGCCGTAGCGTTCGATGGGCCTTCTATGATATAGGATTTCAATGGTGTCAACTTTTTCATCCTAGACAAACCAGAAAGGGCTTTTTACAATCTACCGTAGTAGACTCTAGCTCTATTTATTTCAATATGAATACCTAAAGTTACAGTATTTCTATTATAAGTCATTTAGCCATACCACATCCCCTCCTGCTGTATAATGAGCTGCTGTTATTTTGGTGTGGACTAAACGTCCACACAACACTGAAGAATCTGAAAGGTATAGGATATTAAAGATAAAAGGATGTTGATTTGTTTGAACGAAGATTAACGGTTAAAAATTGACCAAGTTACGAAGTCAGAAGTAGTTGAAGTGTCAGAGAATGTGCGAACAGACTTCCATTGTAACCCCTAAAGTGGAATATTTTGAGTATTAAATATTTTATAAATCTGAAAAGAAGTGCGCGATTTCAAGCTAATCTGAACAATTTAAAATTGAAGAAAAAAAAAGTCTTGAATAAGAAAGAAAGAAAGAAAGAATAAAAATGTAAGAAGAACTACATGAGGGCTGCATGAAGCACTCACCTAATCTATCCCAGGGTAATGCTGGGATGAATCGTAACAGCTCCGAGAGACAAGCCATTATCCAAGCCGTGGAAGAGGTCGCCGAGCACCCGGGTCTAAAGTGTAAATATGGATAAAAAGCGCCCGGGGAGCGCCCATGACGCAGCCGCTCACATGCCCTCCTCCGAACCGCCCTGGAGTAGAGCCGTCCAAGCGCCCCCCCCCCCCCCCCCCCCCCCCCCCCCCCCCTTTGCAGAGCAGAGTGTAGCGGCTCTTGGCAGCGTCGCTATAACACAAAAACAACTGTTGTGTGGCGTAGAACCAAAAGCCAAAGGAGCACCGTCTTAAAAGATAGAGCATACGAAGTGGCTTGAGACAGAGGTCCGAAAGGGTCCCTGGATGGTGGGACAGCCCAAGCGGCTGCCGTAAGGGCTTATGGTGCTAGCCATTTGTATGATACGCCGATACGTCCGACCTGCTCTAGCGAGAAGGTGACGTAATTTGTCTGGGAAAGCTGGGAGATTCACACCTTACAACTACAACGTACCGGCGTACCAAACAAATGGATAGCACCATTAGATAGCGGAGAAAGCCAAGCGTATCTCCAGTAAGCACTGTAGGAAACCAAGCTCGCCGCCCAACTCACAAAGAGATGGGTCAACGTGGTTGTTGTCACACCACGGAGAGGAAGCGCTCCACTTCACCGCGCAGAGGACGGAAGAGAATGGCGCTTAGGCACTCTGGATAGTGTTGATAACCACTGCTGGCAGATTCTGCCCTGCAGGATCAACCAATCCGAAGCCAACACCGACACATAGGGCCGGTGATGCACTGTCCCGTCCCGTGCGCTTGTATAAGCACAATCGGTCTGACTGAGACCAGCCATGACGCCGCTAGTTATGGAAACGACAGAGCTAGACTGCTACCGGGGACACCAGAACCAGGTAAAGATCCTCCTGTTTGACCCGCTCCAAAAGAGGATGGAGCAGTTGAGGCGGCGAGAATGCAAACATGAGAGGCCGCGGTTAAGGAGGGCATGCCATTGGGTCTAACCCCAAACGGGGAAGATCCTGATGGCTGAGAGAGAACCAGAACCTGCAATGAGTGTTCTCTCTGGACGCGAAAGGTCCACCGAGCCAGACATGAGGTGCGACCTGAAGTTCTGGGTGCCCACGATATGCAGGGCTCTCGGCTGGGCTGAGCAGATATGACACTAGGGCTGTCACTTTTTATTCGAAGTTCGAATATTCGTTCGAAGGTGGGGTGAAAAATTCGAATTCGAAGTGTAATTCTCCATTCGAACTGTGTGTGCTGCCGTCTCACAAGAACTTCAGACCATTTTAAGTAGTCTGCTTTCGATCCAGCAGGGGGCGCGCTAACATTTTATATCAGTTTGACCTGTTGCCGACCCTCTTGGCCTGGCTATCTGTATCGAATGTTGAATCAACATTCTATACAGATAGGCCAAGAGGGCTTTGAAACAAAACGTAACTGAAGAGAACGCGAACCGAGATACGGCTATTAAAAATGGAGAATTGCGAGGAGTACAATGCTGAGCGGACCATAACGACACCATCACATTTAAAAAGCAGCATATGGAAGCATTTTGGCTTTTACACCGTGGGTGGAAAAGTCACAAACAAAGACAAGGCCGTTTGTCGTCTTTGTAAAAGAGAGCTGTCGTACTTATCGACAACATCAAATTTGCGCACTCATCTGCTAGCTTACCACCGAAATGTAGCAGCAGAGGAACAACTGCCGAGCGGAGCAGCACAGAGTGTACAGCCGCGCGAGTTATTGTTAATGTGTAAAAGACAGCCGCACTTGTGTGTCGGAGCTTCCTTTTGTTGTGTTTACAAATGTGTTATCAAAGATGTGTTTTTATCCTGTGCTGTTATGAATTCAGTAGGTATACGTGATTTCCACAAGAAATAAAAAGAGCAACATAAAAAATCAAGACTGTTGTCGTGTTCTATGGGGGGGGGGGGGGGGGGGGGTCGAATGTATTCGAATTAATTATGGACATTCGAAATTCGTTCGAATTTCATTTTTGGAAAAAGTGACAGCCCTATATGACACCCTGTCTTTTCTGATCAGAACATCTCGCGGCACCAGGTGAGGAAAAGGAAAATAACCAATTTTTCAACCGACATACCTCCCAATTTTTCAACCGGGAGGTACGTCCCACCCCAATGCGTCGACGAGTTGTCCGTAAAGACCACAACGTAAGACGTCACTAGAAGAGAGTCCCCTTGAGAAGTGCGAAGGGGGCTTCCCCAATATTCCTGGTCTGGCAACACAGAGCCACCGATGTGGTCTACACCACAAGGGGCAGACGCAGGGGGAGCACAGGGTGGACAGCTGCCATCAGCCCCAACAGGTGCATGATAGACAGTGCGGTCACGCTCCTGTGAAAGCGGGAGAGGCTAGAGCCTCGCTGTCATCGTGGCCGAGTAGGGACACTCCCATCGACTAGCCGACGGCTGGGGAGCGGTGAGCTCTTCCCAGTTGATGGCTGAACCCAAGGAAGAGCGATGGTTTATCACCGTCATGTTGTCACTTCTCGCAGCTTCCTCTGAGTGGCTAAGGACAAGCAGGTCGTCAAGATACAAAATAATATTTGTATCCCTTGATGCCTGCAGCACCAGCACAACCTCCACACACTATGAGGATGTGCGCACCATCATTGCCACCACTAACGGAATCCAACGCCCAAATAGAGATCCTAGGTAAGCAGGGGGCAGTACAAGGATCTTTTGGGGCTTGTAGTCCCAAATGGGACTACAAGAAAGGATTAACAAATAGTTTTCCTAAAATTAATGAATAGCAGTGCTGTGCCATCATGCTGCCTTTCCAGTGCCATCATTTAACATTTCAAAATAAGGTTTCATGACGTTGACATTGTGGCTGACGTCAATAATTGTATCTATACATTTTATTTTATTTTTAATTAAGAAATACTTAAATTACTTTAAATGATCATTTAAAAAAAGTTTTGCAAAGTTCGGTTAAATATCACAAAGAACAGAGAATGGAAATAAATAAACGCATGCACTATTCTTATTCTCAATGTTCTCAATGCTGTCTTCAAGGGCAACATATTTGCATAAGAGGAACAGAAGATGCTCAAGGAAAATCAGATATTTCCATATTGATGTAACCTTGGGATCTCAGGCTCAAACCTGAGGATGTGGTTAGAGTCACTACAGCAACAATCTCCTCACTGGTGTTTCCCTTTCTTCATAGTGTTACGTATTTTAAGAATCTAAGCTACCCACACATAGACCCTATGAAGCAGGACCAAACATATAAGCCGTAAATACTATACATAGCCACAAGGGGAGCAAGACCTTATTGAAGGCTGCTCCACCACAGAAGGCATCACGTTTAGTTAGGTGAAGAAGCCGAAGCCATTACGTCACCCCGGCCACGCCCACTACATGGGACACGCCCACTTGACGTGCTCTAGCAGGGAATTCGAAGGAAACAGCCCCAGAGATTTTCACCCACCCCCGCAGAGAGTCATGGGCCTTTGCCCGTGGCTCGAAGTAGCTAAAGTTATATCTCTCACACGTGTTCAACACGCTTCCTCTCCTTATGCTCCATAGTCATAGTTACCATACCGAAACATGCCGACTCATCGTCATCCGCTTATCCGGGGTCGGGTCGCGGGGGGAGCAGCTCAAGCAGGGGGCCCCAGACTTCCCTTTCCATGCCGACTTTATAACGAATAAAGTCTGTTAAAAGCTATCCCGGATTTGAACCCTTTCCTTGAAGAACAACTCAGCAATAGTTACATCTTTAGTCATTTTGCAGATGCCTTTATCCAAAGAAACGTAAATGTCGCTACCATCTTTTTTTAATAGTGCTGTAGAAAATAATAAAAAACCACATCAGGGAACAGGGAAGAGTGCAGAGTATCTATAAGAATTAGAAAAACAAGCGTAACCAAGTTTCACCTCCAGCTCAACCTCCTGAAAGCTCTCTGAGACGGACCTTGTTCAGATAGCCGATCCCAAGTTGACCTTTGACCACTAAAGTTGTGACCTCTTAGTGCCAACTACAAAGTTTAATTAACAATTTTCTCGGAACAAAATTAGACTTCTACTAACGCTACTAATAATTGATATCTAAGTGATGAAGTGATCTTTAAATCTAAATGCGTGTCTAAATCCGAAGCCTGATAGTATTTCATTCTGAAATGTATGATTTCATTTCAAAATACCCTGCACACACTGTAACCATCTGAGGTCAAGGTGGTGCTTCGATTTGGCTACAAACATGCCATTTTGTTTAGTGCTGTCAATATCTTTATCGATAAGTTTTGCAAAATTTAATTTAAATAACACGAAGAACAGAGAATTGAAATAAATAACCCCCTGCACTATTCTAATTCTTAATGGTCTCAATGCTGTCTTCAAGGACAATATATTTGCATAAGAGGAACAGCAGAGGCTCAAGGAAAATCTGTTATTTCCATATTGGATGTAACCTTGAGATCTAAGGCTCAACCCTGAGGATGTCTTTTTTAATATTGCTATAGAACAGAATAAAAACAACAACAGGGAACAGGGATATTTGTGTGCATGAGGACTCTGTACTGCAAACGAAATCTACCTTTGGGTACAAAATAAAGCAAATTGAACTAACTTGCACTTGAACTTGATAGGTCAATGCAATGCTGTGGTCCAGTTGTGCATTTGGCATTTTAGCATTTTAGTACAACGCTGTATGTCTGTGACTAGGTATTATTGGTTAGGCTTAGTGGATTCAGAAGAGGGAACATCTGTGAACAGGTAGGATGTTGTTTTGAGCTCTGGATCCCGTTCTGTGGTTCTCCTTGCCTCTGGAAGTCTGCCAGAGGAGCTGAGGGCGTCAATATAGCTGTCAATATCTTTCAATTCAATCTTAAAGCGTAACTTTTAAATTAAATTCATTGACAGACCATCAGACCATGTTTCGGGTGCGAGTCTCCGCGGTCCGTCTCCTTGGTGAGCGTTTCATCATATAACAGCCAGCCATGTCAATTATGTTGCAATTTGATGAATAATTTATCAAAAATAATAATTCTTTAAAACACACACTTATATGTAGCCTACATATAAATACTTATTGTCATTTTTTCTCTTGTAGGCCTAATTTAAGCCATGGGATAGGACCTATGTGACGCAAATGTTAAAAGCAGGATTAACAAAACAAATTGACAATGGTTTGCAAAGTAAATGTTGCACATTGTATAAACTCACGTGTGTCTGTGTGTGTGTGTAGGCCGGTGGCGGAGCCAGGGGGTGGCCGGGGAAAAATGCGGAACCTTTCTCGCACCGCTATTACACTGTCGGACCCTTTAGCCGCGCGCAGCGCGCACACGTCCTGTATTTCAATTAGTGATGGGAATTTCGATTCACTTAGAAGATTCATAGTCCTTTGAGTGAATCACTAAAAAGATCCGAATCTTTTGAGTCCTTTGAATCTGAATCAGTTGAAATTTTGTCGCTGAATGAGCCCAGCAGCCCACCCCCTAGTGCCTAATGCGCACGCTCACAGCAAACCACTGTAATGCAGTTTTGAGGATATCCAGGGGAAATACGCAAGAAGGACTTTCTCAGCGCAGGCCGAACATTATGGAACATATTTGAATATTAAAAAGGATGCATTGCAAACATCGGAGATGTCGCCAACGTGACTGCTATCTGAATTAGGAAAAAAACGTATGGATTAATTTTTTTTCTCTTCGAAGCTCGTCAAACACAGAAATATTCTGAGAGTTCACATAGTCAGCAAACAACTTTATTTTTAATAAGCCACTTTCATTTTAGAATACAATCTCTCGTAAAATAATGCCTTTGTAACAAAAGAGTTTAACGATTTACAGTACGAGCCCGTCCCATTTAGTATGAGTCCGTTGAGTTGGTCTTTCACTCAACAGGATATGAGTCCGACCCATTCAATATGAGTAATTTAAGTTAGTCTTTCACTCAACCAGATACGAGTCCGACCCATTTCAACTGAGTCCTTTGAGTTAGTCTTTCACCCAGCCGGATACGAGTCAGACCCATTTCATCTGAATCCTTTGAGTTAATCTTTCACCCAGCCGGATACGAGTCAGACCCATTTCATCTGAATCCTTTGAGTTAGTCTTTCACTCAACCGGATACGAATCCGACCCATGAATTCGCTCAGTCTATGGATCTGGATCTGTGTACAGCTCTGTCTACAGGAAGTTCTTATTCAACCACGCAGCTGGCAGCTCCGGGTCCATATGCTTAATCTAAGTTACTATGCAGATGAAAAACGGATGTGTTAATGTTGTTATAGACCTACAGTTTGATGACATTCGTGCATCGTTTTAATAATGTCGTCCGTAGCAGCCAGAACCGAAAGATTCGGGTTAATTTAGACCACGGACTCGTGACTCATGGGTGAATGTAAGGATTCGGTTCTTTGAATCCGATTGACTCAGATTCAACCATCACTAATTTCAATTAAACGGCTCAAGCATGGCCTGAATGCCTGCTACCACCTGACGCTTCGACCGGCACCTGCGGCTAAGTGAAGAAACCCAAAACAGAAAGGTATGATATCATAATGGATGTTGTTTTTGTCTTCTAATAACTGTGACTATCCCACCCATGACTATCTATTTTGCAAAGTTTAGAAGCAAGGTAGATCGGAGGAGAACATAGTAAACTGTTAAAATTGCTATATGCTATATTTGATAACTACGTTGCGAGATTGTGTACAGTGTTTTAATATAATCTCTCTCAAGTCTCTACACGTATTTGTTTTTGCAACTTCAGATCGACTTTCGATCTAGTTATTTGCTGTTAACTGCTATTGTTGCCAGAACGTGTTATGATTGTGTCAGGTATATACAGTATTTATGCTGCATTTTGGTGTCATTAAAGAGGGAAAAATAATGAAGAGGAAGAAGGCAGACATAGCGTCCTTCTTCAGGGCAAGTGGAAAGAAGTCAGCTAAGGCAAAGAATGAGGGTGAGATGGAGAAAAAACAGGCAGAGAGCGAGGATGAGGAGCCCTCAGAGAGCAGCAACTTAAATGGACCTCCAGGGGCCGTATTCACAAAGGATCTTAGGGCTAAAAGTAGGTCCTAACTGGCGAATTTAGGAGTAACTCCTAAAAATAATGGGCGTGTCACTCTTAAATTTAGGACTCCTAACTTTTTTCACTAGGAGCAATTCACAAAGTATTTTAGGCCTAAAAGTAGCACCTAAGTGCTACTTAGGTGCTTAAAAGGAGAGCTTAAAAGTCCTCAAGAGGACTCCTAACTCAGTAAGACCTATTCACAAAGAATCGTAAAATGCCTGCGAGACGAAATGTTAGGGTATTCAACTTGTTGTGGAGTTAATGCGCGATGCAATAACATCCCAGACTAACAGGAATAATCTGATTAGTCCCGAAATAAAATGTTTGGCCACACTACGTTATTTAGCAACAGGGGAAATGCAACTTTGCAATGCCGACGATTTAAAATTATCGCAACCATCAGTCAGCCGTGCCATAAACTTTCCTTTGGACATTCAACAATTACACAGGATCAAAGCCTACTTCATGGCAATTGCAGGTATGCCCGGTGTGGTCGGTGCTATTGATGGGACGCACATAAAAATAATTGCGCCATCAAAAGACGAGTACGTGTTCGTCAATAGGAAGAAAGTGCATTCCATCAACACCCAGGTTGTTTTTGATGCAAATTTTAACATAGCCTACTGGATGTTGTTGCAAAGTGGCCTGGATCTTCAGCTACCCATGATTCGCACATTTTAATGGTGAGCGGTCTGAGGCAGCTTTTTGAGATGTACCAGTTGGGTGTCACTTGCTGGGTGACATGTGACTATCCATGCAAGACGTGGCTCTAGACACCCTACCTCAATCCACAACCGAGAGCACAGTTAAAGTATAACATGTAAGTGATTACGCAGATTACGCTTAGTCCTATGCTTAAAACACATCGTACTGGCTCTTTCACGCCTTTTATTTGTTGAATCCATAATTATTATTGTTTACTGATTTCTTCCATATATGCTACAGCACACAAACATACACGAAATGTTGTGGACAGAGGAATTGGGCAGATGAAACGTCGGTTTCATGTCCTCCACGGTGAAATATGCCTCACCCCAGAGAGGGCAAGCACAGTAATCACTGTATGTGCCATTCTACACAACCTCTGCAAGCGGAGGAACATTCCACAGCCAGACGATGATGATGATGATGATGATGATGATGATGGCGATCAACATGACAAGGAATTTGGCCGTGTGGAACCGAGTGGACAGGCATTTAGGGATCACTTTGAAAACACATTTTAGGTAAACACCTTGGCACAAATCAGTCAACACTTCGGTAGTTCATAACATTTATTTTCTTTTAAATTTTACGTATTTTTATTGTTTGCTTTCTCTCTCTCTTGAACGTGCAGGCTACAACGTCATTATCGTGGTCTGCACAAAATTGTCATCATGCGTGTATTCTGCTAACTGCACTATAACTACTTAATAGGAATTAATTTCTAGTAGGGATGGGCACGAGTGGTAAATTTCAAACTCGAGTGATCGAAGGAATTCCTCGAGGATCAATCGAGTACTCGTTTAATCAAATCTATTTTTAGAATGTGACGCATCTGCAGCAGGAATAGGCTTGATGATGAACGGCAATATTACCAACCAATGTAATGCTTATTCTCCATCAAAACAGTCTGAGTTATCAGAGTATTCATTATTTATTTTTGCAAACGTTCAAAACACATTTTCCTTACAAAAATAAATATGCGTCTCACAATTTAAATCACGTCGAACCAAGGCCTGCAACAGTTTAAAAAAAACAAAAACAAGTAGCCTAACCATTGCAAATAATTTAAAGCTGCAAATAAAACGGCAGCAAATGGACTATGGAAATACTCAGCATTGTGATCTTCTCTACACGGCCGGGATTACAGCTGCGTCTTGCGGCGGTTAAAATAGCCGACACACTTGGTTGCTGCAGGTCTGCTTTCCCGAACTCACCGTTGTGTTTCAGGAGCATATGTTGCCGCATAGTACTTTCTTGTAGCTCGATTTCGCTTGGCATATTTTACATTTCACCTTATGATCTCCTATTTCTTTAAAGTATTTCAATTCTTCGCTTTGCTTTGCTTTAACCGCCATCTCTTAACTTTTTTAATTCTGGCGTGCCTGCACACGGCACGGAACGCGCCACACAGAAATGGATACATTTCATTTGCTTTGTGCCCACGGCATGCGTTAGTGGCGCCGACAGAAAATTGATACATTTGCTTCAGAAAACGTTGTTTGTGTGTGTATATGCAAACTCGAGTTTGCCTGTCCCACCAACCGAGTTCATTTGTAACGAGGAGTACTCGAGTAATCGATTCCTCACGCCCATCCCTAATTTCTAGCCTAGGCTATTTCCTTGTTTTTCGGTGATTCAGTGGGCTCGTCTGAACAACCAATCACCGAACTGACCGCTTCTAAACTCGTGCACGAGAATTGACGTAATCCATAGCAATGGCGCGTCACTCTTAGTTCACTCTTTGTGATTTATCCTTAGTAAGAGTAGGTCTCAGCGGCTTTGTGAATAACTTTTAAGAAAAAACTCCTACGTAAAATGTTTTAGCGCGAGTTAGGAGCACTCCTAGCGGTAAGATAAAATGCTTTGTGAATACGGCCCCAGGTATACAGTATGGAGACTCACATATAGTACAGCTTGGTATGAGGTTATCTTATTTACAATTGGCTTAAAGTTTGTCTATTCATATACAGGTCAGGTTGAAAGTGCATTGTAAAACATATCAGTTCGTTTTTTCAGTACATTAAAGTATGGCATATTTGTATTTGCTACCCAGAGACACTTTCACTAATATTATACTTTAGCTTATAGTGTGTTTGTTAAACACTATATAGCATGCATTATAAAACCTTTAGGAAAATTACCTGAACACCTTATTGTAATTATTTTAGATGTTTCTGAAAGATTGATCGAGAGCAGGACAGAAGAGTCCTACCTGAGGAGTGGCCCCAGTGGACCCTCAGGTAAATTGTCAATCTTACATTGTATGTTGTACTCTTCTGCTAACTTTTCCATCGATATTGTCCACAAGTTTATATTGTATATGTTTAATGCTGTAGAAAATGATTTTTAATCTTTTGTATCTGTGAAATACTTGGATAGTGGATCATTACACCTTGTGGAAAATACTTTAAACACCTATTAATGTTTTTATATATATATTTATATTCCCACAGAAGATTCAGACAGCGAGAGAGAGGAGCCTCCAACAACGAGTGGCGGCCCAAGTGGACCTCCAGGTATACTCACTCTTTCACACATACTGGACACTTTGCACTTCTAATTTTGTATCCTTGTTTTGTATTCCTGATGATACACTGAGAGAATTGACTTGGCTTGTCGCCATAAACTGAGGACATCTCTACTATAAAATAGAATACCTTGCTGTCAATGCATATCTGTACAACCATTGTTCGACTCAGTCGTACAATACAAATAAAAACACAAATAGCAATCGGTAAATCAACAGTTAAAAAACAAGTATGAATACAGAATAAGTGTATATTCTTTTTTAAGTTTTAGCTTCTTTGTTACTTTGCCTTTAGGTATAAGAACAATTTAAATATATTGAATACTTTTCTATTGCACCTTCACCTGAATTCCGAATAATGTTGAGATGTTTGCTGTATGTGTCTTAAATAGCTCTGCATCTCCTGGTGAGACACATGCTTGCCACCCAAAAATGATCACTGGCCCCATCCTGGCCACCCCAATGGAAATTTCCTGGCTCCGCCACTGAGCATGTCAAGTCGGAGTCTTCTCTTTTTCTGATGCTGGCGTGCGTTTTGGCAAGGCCATGGCTTGGCCTCACACTAGTCTTCATCATGTTGTCTGCGGGTTCTACTGTGTTTATTTTCTCAGACTCTTCATAAATCCATAGCCTTCTCTTGAAGTCTGTGAATGTAACCTCAAGGCTTATCCTCATTCTGTGTTACATGTTACATGGACGGCTAGTGGCTTGAAGGAGTCTGGTAGTCCGTTTAATACCATGGCCATGGTCAGTCCATCACTCATGGTCTCAGCCGCATCTCTCAAAGCAGTAATGACGTTTTCCGCTCTTATCATATGGCCAGTAGCACTCTCGTTCTCTGCCATGCTTAACTTGTTTAAAGACGTGTACAGTTTTATATTTGAGGCTGGCTTTTTCCAGAATAATGTTCCCTCAATATTCCGTGGGCTTTCCTGCCGTCATCGGCTGCATCGTGCCTGATCAGCGATAGGCTTTTCAGCATAGCAATCAGCATTCTTCGCATCATCTTGGGGTAGCTGTTCTGTGTTGGCGCTGGCAGGCTCATTCAATATTGTCCCTTTTAGCTTACGAATGTGCAAGTGGCCTAGGAATCTTGTTTCCCACAGTTCGTATTTGTCTTCTGATCCATCGAATAAAAGCTTTGCTGCAATGATTCCTGCCGTTGTGCTTGCCATTTTTGCTTACCCGCCAATTTCACTCGGGGGCTATTAGCCTCTTTGCTAGTCTCTTAGCTTGCTATACTTTCATTGCTAAGCTAGGTTGTTGTCTTCTTTAGCTTTCACGTTATACGTCGCTACTCACGTTTCACTTCTTCTGAGAATCACTTATCTCCAAGCTGGTACACAAAGCATTCACCTTAGCCTAAGCATGTCCAAGTTCCGTGCCTATACTGCGCGGCAACTTCTTCCGGTAATCCGTCAAAGAAGCTCGTTAACTTGCTTGTGTCCAAACTCTTGCTGGGCCCATAACCTGTTAAGCTGAGATGGGGCAGTGACTCCTCGTTTCTGGCGTGGTGAAGAATAAGCAAAGCCATAGATTCTCTTTAGCCTTTATGGCGTATTTATTCTCTGGAATACATGACTGACTACTGTCCAGTCAGTTCACAGCAATGTACAACGTGACAGTTGACCTGCGCGTTACTTCACTAGAACGTAGTGACATCATGAAGTTGTCCCTTCAGAGTAAGGGCGCAATCATATATTAACACTTAACAATGTCCTCCTTTCTTGATATCGGCTTAAAAAGATTGAGTCACAAACGTTTACAACTTAGATATGTTGACATTGGGCTGGAAGTCTGCTTCATCGATCCTGCTACGATTACTTGTTTCATTTGACACGTTGTTACTGTCCTAAACTTCTATTAAAAAGAAATGGGACGGAAAAATTAAATGCCTTATTTACACTCACAAAGGAATGAGGAAAAGCGAGCCAGTTTGTTTTGATTTCAATCCAAGTTGAATCATTGGGCAGTCTCTACAGTGTCGTGTCAATATAGAACATCTCGTTTATTGATGAGTCAAGCCACACTTAAAGTGTTGGACAAGGATCAGTGAAGCAGAACAACACCTGTCAGGAAACCGGAAGAATGATTGTGCATGTTTATGAGCCAACCCAGGAATTAATGTTTCCATGACAGCTTGTCTGTTTGGTTGAGGGGAAAACAAAACTTAATTTGTTCAACCACTCGATCAAGAAATAGGCAGGAAGGGTTTAATCTTGGTGAACCAACGTGTTCACCAATATCCAAATGTAGGTTGAAAGGATAGGTTAGGTTTCGAAATGACTGAACCCATAGACACAACACCTTAAAGGTCGGGCTGCACTCTATAACACTCACTACACCCCACTTCTGACATGATGGTGATGTTGATGATTGCGATGACGATAATGATGATGAAGACGATGATGAAGAGGCTCGGCTAAGCAGAGCGCCCCCTCCGCCCCGTCTGATCCCCTGCAGACAACCTGTCGTACATCGAGCACATCTTCGAGATCTCGCGGCGGCCCGACCTGCTGACGCGCGTCATCGAGTACCGCACCACCGTGCTCAATATCTCCGAGGACGACGAGATCGACACCAAGCTCACGCGCATCTTTTTTGGTAACTGGGTAGAAAACCTAAATTCATCAACTTCACAGATCAAGATGGATTACTGCTTGTAAAGGAGCCGCCGGCTACGATCGAACATTCTCCAGTGGATGTAAGTCCGTTAGGACTAGTTTATACTTTCTGTTGTAAGTGCCTCGGCATAGGACTCAGCCAATATTGCTCTTTGTATGATGGGAGGCAGATGAAATTCTTGGTCCGGACGTGGATGGGTCATCTGAAAGGACTGAGATGTGCTCAGCATCTCCAACATTATAGATGAAACTACCATTTGCAAAAAATGGAGGGCTACGCAAATAATCTGGAATGAACTGAGGCCAGGTCCTCGATTGGTAGTGTTGGCTATGTAAGGCTGGAGAAGGCTATTTAAATATATTAAAGATTTGCGCGAGAATCTATATCCCTCCAGCAAAAAGTAATCCGAATATGCCAAGATGTCGAGCCGTGGTCTTATTAATCGCTCCCGGTGGATTGCACAAATAATTTGCGCTCCGATATCAACAGGCCTCTCATCAAAAGGGCATGCCATTGTGAACACATGAAATCTGCGGTGAACACGGGTTTAAATGTAAAACCGGGTTATGTTCCACACTTAACCTGCGCAAAACCTGCTCCGACCAGGTTTGATTCAGAGCATATGTTTCTATAGTAACTAACATACCGGGCCCTATCTTGCATCCGGCGCAAGTGACTTAGTCACTGGCGCATGTGTCGTTGCTAGTTTACAACTGGCGCAGAGCGTTCTTTTCCCACCACCGCCACTCGCCGGTACATTTTCAGACATCATCCGCCTGCCCTCTGAAGCCGAGATCATCAAGTTGGCCCCCCCACCTAAAAAAGCATGAGGTCACGACACAAAGTCAAAGATTGCAATTCATGCCTTAGTCATAACAAATATGTCGTTCTGAACAAAGGAATCAATGAAACAAAAGACAACCTTTAAGCTTAGGCATCTTGCAATGTACCGAGACACACCCAATGCATTTCCAATAAGGCCAGATACATTTACAATAAGGCCGATACATTTATAATAAGGCCGATACATTTATACGAAGAAGTAATTAATGTTTGCTTGGCTCAACAGTTTTAAATATCTGTCTGTACATTGTAAAAGTACTATAACCCTTTTAGTGGACCAATATAATTATAGCCATCGGTTTCTAAGGATGCTTAGCTAGGCCTATATGAGAAGCTGTTTCAATGGTGGTTCTTTCTTGATTCAGATGTCGTTCAAAATAAGTCCAAAAGTCCATATGAGACATCAGACAATATTTAAAAACGTTTTTCTAAAATATATCTATTTTTAAAGCCAATATTTGCCTTGAGCCTTTAGTCACTCCATCGATTGAGAAGTCATGTGCTTGAGATGGAGAATTCATCTCACATCCATCGTTTCACACCAACATCATCATTTGTTTTAATTTTGAAACACCAGATGAGTTTACACTAGACATCACAGAGAAAAGGTTTCGGACAAGAGGGAGGAAAAAAACCTGGCCGACTAAAACGCCAAACATGACGCAAAATAATAGATTTAAAGTGTTCCAACACAGACAACTATGTTATTATCCAATGTATTGAATTTACCTTATTCATGTCCCTAAAGGCTTCTCTGGACAATGATAGTCTGACTGGGAATTATATATTGGAATAATTATTCCAACTAAAATTATACCTCTAACTAGATAGATAAAAACTATCTTTACAAAGAAAAAAGACATATATGGGGCACACTTTACATGTGTGCCCCATATAAAGTTGGATGTGTACCCTGGACCAAGGGTTATGATAGGAAAAATATATTTTGAAAAATAAATTTTTAATGATATCTGCATTATGTGTGCATTACACGTGTACAGCTAAATGCTGCTTGTCACGTCATTGGTTACACAGAAAATTAAATTCCAATCAGTAACCTCCCACCGCACGAGAGAGAGGGATGTGCATCATGAAGGAGGTTACTTAATAACACTAAATTATTATATTCAAACTTTACCGCGTGAAAGAGCGGCTTACAAACCACCGACTTGGCTATCCTGGTGCATTATGGGATGTCTGGATATATAAAATATAAAATATAAAATAAAAATAATACTAATCTTGAAAATACCAACCAAATAGCTAACAAAGACTGTTGAAGTTAAACTAAAGTGTCATTTATCCGCCTGTAAAATAGCGAAAGCGCTGTAGAACCGCCCACAAAGCTACTTGCGCTTTGCGCTTCCCACTTGCGTTTCAGACCGTTAAAATAGGGCCCACCGTGTTAATTTTGGAACGGAAAACCTAGGGTTACCGCAAACCCTGGTTTAACTTACCCGGTTATGTGATAAAACCGGCTTTGTGGAATTCCCCTCAGGCCTAGGTTTGTCGTTGCTTATGCCAACCGGTCCCGGTAACTCTTCTAAAGCCAGAGTGTCGTCTGCTTTCATGTCCAAGTTTCTGCCTAGTAGTGATTTGTATTTTTCTCTTTTTTTGAAAGATCGAAGCAATGACGACCTAATCGACCCATAATCAACCTGTTCTTAGCCCCTTTCAATTGATGCTCAGCCATATCATGTTTGTTGTGGTTCTGCCACTCAGGTTATTTCCAGTTGAGACCTTCAATTGAACACTATTTACTGTGTATCTCCACCTCTTTTTCAGACATCATCCGCCTGCCCTCTGAAGCCGAGATCATCAAGTTGGCCCCCCCACCTAAAAAAGCATGAGGTCACGACACAAAGTCAAAGATTGCAATTCATGCCTTAGTCATAACAAATATGTCGTTCTGAACAAAGGAATCAATGAAACAAAAGACAACCTTTAAGCTTAGGCATCTTGCAATGTACCGAGACACACCCAATGCATTTCCAATAAGGCCAGATACATTTACAATAAGGCCGATACATTTATAATAAGGCCGATACATTTATACGAAGAAGTAATTAATGTTTGCTTGGCTCAACAGTTTTAAATATCTGTCTGTACATTGTAAAAGTACTATAACCCTTTTAGTGGACCAATATAATTATAGCCATCGGTTTCCAAGGATGCTTAGCTAGGCCTATATGAGAAGCTGTTTCAATGGTGGTTCTTTCTTGATTCAGATGTCGTTCAAAATAAGTCCAAAAGTCCATATGAGACATCAGACAATATTTAAAAACGTTTTTCTAAAATATATCTATTTTTAAAGCCAATATTTGCCTTGAGCCTTTAGTCACTCCATCGATTGAGAAGTCATGTGCTTGAGATGGAGAATTCATCTCACATCCATCGTTTCACACCAACATCATCATTTGTTTTAATTTTGAAACACCAGATGAGTTTACACTAGACATCACAGAGAAAAGGTTTCGGACAAGAGGGAGAAAAAAAACCTGGCTGACTAAAACGCCAAACATGACGCAAAATAATAGATTTAAAGTGTTCCAACACAGACAACTATGTTATTATCCAATGTATTGAATTTACCTTATTCATGTCCCTAAAGGCTTCTCTGGACAATGATAGTCTGACTGGGAATTATATATTGGAATAATTATTCCAACTAAAATTATACCTCTAACTAGATAGATAAAAACTATCTTTACAAAGAAAAAAGACATATATGGGGCACACTTTACATGTGTGCCCCATATAAAGTTGGATGTGTACCCTGGACCAAGGGTTATGATAGGAAAAATATATTTTGAAAAATAAATTTTTAATGATATCTGCATTATGTGTGCATTACACGTGTACAGCTAAATGCTGCTTGTCACGTCATTGGTTACACAGAAGATTAAATTCCAATCAGTAACCTCCCACCGCACGAGAGAGAGGGATGTGCATCATGAAGGAGGTTACTTAATAACACTAAATTATTATATTCAAACTTTACCGCGTGAAAGAGCGGCTTACAAACCACCGACTTGGCTATCCTGGTGCATTATGGGATGTCTGGATATATAAAATATAAAATAAAAATAATACTAATCTTGAAAATACCAACCAAATAGCTAACAAAGACTGTTGAAGTTAAACTATAACCGCTGTTTGAATCACTGTGCATCTATACTCCCCGCGGTCAAGCCTTAGCAGACGTCGTGACATAACTTATCTGCGGCGTAGTTTGATTGTTTGTTTTTTCAAACAAAGAATATGTCTGAACTGTGAGAAAGATTGTGTCCAATGTAGTCCTGTTTTGCTTTTGACAGACACATGGTGTGCATTCCTTGAAAGGAAATAAAAATGATAACAACAATAATCCACTATTTCAGTGTTAAAGTCCCATGTTTGAGTTGGATTGATTAAAATCACAATGTTATGTTAGATGATGCCCCTCCCAGTTAGTAGGTGGGATAGCATTATTGAAGACACTATCGGTCCGCACTGAGATAAAAGATCTGTAAATATGTCCCCGCTATGTTAAGCTACGAGCTAGCTGAAATGTTACACATCATTGAGACTTTAACACGAAAAACAAACAAAAAACGCATAATGTGGCATAACATGGGCTCTTTTGGGGGCACCTCCCCCAAAAAGAGCCAATGTTCAGTATGTATATGCAACAGTTACACCTTCACCTGTTCCCAGTGCCAATGACCAAGACTTTTATTTTGAAGCTTCCCAGTAGCTGTGATCGGGGATGTTGTATTCTGTATTGCTTGCCATATAGTGTGTTGTACTATTGGATTGATTTGTATTTCTATGCATTTAAGTTGATGTTATATATGAAGCCTTTTGCTCTGCTTACATTAAAACGTTACCCACTGCATCGAATGGCTGGGATTTTATAACTTGTAAAGCAAAGGGGGGGAAACTGGTTGTCTGTCCGCTATAACTATTTTCTCCTGTGTTTTATAAATGGAGAACGTTACTCCAAGAGTTGTGCATCCATTCTTTCAAGGGAAACATAGCAAACTAATCCACCCATCTAAAATGTCTTCAAATTCCAAGACATTTAAGACACTTTCAAATTCAATGAAGTATCACAATTCCTTTCTTGGCAGCGATAAAGACCAGTTCCTATACAGTATTTTAAAGAAATGATTATGATCCTAAAACTAGTAGGATCAGAGAAAAACAGGTTAAAAACACATGAGATTCACAACTTCTAAACGTGGCTCGCAAACTAGATCTAAATGTGGCTAGCAAACGCCAGTTGAGCTTTTGAGTTTTTGGTTATAAGAGGATTTTAAATATTAAAGAATTATGTTACAAGATTTCAATAGAGAGATAACAATGAAGAAGAAGAAAAGAAGAAAATTACGTTTTTTGTGTGGCTCAGTCAATTGCAGGTGATGTCAATTCTGATAGTATGTATGACTGGTCCCTGAAGTTTGATTTTAGTGATTTGCTTACAGTTTAAGGAGGTGGAGTTGGATGGGATAAATACATGATCAAACGTGGCAGGTCTTGCACAGAATGCTGTAAAATAGTAGAGGTAGCGTGAATAGAGTTGTGTTGTGTTGGGATTTTGTGAGGATCATGAATGAGGCTAACATTGTTCAACTTGATGCTGGCCTTAACCACTATAACCACTATAAGTAGGGAGTGTGATGGAAAGAGAAGATTTAGTGTTCAATGTAAATTTTGGATGAAATGATGATGACATTTCTCCTACAAAAAGGGGCCATTTTGTTTTGAATTCACCACTGCTCTAATAAGAAACGTTGTAATCTCGGCTTTAATGGCGAGACATTAAACGATCTCTTTTGTTGATGGTCCTTGCCAGGTCTGCTTAGATAAGTTGCTTGATGGATAGATGGATCGCTTTGATTGGTTGGTTAATGTGTGTGTTTGAGTGGACTCCAAGAGGACAGCTGGTACATTCTGTTGGATAGATTTAGGGCTGGGCGATTTGGCCTAAAAATAAAATCTCGATTTTTTTCTAACTAATGGACGATTTTCGATTTAAACCTCGATTTTTTTTTTCTGTTTTTCTCTAAACAAATTCCATTGAAACCCATGTACGTGTGTGGCGCTTATGGGGTGTCGCACCACACTCACCAACACAGGGGTCTACAACCCGCTGATTTAAGAGTATAACGATTATCAACAATCATGGAAAGCTGAGTAGGTTTATCAGTTTTAATAACAGTATGAACAAATAGAACACAAAAATGACAAGTTGTCCTTTGTATATCTATAGTAGCAATAGCACATGCTAAACAAGGACAAAATCTACTCAGAATAATTGAATGAACTGTTTACATCCATGGCTAACCAGTGCATGAGAAGGAGATGACAGGAGACTAATGTTTCACTCTTTCTATTGCTCTAATTTGAGCTCTTACTGTTGTTATCTAACATACCATAGTCATTTAATTGTGTAAAAGTGTGAAATTACTGCACCTTAAAAATGACCATGAATTAGCTATACTCTCATTTGCATAGTGATTAACATTATGAATTTCAATTGTGTATACCAACTGTATGTTGGCTGACATTTAGCTATAACTTTTTTTCCCTCCACTCTAACCAAGGATGCCTGTTTTTAAATTCCCTAGCCTGACACCCAGTCTGAAAGGCTGGCCAGGGGTTCTCATCTAAAAGTAACAAGGAGATATAAAGTGGGATTAAAACATTGTCTTCTGTTGACTACTTATTATGTGGTTTACACATTAATATGGGAGGACTGGACACACACACACACACACGCACGCACGCACGCACGCACACGCGAGAAGGAGGGGCTCGGCCCGCCAACTAACGTGCAGAGATGCAGGGGCAGCTTCGCGCTTCGTAACAGAGACAGGGCAGAGCGCGCAGCGGGAATTTTATGAATGGTGAATGTAGGAGATAACTTCCCCTGCTTAAAGTATTTTATTGCAGTTATACCCAACCGATATTTCCGAAAAATAAACACAGAAGTGAAAGATCTGTCACAAGACGATTGATACGTATCCGTGCACATTTTTAACTGGGTATACGCAAATCCTGGTGCGTTCCTAGTGGGTATACGGCGTATACCTGCGTATCACGTAGACTACACCACTGCTTGTAACTAAGAGAACACACATGTGAGTTGTTGATCACAAATTATTTGTATACATAACGTCATCTTTGCAAAAGACGTTTAACTGAAAAGTGTTTCAATCGACCCGGCTCTCCCCCAAGTCTGTCGGGGGCGAGGTGAATGTGATTGCAGTAGGCTGAGTTTTGCGCGCGTTCTGGAAAGTGAGAGAGGAGGCTACTACGGAGTCTATTCAGCAAAACAAATCGGAAGAGTCTAGAACTGTTTTTAAATCGCGATTTTTCGGTTCAGCCATTTCACAAACCGTAGGAAAGAAAAAATGCAAATTAATCGATTAAACCGAAAAAATCGCCCAGCCCTAGATAGATTACAAGGGGAACTTAAACTGTTTTAAGTCAACCAGTAAAAAGTATTTTATACCCAAAATTATATTGATTTTGAATGAAAATGCCATTGACTCAAAAGTCTGGGCCAAGTCATGATTAATAACGATTATTTCTCCTTTGTAGAAAATTCAAATTTGTATCTGTGTCAAAGTGGCAATTATTGTAATGGGGATTTAAAAACACATTTCAAATCTGGTAATGGGGAGGTTAAAACATATTTCAACTCTGGTAATGGGGAGGTTAAAACATATTTAAAATACTGTAATGGGGATATTAAAACATATTCTATTCTTGAATTGTGTATATTAGAAAACATTTAACACTTGAGTTAAATGTTCACTTAGTTTGAAATCAATCTATTCCATGCTGTTCAAATTAGCTCGTCATGTTTTGCAAGTCACCTGTCAGGCAAGTCACACGTTAGTAATGTCGGTGGGAAGAACAATAAAAACATGTGGTCAAGTGATGTCTTTTGTTTTTGTTGTGAAGTTGGTCAGATTGTGTGTCTAAGTTGGTCATTCTTTAAGAAGAAATTCGGCAACAGCTCAGTTAATACATCCTCCAGCTTTTACGTTCGTCAAACTCTTCTACATTAACCCACTGGAGGCCATGGCAACAGGCTGAACACATGTTTAAATGGGTTTCATTGAAAGAGAATAAAATCAAAGATGTATTTTACACCTTTCAAATGCGTCATTATGATGTACATTGTTAAACAAAGTCCTTCTGGTGTGGCTTATCATGGTTTAAATGAGACTGAACTGAAATGCTGTTTTGTCATTGTCCTAATCTGAATATAAATATTATATTATATATTAAAATATATTTGCTAACTGATTGTGTTGTCTGGAGCAGTTGTCTTTGAATTTAATACGATGTATACATTTTGGAAATACTTCATTTTACTTGCACATTGCACATTGTACAGGGGTAGTTAAACAGATTCAAATGACTATTACTATATTATTCTAATATACTTGACTTGTTTCTGTAGCATATTTTAATGCGGTTATATGTGGTTCTGGTTCATGGCAGATGACTCCACAGTATCATAATAGATCCTTGAAACCAATTGTAGTTTTGAGCTGTATGTTTAAAAATTCCTATAAATAGGTTTATCTTGCAGGCCAAAAGTTGCATGCCCATTGCAAATCTTCAGTATGTTTATAACGTTAGATAAAAAATGTCCTACTTTCTTGACATCGGCTTAAAAATATTGAATCACCAACGTTTACAACTTACAAATGTTCACACTGGGCTGGAAGTTTGCAGGAAAGACGAAATTTCATCGATCCTGCTAAGTTTTTTGGGTTAATTTGACACCTTGCTACTGTCCTACTGTCCTTAACTTCTATTAAAAAGAAATGTGACAGAAAAATAATGTGCCTTATTTACACTCATAAAGGAATGAGGAAAAGTGAGCCAGTTTGTTTCTAGTTCAATCCAAGTCAAATTGGTGGGCAATCTCGACGTGGTGGTATGCATATTGAACATCTCTTTTGTTGATGAGATCAACCACAAATAAGAGGTTGGACAAGGATCACTGAAGCCGAACAACAGAGGACCTGTCAGGAAACCCGTTCCGAGGAACGATAAGAGCATGTTTATGAGCCAAGGGCGTAGGGCTGGGCGATATGGCCTAAAAAAAGAATCCCAGATTTTTTCACAAGAAATCCGATTTCCGATTTAAATCGATTTACAGAAAAAGGCATCATGGCAGGCCCTGCCATTGTAAAAAGTATAACCAGTAACATTACATAAAATGTAAAATATAAAATATTTTTTTTCTGTAAACATAAAATATTACTAATGTGTTCATAAATATACAGTGTTTTGCAAATGATAATTGCCTTAAAAAAAAGGGAATAGTAACGGGAGAAGAATGAGAAAGACGCACACGCAGCTCTTTCCTTCACTCGTCTGTATTGAATGAGGAAGAGGAGCCCGATCCCCCTACTGGAGCCCCGAGGCATTACCAACAGATCAACGAATTACCAACAGATCGACGAATTATTAAACCACACAGATATATTTAAAATGAATTATGTTTACCTCAAAATAGATTATACATACATGAATAAATTGTTGTATACAGCTTGTCACACTCGCTGCCATGTTTGTGTATCACTTTGTTAAATGCCACTCTGTGCGGGGGGAGGGCTGAGCCCATTCCGAACTACGGGAGCTGAGAGGGAGGCGTTGGCGAATGTTGAAGAGAAAACCGATTTTCATTTAAACAAGTCGACGTGAGCTACACACTCGAGTTAATCGATAAAATCGGTTTATCGCCCAGCCCTACAAGGGCGTAACCACGCATTCTTTGGGGGGGTCGTGTCCCCCCCAATGTTGAGAAAATACCAACCTGTCCCCCCCAATATACAGCAGGATAAAATGTAAAATATATGTTCTCTTTTTATGAACCCTGTCAATGGATCGGTCTCTTGTTATGTCTTATTTATTTTCAATTTATTTCTGTTTGTTAAGTGTGTGAATCCCCCCTCCTAATTGTACACTTGTGCGATTTAGTTTGAAACCACCTCGCGACTTTCTGCGTTGTCATGGTTACCCCACACTCTTTCTTCAGTGAGAGCCAAGA
>NC_082398.1:9060909-9100909 GCF_031168955.1 Gadus macrocephalus | reverse complement strand
CCTCCTCTATCTTGAAACAAGTGACGGAACCAAGGTCAGAGTTGGCGGAGTGGTCCGTTGTTACAAAGTGTACACCACCGTGGGGGATGAAGAAATAGAGCTGGATGTGGATCCTGCCCAACAGCTGGCTCTCTGGAGGTCTGGTACTGTGACCTTTGAACTTGGATTCACCATCAGAGGCCCTACAGCCTACAACATTCAGTTCCCAGATTAAGATGAGGAGGCGATAACCGAAAAAAGGTTAACATTTTTGGTTAACATTTTTTACATATCAAGATGCATGTTGACGGGGAGGTTGCATTTCTGTTCAGTAAATAGAAAATGTTTTAACTGCATATTTCTTGTAAGTATTGTTCTTATCGCCCATGCAGGTATTCTCCTATGATAAGTCAAACATGGCGGCTGACCACGGAGATCTGAACCAACTGTCCGGCACAAACATTATTTTAGATTATTACTTGAATGTTGTTGTTTTTTGGTTTTGAAGTTCAGCAAGTAATAATCTTTCTTGAATTATGAATTATGCTATGCATCCATTTTTTCTCTAAATAATCGTTTTAAACATTACATCTTATTCTCAGTGAATTTACGTGTGAAGATCGTTTATATTTTGATCTGCATGCAATACTGGCACACCGCTACAAATAGAAGTTAGACAAAAAATATAACTTTTTTTGGATTATTGCTTGAACGTTTTGTTTTCAAGTCTAGCAAATAATGCATTTTCTTATGAATTATGTCATGTAGTGCTTTTTTCTCGAAATAATCATTTTAAACATTACATCTTATTCTCGTTGAATTTACGTGTGAAGATAGTTTAGCTTATATTTTGATGTGCATGCCACACTGGCACACCGCTACAAATAGGAGTTAGACAAAAAATGTATAATGTATTTTTAGATTAATGCTTGAATGTTGGTTTGATTAAGTCTAGCAAATTTCTAATGAATTATGTTATGTATTGCTTTTTTCTCAAAATAATCATTTTAAACATTAAATCCTTATCTCATTGAATTTACGCAAGAAAAGTTTATATTTGGATCTGCATGTGACACTGGCACACGGCTATACTGTAAATAGGAGTCAGACAAAAAAGATGTTCTTTCTGAATAGATGAGTAATTCGATTTGAGCAGATGGCTCTGGGTTTGAAACTCCAATGTCTGCATTGTACCAGTAGCGGCGCCAAAGAATTATGAGTGCGGGAGCTACAGGGACTAGATTGTTTATAGCAGGTGCCAAATACATTTTGTCGCAACAAACAATAACAAATAATACTACACACTATAATATAATACGAACAAACCAATCAAGTTCAACAACAAGCAGCAACGTTCATCGTCAATTGGAATTATGATTAACTTTGTTACATATAAGTCAGTACGATGACTTCATATAGCTATATTATTATGGCGATCACAGCCGTGGTCGCCAAGTGCCACAAAAGATCCTTGGAGTGTCGGTGGAAGCAGCACTGAGGCAGTTGTGGTTGTGAGGGATTTGATGTGTGTGTGTGTGTGTGTGTGTGTGTGTGTGTGTGTGTGTGTGCGCGTGTTTAAGTAAAGGCAACTCTCGGGATCATGCAGTGTATGGGCCACGAGATTCACCAACTCCTATAACCTGAGCCATTATTAAAAAATAAAATTGATGAATATTACAATTTAAAAATGAGTTTTGGGGGGAAGGGGGGGCTTGGCCCTTTTCAGGGGGTGCTGTCTGCAAGTCTGAGTCCCAGAGAACCTGTGTTTGTACACTGCACTCGTTCAAGGAAGGCCCTCCATCAGAGCTTTGCTAGCTGTGCCCAGAGACGATCCCAGGGTAAGCTATGAAGACCCTCTAGAAGCCGGTCACAAGGTGTTCCAAACAGGAAAGGGGAATTGAACCAATCTGTGCTGACCGGCCTCATCCACGCGGCGGCCACCTTGGTTCTAAACGCTAAACCGCCCAATAGCCGTTCAAACTGTAAGGTAACGCAACCACGTAAAAGCAGTGCGATGAGCGGAGAACGCAAACACCACCGACGACTCGAGGGAACCATTGTTTCGGGAGTCAGTACAATTTATTCAACAATCACAACTAGTCACCATCAATACATAACCACAGGGGCGCACAACAACAACATGGGGAGCAGGAGGGAAGAGGAACGAGGGGAATACTGGGAGTTCATTTTGCTGAGGCGTGGTGTGTCGTGTTACGGGTGTTGCCGGGGCGACGGAGGATGTTCCTCAGGACGGTCAGTCCCGCTGGTTCACCTGCGCCATGAGACCCTCCAGCTGGGGTCGCGCCTTGAAGCGCTCCAGGAAGTCTCTCTCCACGTGCTGAGGGGGGGGGGGGGGGGGGGATCAGTACAGCCGCGTTAACACTCCATCAGAGGGCTCATGTCATGCCACCAGGTGGGGTATTTTGAGAATTCTCAAAACAAAAGCATTTTCTTCAAGTATAAATATTTACAATTTCAAACACAAATTATATTAACTAAAAAAATCATGGACAACCCTAACCCTGATTAGCTGGTACAAGGCGTTTGAAAATCATTCCTTCCCTGTGCCATAGTGACATCACAAGTGGGCGGGTCCACCTAGATGTAGGCTGGATAGATCAGTCTACCAGCCTACCCAGTGGACCGTAGCGAACGTTGCTCATCTATCCTTCATATATCTGGGTGGATACGCCCACTAGTGATGCCACAACGGCACAGGGAAGGAATGATTTTCAAATGGCTCGTGCCAGCTAATCACAACCACACGACATGAGCCTTATAAGGAAGGAGGTCATCCTCAACGTCCAATCATAAACGAGGATGCTCACAGAGGGCGGGAGGGACAGCGGTGGGGTTAGGGGTGTTCCCACTCCCAGGCGATTAAAGGGTACTGGGTTGGACGTGTACACACTCACCTCCTTGACTGAAAGCTGAACGCCTTCCGGTTGGTTCTGGAGAACCACGTCCATGAAGGTGGGGCATAAGGTGGCGGTCATGCTGCTGATCTACAACAGGGAGATATAATATAATATATATTATAATAATAATATATATATATTATAATATATATATATATATATATATATATATATATATATAATATAATAGAGTTGAAACCATTTATTTTATTTTTATTTAAGTATATATTTTTTTATTATATACTTATTCTTATTACATACTTATTCATTCAATGTTTTATAGAATGGGCAATAATGAACAGCTGGATACGTTTTTTGTACATTCTTTTGTCTTTGTTTTTAAAAGGGAAATTTCAAAGTTAAAAAATAATCGTTTGAATAATCGTGATTTCAATATTGACCAAAATAATCGTGATTATGATTTTTTAGATACTTTAGCAGCCCTAGCATAATGTGCTTTTGAAATAAGGCCTCTTCCTTTACTGCTTTGCGATGCATGTAAAGCGTCTGCTGAGGAGTCGGACCCACCTGGACGATCCTCTCGTGCGTCTTGAGGAGGGCGTCGATGTACATCTTGGTACCTTGCTCCTGCATCAGCATGACCTCTGTGCTCTTTGTTGGTAAAGCGTAGCTGCACGTGGAACATAAACTGAACGTTCACACTTTCGGGTCGACAAGAGTTACATTTTAAAAAAGGTGAGGATTAGCCGTTCCAAGACGCTTGGATTATCTGCCTCTTCTGACATCACAAGTGGGCGTGTCCACCTAGATGTATGAGGGACACATCTAGGTGGACACGCCTACTTGTGATGTCAGAAGAGGCAGATTTTCAAAACAGCTTGTAATGGCTACTTCCAGCCGCGGAGTGATATGCAAACTTTCACAAAATGATCGGGCGTCATAGCAGTTATGTATACGCTCATTATACAACAGTTGGGAACCAATCAGATCGCTGGATTTAGGTCCCCCGTTGTATAATATGTCAGCTATAATAACGACAGAGCTATTGGATTTGGAAAGAATGTTGTGGTTTGATTGGCCACAACTATCCATTCCAAAATCTACCTTATGGTGACATCATTTTTTTAATGGCTTGTAATGGATTAACAACGTCACACCTGACGGTATGATAGTTGCCCTCCAAATGATAATTCATGCTGGCCAACAACAAACTGGTGAAACTTCTAAACTGAGAGTAGCAGTAACAGGTAGCAACATATACACATGACCAATATAAGGATTCACAGATAACAGTATTAGAGTACAACAACCAAACACCAAAAATAAAAAACACAGGGACAGCCCCATCTCTGGGTGAAAACAGATTATTGCAATGGCCGTTTCTGATAAGAGATGTCCCTAGCCAAGCCAGGTACTCGACCAGTGACGCACAGACATTAAATTCGGCCAAGAAGAGGAACTAATATCACAATGTCCGATCGTTGGACACTCGTCCATAGAGGCCTGCCGGGTGCCAGCGGGATCCTTCAACCTGTTGTGGCCTGTTACGGTGAGTACGACTGGATGCCTGCATATCCCAGTGACTGAATGGCGGGACTCTCCTTACGGTTAACCGGCCCGCACCCCATTTTAAATGTTTTGCCTGTATGTATGGATGTACCTATGCATGCATGCATGTATGTATGTACCTATGCATGCATGCACGTACATACATACATACATACATACATACATGCATACATACGTACGTCACCCTTCCTCTACTGGCCTAGTTTACAAGAGCAGCAGACAGTTGTCTGGTTGTTGTAGCCACTGGCTGTCAAGTCAGAAGACGGACTTCCTCTTCTTTGTTGAGAGTCCTCGAGCCTTCTCCCCACGTGAACTCTATTTCCTTATTTTTCTCTCTCTCCATTCCTCTCACACTCTCTCACCCTCTCCGTCATCCAGATCAATTTGATTCAGCCAACAGACAGCAGGCTTTTTGTGTTCCCCTGTTGTCCCTCTCTAGCTTTCTACATTCATACATTCATACGTACATACGTACGTACTACGTATGTACGTACGTATGAATGTATGTATGTACGCCAATTATGGCACCCTTTGCACTCCTGAACATCCCTTGAAGGAGGGATCCTCTGCTCTGCGTTCCTCCTCTAGATCTCTTCCTTGCTGATTAAGGGAGTTTCCTCTTGCCCTCTGGGGGGGCTGGGGTCTGGGGGGTTTCATACATACAGTATATGGCCTGTTAAGCCCTTTGAGTCTGTGCGTGTGATTAAGGGCTAAACAAATAGAATTTAATTGAATTCCAAACCTTTCCGACACCCTGACGCCGAGCCGGTTGCAGAGGTTGTGGATGTACTGGCAGTAGTGCTCCACCACCGTCATGTCGTAGCCCGACACCTTGACGCTCAGAGAGCCGTACTCCGTGGCGGTGGATCCCCGGATGGGCTTCATCTGAAGCTTGTCCCGCTTCTTCCTGGGCTGAAAACAAAACGGGTCAGACTTTCAACACTTTTCATGCAACGCTGCAACACAAACAAGTGTGTAACAAGAGGAAACACAGGTGAAATAACAGGTGAGTCCGAGTCACGTCACATTTTGAAGTTTTGACTCTCTGTATCTTTTTTCAAAGCATTTCATGGAAGTTATTCAGAGGCACTTGAAACATCACTTTTTTTTCAAGTAGGTTCATATTTTTAGGGTGTGTATTGTTTCAAACACAAAGATCCACACTCAAAAGTGTCCTCACGCATCGCAAAACAACAATACCACTGCAACATAGGAGAGCACAGCAGAATCATTGAAACACAACACATTCCCAGGCATCACTTCAGATGGGGAAGCTCTGTAACCCTACACAAAATAACTCACCACTTCTTTGGGCAACAGATATTTCCACCTGCCGATGCCATGTGTTGGCATCGTTCTGTAGTGCCTCTCATTCGTAGGAGCAAATCCTGCAGAGAAGACAATATACACATAAATACCATGCATAGCCAAATAGTTAACGTTTCTTCCTTTGTATACTTACTGCAAAGAGGGGCAAAAGATGATGTGACCCTTAAAAAAAGAATAGAAAACAAAATAAAGAATAGTATTTCAGAAATCAAACAAAATTTCAAACATATTTAATCATATCATGTAAATTAAGTGGGAGAGAAAACACCTCACCTTTGTAATAAAGCTGATGCTTGATTGGTCAAAATTGATTGTTGTGTGAGGGACACCTGCAACTGGAAGAAACCAAAAACACACTCAATGTGTTAAAGCTAGTATACGTCAGTCCTATGTCGGCGCCTACACATAGTGACTTTAATTGTCGGTGACTTCACATAGCCTAGTTTGGCTTTTAATCAAATTTACCTGTGCCAGGAGGCGATTTGTATGATCTTCCCTACTCTGATTTTCTTAGCCTGACGATTATGTTAATCACGTACTCCGATGAAAGAACAGTTAGATTTGACTCTTTTGCAGTCTTCTGCAAATTATACATTCGAACTTTGACCTCGGGTTTTCTGTCTAAAAGCCCTTTTGGACAGAAAGCCTTTAGGAGGTCAAGTGTCGTATTATAAAGTATAGTATAAAGTGAAAAACCATAAGCAGGGAGGCAACACCAGTACTTGGTTAGGGTTAGACAACACAACTACTAGGTTAGGAGAAGGGCAGATCATGCCTAAGCCATCCGAGGAAACAAAGTATCGCTGCCGGGATAGTTCAGCAAAGTTCAAACCTTTCAAATTCATCTTTCGTCGCCCACATAATTGTAATGACATAAAGTAGAACCGACGGTATGATACAATATATAACGTTACTGGGCTATTCGACCAAAGAACCATGTGGGGAGACGTCTACATATGCTGATAGTATTAACGGTAAGCTAAGCATGAATTTCTTGAAGTCTGTTCAAAACCAGCCCTCACAAGCGTAACAGTATTAGGCACTGGTCTGCCAGCTCTATTTTGACCTCTAACAAGGAACAAGAAACGGTGACCACGGTACCTGTCGGATGAGCAGGCTCATGGCTTCAGACACGGGCTTCCCTGTTGTCCCCACAACTATGAGCTCACTCAAGGTCAATTTTCTGTTATCAAAGTTGCATTATCCAGGTACTGAGCTGTCCACGAACCATGCACAGGCATCGCCGAAAAGCAACAAGCTGAAGCGCGTACGTCTGCAATTCCGTCCGTGTGCGCGCATTGGTTGAAACATTGGCTGCAGCCTTTGGTTCCTTCTTGTGGTATAATAATGTGTATAATACCAAAATAAAATATATGAAAGCTCCCAAGTTGTTCTTGAAGGACAGTTGTGATCATTCAAACGCTTTATTTGAGAATGGTTTCAATACAGTACCTTACAGTATTATTAGTATTCAAACAAATAAGCTCCTGTATTAAAGTGCAAAACCCTACCCTCACCTTTTTTTAACATAGTAACTGCATAGAACCGATTCACTTTGAAAGAGAATGCCAGCCATCTATATATAGATTTCTGAAAATACAGTGCATAAAAATTTAGGCCAAGTAAATTATACATTTCCAAATACCTAGGCATGCACACAAGCACATATGATGAATATGTAATTGAGATGTATGTGTTAGTGCTTAGGTGGCATTGTTATCTCAGTAAGAATAATTTGAATTATTGTTTGCTACATCTAAATAGGATTAAAACATTTTTTTTGAGTAATTTACTAGGAAATTGAAATGAATATTTATTTCATACATTTTTTTGTTGCTTATCCTGTTAATAGAGCAAAGATGTAGAATAGGTAAATACAAACTTTTAAAATGTTTTGTTCTTTAGTATATAATATAAAAAAGTGAATAAATACTTAATTTACTAGTATATACTGTATATATATTATCTTATTTGCATGTCATAAGCATAAATATAAACAAAATAATAATTTCAAACTTTTGAGCTTGTGTGGTATTTCCTTAAAATACCCATCGGCAGCATTATACTCAAATACATTCCCATTTAAACATGCACGTGTGTGTGTGTGTGTGTGTGTGTGTGTGTGTGTGTGTGTGTGTGTGTGTGTGTGTGTGTGTGTGTTTTGAGCCTTAAGTTGGCAGAGGCAATGATTTTTGCAAAATAAGATTGGTAACAAAAATTACAATAAAAAAAAACACAAACCCAAAACACATTCAAACGCCCCATCACACGCCAATATTTATATCAATCTTCCAATAAAGGACTGAAGATTCCGTTGCAGCATTCCGAGAGTTATCCAAAGCACACAGCTGCGTGTGTGGTCATGGCGATGCATGCTGATTTGTTAACAGGCCCTTTGCTGTAGTGACCGAGGGCTGACAACAGACTACATAAGTGAACCATAGGCCCCACCTCTCCTTAAACCTCCTCCTCCTCCTCCTCCTCTTCGCCCTCCTCTTCTTCGTAGTCCTCCTCCTCTGGGCTGTAAAGGTCGTCGGCCAAGTCGCTCTGGTCCTCCTCCTCTTCCTCCTCCTCTGCCTCCTCCTCGCCCTCGCTTCGGTTCTCATCGCTGCTGTCGTCCTCTTCGTCGTCGTCTTCCTCCTCCGTCACCTCCTCCTCCTCCTCCTCCTCCTCCTCCATCCCCTCCTGCTCTCCTTCCTCGCCTGCTTCCGGAAGATGCTCTGAAGAAGAAAACGATCAAAGGTCAAAGGTCGTATCCCACAACTCCTCCAAGTCCACCGGCACCACTCGTCTAACTGGCCCCGCCCCGCTGTGCTTACGGAGGTGCTCGACGGCGGTGATGATGAGCGACTGGAGGGTCACCTCCAGGAACTGAATCATCTCCCGGTTCATGGCGTCGCCGAGGGCGTCCGTCTCCATGTCCACGTACTCGGGGTAAAACATGTTCCTCCTCAGCTGACGACGGCACCTGGACACACGGAGCGTTTTAAGGAAGATCCCAGGAACAAACACACGCCGTGCACGTCAACGCCGTCGCCAACCTATAGTAGCGTGGCAGATTAGGTTCATCCCAAATCCTGCTTGAGCAAAAATTACGAACACAGAGGCATGCAAATGCTCATCGTATGACCCTGAATCATGCAAACCCCGGATCAAACCAACGCTGAATCTCGCTAACCATAAATCAACCTTACCCTGAATAAGGCGAACCCTGAATCCGACTCACCTTGAAATAAAACGAATACTGAATCATGCTAACCCGGAGTCCTGCTCATCCTGGGTCAATCTAAACCAGCCCGAAAATTAAGGTAAGTTAAATACTTACTGCTTCCTTGTCGTTTTGTATGCCTAAAGAAAATAAAGAGCATTGTAAAGTTGAATGTCTGATAGTAATATGCCATGTTATAGAATTTAAACAAGGGTGAAACAAGTGCAAAGCTAAATACAGGCAACCGATTTGTTAAATAGCAAAAGATATCCCAATAGAAGAAACAACCCTACTTTGATTGTTGACTTGGGGTGAAAGCAGAACAAGACGGTGCCTTATAAGGTGTATATATTGGACGGGTTAAGTTAAAACGACGGATGTACTTTATGTTGTTAAGGACCCACTTGAAAACGAGATGGGTTCATCTCAAGGGGTTAGTCCTAATAAATACTAATTGGATGGCTGTGTGGGCGGCCGGGTGCGTCCGTCTTGCCTGGATGAAGCGGAAGGGGTCGTTCTCCAGCAGCAGGGTCTCCATGCCGCAGCGGACCCCCTGCAGCCGGGCCTGGTCCTGGCCCACGCGCTGCAGGTTCTTCTGGATGACCCGGCGGTTGGAGTCGCTGTGGCCCTGGGCGCAGCCCCGCAGCTGGCCCATGAAGCCGTCCACCTTGGCCTTCAGCTCCGCCCCCAGCGCAGCGAGACACTGCTCCGAGTCCTCCGAGAACTTCTGCACGGAGGGATGGGTGGGTGGGTGGGTGAGGGTCGATGGGTGAGGGGTGGGTGAGGGGTGGGTGAGGGGTGGGTGAGGGATTGATGGTTAGTTGGGGCGGGGTTGAAGGTGGGATGGACGGACACATAAATGGATGGAGAGCTTCAGAGGGATCAAGTCGGATCATAAACACATTCTATACATTAAGATGCCCATTTGGGCTACCAGGGGTGCGGTTCTAAACTCGATCTGCGTGTGACGTCACAACCGGGAGTGTCTCCCCATGTGTGACATCACAGGTGGGAGTGTCCACCCTTGTGTGACATCACAGGTGGGAGTGTCTCCCCATGTGTGACATCACAGGTGGGAGTGTCCACCCATGTGTGACATCACAGGTGGGAGTGTCCACCCTTGTGTGACATCACAGTTGGGGGAGTCCCCCCCCGTGTGTGTTCACATGGGGGGTGCAGGGAGGATTCCAGATGGCTGGCTCTTACCCGGTTCTGTCGCTCCTTCTCCCTCTGCTCATGGACCTTCTTCTCTGTGGTGGTGAACCTCCGCTCCAGACGGTACAGCTGTTTGTCCAGAGACTCCTGGGCAGGTCACAATCACAAGTCACAATCACAACACATGGAAATAGGACTTTAAAATAGCAAAAACGCCTCCAATTCATAGGCAAGGGACTGCTTCACAGGTCCTTTATTCACCTCTCTTTGTCTCTCTCTCTCTCTCTCTCTCTCTCTCTCTCTCTCTCTCTCTCTCTCTCTCTCTCTCTCTCTCTCTCTCTCTCTCTCTCTCTCTCTCTCTCTCTCTCTCTCTCTCTCTCTCTCTCTCTCTCTCTCTCTGTCACAGTCACTCACACACACAAACACACATTGTCTCTCCCTCACACACACAGCACTGACAATAGGCTAGCCATTCACAAGGATTCCAGATGAATCACACTAGATTTTGCACACCACACAACTAGAAGGTCACACAAATATGTATACACACACACACACACACACACACACACACACACACTTATCAGTTGATATCATTATTGAGCAATTATTCATATTCATTCCTGAATATTCATCGTAATTGAAGCGATTAGGGTTATTATGATTAGTAACTAAATCAATAAGCAAAATGCAGGCAGCGAAAGGCTGAGGGGCCGGGCCGCCACTAGCATCATGCTGCGTGTGTGTGGAGGAGGCGTCTCCCGTCCGCCCGTCCGTCCACCATCAGCTCATCAGTCCCCCTACCTTCAGGTCTCTGGCGGTGTTCCTCAGGGTCTTGATGCTGTGCCCCGCGTGCCCCCCCTCGATGGTGCAGGCGTTGCACACGCACACCTTGTCGTCGAGGCAGTAGTACCTACGGGGACAACCTATGGTCAGGCCCCGGGGTCACGACATGAGGTCAAGCCACGGGGTCACAACACGCAGGGTCAACCAGGGGCACATCTCTGAGAGGGCCCCTATTTTTGTCTTTTTCAAATTCGATCCTTTTGTGTCCATCACAAATGGAGAAAGCCCGTCCATATATGCTGTATACATTCGATGTTGCAGGTTTTTATTTCACATGTTCTAAGGGTTAACGGTCGCTCATACGAACAGATCCACGCCTGATGATCTATAACCAGGCAGCATACAAAAACAAGGGGGCGACTACTTCACTGGGACTGATGCCCCTACCGACAGCTGGGGACGTTCACGGTGAACAGAAGCACAGAACAACTTCAGAAGCTGTGATTCCACAAGGATTTCCAGCCCTGAGGAAATGGGCAACCGCCACCCTTCTCAGATCAGATAAGCTAGAGAGCACTTTCGTGATCGTCTGGGGGGGGGGGGGGGGGGGGGTGGGTCTGGTACCTGTAGAGCTCGTCGTGGCTCGGACACTTGCGGCTGCGGAGGTCGTCGAGCGGGTCGGTCAGCGGGTGCTCCCTGAACGCCGGCAGCTCAAGGTGGGGCCTGACGTGCTCGGCGCACATCGACACCTCGCACTTCAGACACGTCTTCACGGCGGGGGTCGCCGCGGCGACGGCGGCGCCTTCGGAGGAGTCGCCCGAGGCCCCGCCCGCCCCCCCCGCAGGCTCCCCTTGCTCCCCGTTGACGACGGGTGGCTCCGCGGCTCCGGCCCCCGACGGCGGCGGACAGTAGTCGCACGGGACCGAGAGTCGAGAAGCCAGGCAGGGCAGAGCGGCCAAGGAGGAGCTGGAGCCCAGCGACGGTTCTCCCGACGTCATTGCCGCCGACGACGACGACGCCAACCTGCCGCGGCGGCGGAAGTCGTCGGCGATGTTGGCCAGCTTGAAGTTCTTCTGGAACTTGGCGGAGCAGCGGTGGCTCTCGCGGCACTCGGGGCAGCTGAAGTGGCCGCGTTGCGACGGGGCCTGGTGCTGCAGCCGGCGCAGGCAGCCCAGGCAGAAGTTGTGTCCGCAGGGCAGCAGGCGGGGGTCCCGGTACACGTCCAGGCACACGGGGCACGTCAGCTCCTCCCTCAGCACGCTGCTGGACAGCTCCGGGTGGACACACGCCATCTTGGGGGCCGGGCGAGGGACATTTAAAGTACGATGGGAGAGAGAGAAAGACAGACAGAGACAGAGAGAGAGAGAAAGACAGACAGAGACAGAGAGAGAGAGAAAGACAGACAGAGACAGAGAGAGAGAGAAAGACAGACAGAGACAGAGAGAGAGAGAGAGAGAGAGAAAGAGAGAGAGAGACAGGAATGTAATAAGAAGCTAATAGGGGGCTGGGATATACAAAAACTGTACAAGTAACGAGTACAAAATATAGGTGTTGTAAACGACTCATTATCACCAAGCAGAGTTTCTGTAGCCGAGCTGTTGCCATTGCGAGTTCTTTCGTTGGCATCACAGGATAAGCAGTGCCACATTAGTGAAGCTAGTAAACTCTTCTAAAACAATTATTACAATGATTGTCTTCATTAATCTACTCAAAAATGTTCTAATATAATTACAACCACAAAACAGTACATCCGGCATAAGTGGAACAGTGACTTCCATTATGAATGAGTTATAGCGTTAATTTCCAAACGATGGGACAGTGGTTTTATTCTGATTCAAACAACATTGATACTGAATCACGTAAGATTTATTGACGTGGCCTCGTGTCAATACTGACTAAATACCTCTGAACTGAAGTAGATTATCTCTGAAACTAATCACAAACTCACCTTGCTCGTCTCTGGTACCTGCGGGGTGTTTCAGTCATCGGGCCTTTGTTTCTACCTCTGGTGTTTTCGGCACATGTGAGGTCGACCACTGTGTGTACGAGGTGCGTAAAGGTGTGTGGATCTGTCCATGGGACTAATAAGCGGAGGACCAAACACGAAGAGCTGCTGGATTGTACACAGGACGGTCTGACGTCATTTTAATGCGCTTCCCGACGCTATGTTGCTATGGTGATGGTGCGTTGAAGTTATAAGTCATCATTCACGCCATATTGGGGAAGCATGCTAATAAACTAACTTTAAAAAATTAAGGTTTAGGAGGGCAACTGAAATGATGTAAGAGCAGCACACACAATAATTCTGTTCCCTCCCCTCGACTACTTTGAAATATAATAAATTACTATTTGATTAATTGGATGTTGTCGACCAATATAGTAGAAGAAGAACAAAAGCAGTCCTATTTAATATGTAGCCAATCCCAAAACGCAATTTTAACAATAATGATGATCTTTCTAATCGTAGTCTTGCGTCCCACATGGTATGAACGCAGCATTATGTCCTGCGTACAGTCCGCGATTGAACAATGAAGACCAATGAATGGCTGAACTGAACAATGACTTTAACACTAACGTTTACACATGTTCAGTTCGAAAACGAGTGAGGTTTAAGGACATTGCACATAGAAGGATGTATTCAACAGCAGCTGATGGGAAAATGGTATCGTCTTTGAGTCCATGAGCACACCTCAGCAAATTGGTGCTCATTTTATCTAATGTAGAGTAGACCCTGCATTCAAAAAGTATCTGCACCCCATGCCTTTTGCCTTAGTTCATCTTTTTACATGGCATAAATAGCCCCCAAAAATAAATCTTCTTGAAAAATATCCTCATTAATTTGTCCAGTAGGCCTACAACACAAACCCACACGCACATAGGCCTACACACACACACACACACACACACACACACACACACACACCACACACACACACACACACACACACACACACACACACACACACACACACACACACACACACACACACACACACACACACACACACGCACACACAGACACACGTGAGTTTATACAATGTGCAACATTTACTTTGCAAACCATTGTCAATTTGTTTTGTAAATCCTGCTTTTAACATTTGCGTCACATAGGTCCTATCCCATGGCTTAAATTAGGCCTACAAGAGAAAAAATGACAATAAGTATTTATATGTAGGCTACATATAAGTGTGTGTTTTAAAGAATTATTATTTTTTGATAAATTATTCATCAAATTGCAACATAATTGACATGGCTGGCTGTTATATGATGAAACGCTCACCAAGGAGACGGACCGCGGAGACTCGCACATGAAACATGGTCTGATGGTCTATCAATGAATTTAATTTAAAAGTTACGCTTTAAGATTTAATTGAAAGATATTGACAGCTATATTGACGCCCTCAGCTCCTCTGGGAGACTTCCAGAGGCAAGGAGAACCACAGAACGGGATCCAGAGCTCAAAACAACATCCTACCTGTTGTAATGTTTAAGATAGTAGTTCTCTGTTGTACCACCAGGCGGGGCTCTACTATAAAGTGACACTGGCATTATGCATTCCTTTGTTCTGTGAATGCACGAGTAGAAAGACCTGTGGATACTCTGTATGGCGACACTTCTAAGATTCTACATAAAGTTACATGGTGATACATCGTTCTCCGTTGTCCGTGTCTTTGGTCAGGTTACTACACTACCTGTTCCCTCAGATGTTCACAGAACACAGATGTTCCCTCTTCTGAATCCACTAAGCCTAACCAATAATACCTAGTCACAGACATACAGCGTTGTACTAAAATGCTAAAATGCCAAATGCACAACTGGACCACAGCATTGCATTGACCTATCAAGTTCAAGTGCAAGTTAGTTCAATTTGCTTTATTTTGTACCCAAAGGTAGATTTCGTTTGCAGAACAGAGTCCTCATGCACACAAATATCCCTGTTCCCTGTTGTTGTTTTTATTCTGTTCTATAGCAATATTAAAAAAGACATCCTCAGGGTTGAGCCTTAGATCTCAAGGTTACATCCAATATGGAAATAACTGATTTTCCTTGAGCCTCTGCTGTTCCTCTTATGCAAATATATTGTCCTTGAAGACAGCATTGAGACCATTAAGAATTAGAATAGTGCAGGGGGTTATTTATTTCAATTCTCTGTTCTTGTGTTATTTAAATTAAATTTTGCAAAACTTATCGATAAAGATATTGACAGCACTAAACAAAATTGCATGTTTGCAGCCAAATCGAAGCACCACCTTGACCTCAGATGGTTACAGTGTGTGCAGGGTATTTTGAATTGAAATCATTCATTTCAGAATGAAATACTATCAGGCTTCGGATTTAGACACTTTGCATTTAGATTTAAAGATCACTTCATCACTTAGATATCAATTATTAGTAGTGTTAGTAGAAGTCTCATTTTGTTCCGAGAAAATTGTTACTTAAACTTTGTAGTTGGCACTAAGAGGTCACAACTTTAGTGGTCAAAGGTCAACTTGGAACCGGCTATCTGAACAAGGTCCGTCTCAGAGGGCTTTCAGGAGGTTGAGCTGGAGGTGAAACTTGGTTACGCTTGTTTTTCTAATTCTTATAGATACTCTGCACTCTTCCCTGTTCCCTGATGTTGTTTTTTTATTCTTTTCTACAGCACTATTAAAAAAAGATGGTAGCGACATTTTCGTTTCTTTGGATAAAGGCATCTGCAAAAAGATGTCGATGTAACTATGAAGAAAGGGAAACACCCGTGAGGAGATTGTTGCTGTAGTGACTCTAACCACATCCTCAGGTTTGAGCTTGAGATCCCAAGGTTACATCAATATGGAAATATCTGATATTTGCACTGTTCCTCTTGTGCAAATATGTTGCCCTTGAAGACAGCATTGAGAACATTGAGAATAAGAATAGTGCATGCGTTTATTTATTTCCTTTCTCTGTTCTTTGTGATATTTAACTGAACTTTGCAAAACTTTTTTTAAATGATCATTCAAATTAATTTAAGTTTTTCTTAATTAAAAATAAAATAAAATGTATAGATACAAATATTGACGTCAGCCACAATGTCCACGTCATGAAACCTTATTTTGAAATGTTAAATGATGGCACTGGAAAGGCAGCATGATGGCACAGCACTGCTATTCATTCATTTTAGGAAAACTCTGTGTTGATCCTTTCTTGTAGTCCCATTTGGGACTACAAGCCCCAAAAGATCCTTGTACTGCCCCCTGCTTACCTAGGATCTGCATTTGGGCGGTGGATTCCGTTAGTGGTGGCAATGATGGTGCGGATAGTGGTGATGGTATTGCTACTGGTAACGGATGCGCACATCCTCATAGTGTGTGGAGGTTGTGCTGGTGCTGCAGGCATCAAGGGATGCAAATATTATTTTGTATCTTGACGACCTGCTTGTCCTTAGCCACTCAGAGGAGGCTGCGAGAAGTGACAACATGACGGTGATAAACCATCGCTCTTCCTTGGGTTCAGCCATCAACTGGGAAGAGCTCACCGCTCCCCAGCCGTCGGCTAGTCGATGGGAGTGTCCCTACTCGGCCACGATGACAGCAAGGCTCTAGCCTCTCCCGCTTTCACAGGAGCGTGACCGCACTGTCTATCATGCACCTGTTGGGGCTGATGGCAGCTGTCCACCCTGTGCTCCCCCTGCGTCTGCCCCTTGTGGTGTAGACCACATCGGTGGCTCTGTGTTGCCAGACCAGGAATATTGGGGAAGCCCCCTTCGCACTTCTCAAGGGGACTCTCTTCGAGTGACGTCTTACGTTGTGGTCTTTACGGACAACTCGTCGACGCATTGGGGTGGGACGTACCTCCCCACGTGGTCGGAAGCGAGTGGCTGACGCTCCCCACTGCACAAATAAATGTGCTAGGGCTCGCCATGGTTGAAAAATGGGTTACTTTCCTTTTCCTCACCTGGTGCCGCTATGTTCTGATCAGAACAGACAGGGTGTCATATCTGCTCAGCCCAGCCTAGAGCCCTGCATATCGTGGGCGCCCAGAACTTCAGGGCGCACCTCATGTCTGGCTGTAGTCCAGCTCAGAACGGCTCAGGTGGACCTTTCACGTCCAGAGAGAAAGCTCATTGCCGGTTCTGGTTCTTTCTCAGCCATCAGGATCTTCCCCGTTTGGGGTTAGACCCAATGGCACGCCCTCCTTAACCGCGGGCTCTCATGTTTGCATTCTCGCCACTTCAACTGCTCCATCCTCTTTTGGTCAAACAGGAGGATCTGTTCCTGGTTCTGGTGTCCCTGGAGAGCCGTCTAGCTCTGTCGTTTCCATAACTTGCGGCGTCATGGCTGGTCTCAGTCAGACCGATTGTGCTTATACAAGCGCACGGGACGGGACAGTGCATCACCGGCCCTATGTGTCGTGTTGGCTTCGGATTGGTTGATCCTGCAGGGCAGAATCTGCCAGCAGTGGTTATCAACACTATCCAGAGTGCCTAAGCGCCATTCTCTTCCGTCCTCTGCGCGGTGAAGTGGAGCGCTTCCTCTCCGTGGTGTGACAACAACCACGTTGACCCATCTCTTTGTGAGTTGGGCGGCGAGCTTGGTTTCCTACAGTGCTTACTGGAGATACGCTTGGCTTTCTCCGCTATCTAATGGTGCTATCCATTTGTCTGGTACGCCGGTACGTTGTAGTTGTAAGGTGTGAATCTCCCAGCTTTCCCAGACAAATTACGTCACCTTCTCGCTAGAGCAGGTCGGACGTATCGGCGTATCATACAAATGGCTAGCACCATAAGCCCTTACGGCAGCCGTTTGGGCTGTCCCACCATCCAGGGACCCTTTCGGACCTCTGTCTCAAGCCACTTCGTATGCTCTATCTTTTAAGACGGTGCTCCTTTGGCTTTTGGTTCTACGCCACACAACAGTTGTTTTTGTGTTATAGCGACGCTGCCAAGAGCCGCTACACTCTGCTCTGCAAAGGGGGTGGGGGGGCGCTTGGACGGCTCTACTCCAGGGCGTTTCGGAGGAGGGCATTTGAGCGGCTGCGTCATGGTCCGCCCCGGGCGCGTTTTATCCATATTTACACTTTAGACCCGTGTGCTTGAGTCGGCGACCTCTTCCACGGCTTGGATAATGGCTTGTCTCTCGGAGCTGTTACGATTCATCCCAGCATTACCCTGGGATAGATTAGGTGAGTGCTTCATGCAGCCCTCATCTAGTTCTTCTTACATTTTTATTCTTTCTTTCTTTCTGATTCAAGACTTTTTTTTTCTTCAATTTTAAATTGTTCAGATTAGCTTGAAATCGCGCACTTCTTTTCAGATTTATAAAATATTTAATACTCAAAATATTCCACTTTAGGGGCTACAATGGAAGTCTGTTCGCACATTCTCTGACACTTCAACTACTTCTGACTTCGTAACTTGGTACATTTTTAACCGTTAATCTTCGTTCAAATGTTTAACAAATCAACATCCTTTTATCTTTAATATCCTATACCTTTCAGATTCTTCAGTGTTGTGTGGACGTTTAGTCCACAACAAAATAACAGCAGCTCATTATACAGCAGGAGGGGATGTGGTATGGCTAAATGACTTATAATAGAAATACTGTAACTTTAGGTATTCATATTGAAATAAATAGAGCTAGAGTCTACTACGGTAGATTGTAAAAAGCCCTTTCTGGTTTGTCTAGGATGAAAAGGTTGACACCATTGAAATCCTATATCATAGAAGGCCCATCGAACGCCACGGCCTACTGGCGCTGACGAGATGAAGGGCCACCATCTTGGAATGATGATCCGCTGCACTCAGTGTAATCCGTTTGACAGGAGCAATGAACTGTCAGCGCATTTAATTTATCATACCTCACTGAATACCACTGATTTTCATGCGTTTTCTCATTTTTTAATAGAATATTCTTCCATGCTATAAGTGACCAGACGTCCGAGAGAAGGGGAAAAAAATGGTCAGCTATTTTTAAGTTTAAGAAACAATATATGATTAGGTTATATTTACATATATATCCGACCTAAACGATGTATGAATACACTATATATCTTAGGGACCTTATAGACTGTATCTCTGACTGTTGTTGCAGCAGCAGTTTATTCTGTCTTGACACTTTGTTTTGATATTTTGTATTTAATTGTATTAACATTCTTTCCTTAAAAATATTATAATTTTTACAGTGATTGTTTTTTAGGCTATGTATTTTTTTATGTATGTCGCTTTGGAATAAAGCGTCTGCCAAATACTTAAACATAAACATATATAAACACCTGAAAGTTTTTATATCAGCTAAAACCACCAATCTGTTTCACTGGATTCAGAATAAAACCAAATTCTGTCTTACCCAACAATGTAAGTATTTAAATATTGTTACTTGAATGACTCCATTTATATCATGGTTACAATTATACTGTTAAGATAGTATTGTCTTATACTTTGCCTAAAATGAGAAGGTTAGGCGTAATAATATAAACCTGCTGATGGAATGTTTATTTGTGGATGGATGGAATGGACTGGAGTTTGCAGGTGGGAATTAATACATGAAAATGATCGGACCAGAACGAGTGAAATTCAAAATACAATAAAAAGCAGCCAGGGTACATGACCATTTACAGACTGACCATTTACAGTATTTCACAAATACGTTGGATACAAAAATAGGTTGTAATCCACGTAACATAGGGGTATATTATTTTAACAAATAGGATAACATTATGAGAACACATTATTTAACAAGATGTATGAAGCACACCTACCTAGCTACAACTATCATTCAACCACGTGAATACATCCTTTGTAAAATAAGAATAAATGGGAGCCACGCAGACTTGATTTATGTCTAAAGCTTTTATTAGTTGAAGGTTATAGCTCTCATCTCCTTCCACGCCGGGCAGGACATTTTCAAACAGGCCTAGATCTTTGACGAGCACTGAACCATGTCTATCACGCTGGGCCTGCACTCGTGTCTTTGTGCATTGTGAAACATCTTCCTCATCCTGCTAACAAACACCAAGTCAGGTCCATTTGATTTGTATATCTTGAATCACAGCTCCGGTCTCAAAGGGCTCCGCAGGCTACTTTGTACGACAGTAGGCTACCCCCTGATCCTCAACCCGCTACTTAAACATTAAAGGGAGGGATCAGAGAGGGAGGGGCATTTTATTGGGTTGTTAATATTTCTGAATCTTGCTCTCTCCCTTTACTACTCTGACATTTTACAGCAGCCCCTCAAAACAGTGATAGAGACAAACTGCACATTGTGTCATGATATACAATTACTTAATAAGTTGCTACAAATAAATTCACGCGGAATGCACAAAACTAACAGTAACTCTGATAATAAGGTCCATAATAATAATAAGCTCCTTATCTAAACACACATGCAAATATTTTGCATGTGTGTTTATTTATCTATATGTGGTCGGCTATGTATGCAAGTGCGCGTATGTGTGTACGTATGGTCTGTTGCTTCAGTCAGTCAACATCCTGAAAGGAATAGAGAAGATAAAAGTTATTTCAGGCGAAAATATTCAATGAAGTCAATTCAATGAATTTTTATTCATTGATTTATCTACGTTCATCTACGTCAATAATATACAGTGTCTTATTTTTACTGCTTTTATTTGCAATAATTGCAATACATGGTATAATTTGCGGAAATCATCAGAACATAAGTTCAGTTGGGCTATCATCAGAACAAACAAATTTCAGTTCTTCAGAACCTGGACCGTGGCTCTCAGCTGCAGGATTCTCGTTTATCTCATCCTGACGACGGATGTCGCTCTTCCAGCTGAGTTTGAAATCTGATATCCCCTGACTTCTCAACTGCGCCTCGAGCTGAACACACCGACACAAACACAAACGACGGTTCTCGTATTGCCCGGTCGTGCTGTTATCACTTGAGAGTACACAAGTAGTCAGGTACGGCTCTCTCACCTGCTGCAGGAGCTGAGCACTGGGGGCTGAGCGTTCGAGGTCATCATCCGATTCCATCTTTAACTTCATCAGCACCCTCCGCGATTTCAGACCTGCAACGAGAACCTTCTGTTCACCAACATCGACACCACATTGAACAGCTCACTCTTTTTAAAGGGGTCTTCTTATTTGCCACCAGGTGGGGATGTTGATCGGCCGTCACATTTCAAAACGTCAAAGACAGTTGTTTCTGAACGGTGACTGTTGCCACCTTGTGGTGGAGACCAGCAGAACTCACCGCCCTGGCAGACGAAAGGCATCTTGGCCTCGCACTGCTCCTCGTACCACCGGCCCTGGTCCGTGACACTGACAACGGCACAGCCCTGGAGGTTGGCGGGCTCGCCCAACGTCCAGTACCTGAGGGAGGTGGGGCTCTCGTCGGACCACGCCCACCGGTCCAGGAAGAGGCCGCTCCAGAAGGAGGTTATCCCTTCCGCATTGATGACTGTCCGGTTGCTCCTGACAGCGGGCAGGTCCATATCTAGGCTTCTGCAATGATCCAGGGCATTTCTCCATCCCAAAATACGGGGCTGTAGGAAATAGTACGGCGACGTTTCTGGAGAAAGAAAAGTCATTCCTCGTTATAATATTGGTACAATTTTACTAATCTAATTACAGATTATTGTTTCTGGTTGAGTGCGCCTGCCTCTTTAAGGGACCGTTTGCGTTTTAGACCGTTCCAGGCTTCTGACCCACGGTCAGGGAAATCCCTCGCATGCATGCGGACTTGCTACATAAAAACGCTCATCTCTATTGAGAAGTTTTATTTGAATTACAGTATTTACAATTTGCAAGTGATACTTTGTGAATCGTAAATCACACAAGAATGGTTTCGACTCACTGCCTCGGCACACAAGATGACGTACACGGGTACAATTGAGATCGTTCCAGCCCGATGCAGTCACCTCTGCGCAGCAATCCGTGCCGCAGTCCCTATAGTTGGGCTGCCCTTTATGCCAATACGAACTAGACAGCGCTCCGTTTCCGTCCGACCACAGCCACCTGGCGGGTCCGTCGTTACGGAGGCCGATCCAGGCGTCGCCCCGGCCGGCGGCGGTCTGGGCCAGGAGCTGGGCCTCCTCCATGGAGGTCACGGTGGCCAGGTCGCCGTGCTTGTCCCGACAGAAGCTCTGCGCGTCGCTCCAGCTCAGGGTCTGGTTGTAGTGGTGGTACTCTGGGGAGGCTGGGGCAGCGGACGCATTGCTCTTTGTCGTTGCTCATCGATGCTCTTTTTTCAATTCAAATTGAATATCATGACATGAAGGGATTGACATTGTGCTGGCAAGTGTGTGCGTGGGTGGCTTTGTAGCCACACTTACTTGATTCTGTAGACATACTTGAAAGCATGACGATCCCTTTGAATAAAACATGCTTATGATTAATATTGGTTTTTAATAATGCAATTTAGAATATTTGATAATTGCTATAGGCTATGTTAATATCATTTACTGCATTGCATGTACTGAACTTTCAATGACAGTTCCTAACGTATTCCTTTACGTATGCCTAATGGGTAGGATACTATATATCAAATTGCAAAATAATTGATATATTCTGAGTTGTATGCTTTTGCGCAACAGTAAACAATGGCCTTTACTGTAATAATCAGACGGTGTGTCGGATGGCTGTTTTATGATGATATGCTCACCAAGGAGACGGACCGCGGAGACTCGCACCCGGAACATGGTCTGACTGTTGGTCTATTAATGAAGCTTAAAAAGGAAAAACACATCACAACAACAATTGATCCGTTTCAAGCAACGATAACGAGAATCACCTATATTTGAGGTATTAAGCAAAAAACATAACAGAAAACGTGGTTAGAAGAACGCTTAAAAGTTACGTTTTTTTAAGATTTAATTGAAAGATATTGACAGCTATATTGACGCCCTCAGCTCCTCTGGCAGACTTCCAGAGGCAAGGAGAACCACAGACACTAAAACGAGATCCTAAGAGTTAAAAAAAAAACATCCTACCTGTTCGCAGATGTCCCCTCTTCTGAATCCACCCAGCCTCATCATACTTATAGTCACAGACATACAGCGTTGTGTCTGTGACTATAATAAAGAAAATGCAAAACTGGACAACAGGTGTCACTTTTGCTTTTCGGAAGATGAGGTGTATATTTGGTTACCTGCCTTGCATGGGCCTCGCCCTCTGTCAGTTTGGTTAGATCGAGGGCCTCTTACATGTTTCTGGGGGTGACTGGGAGTTAGTCGTGTTGATTTGTTTACTCCGAATAAATGATTATGTGACAATGGATGAACGAATTCGATTGATACGGATTATACATTATGTCATTTGAGCAGAGAAGTGTGCGAGGCTAATCAAAATAAGAATGAAATACTATAGGCTTCCTAACACATTGGATTAAGATTTTAAAAAATATGCTGTACATTATCAGCGGAGCTAAGTTTAGACGCAGGGCAATTTGTATGGTCTAAAGTCTAATTTTGTTTGTTCTACTACTAATTTTCTCTTCATAAATTCGGAGGAAATTGTTTTCAAAAGTTATTTAAACTAAATGTTCATGTTGTGACATGGTTTATTATGATGGAAGTAGGGTATAAACGCAGAGAAGGCCTTCATATTCCTCTTTTTCATAAACTATTAAGATGGCTGCCACTGAGGTTAGCGATCAGGCATTTAGTTTTGAACCTGTTCCCTTGTAAATTAAGTGAACTGGGATCTGAAAATGAATTGAAAAAAAATAAAAATAAAAATGATTCAGAGAGAAATATGTCGAAAGGTCCGTCTCAAGTTAACCTTGCTGAGTTCTTCAAGGAAAGTGGTCAAATCCAAAGGAATAGCTTTTAAGAGAGTTTATTTGGTATCTCGTATTTTCGGTATGGTAAACTGAGACTCTGAAGCAAAGAGAGATTGAAGAGTATCTAAGCACGTGTGAGCGTTCTCCTAGCTGATCAATAGACCTAACCCTGTCCAATAGATGCCGGAAGAAATCTGGCGATCTCTCCCCCGTGTCTCTGGTGTTATCGGGTGTGTTCGAAACCACCTACTTGCTTACTACTCTTACTAATTATGATGTCAAATTGAGTAAGCAGAACGTAGGCTAGTAAGCGAGTTTTAGGTAAGCGAGTAGTATCCGAATGTCTTCTGCTTCCGGAAAGATTTTGTGTAAGCATCGCTAGCTTACTAGACGTACTCAACCGCCCCAGAATGCACTGCGTCTATTCAAAAGAACAATGGAAGCAATGGCGCTAAACGGGGAGCCGCAGCAGCAGTGCTTTTAATAATTGTTTAATAATTGTTTTTAACATATCACCGCAAATCCTTAGGTTGAAGATGTACTGTGACGTTAAATGTGACGTTTATATATTTATTTTAGAGCTGTCAGTTAAACGCGTTATTAACGGCGTTAACGCTAACCAATTTTAACGGCGTTAAAAAAATTATCGCGCGATTAACGCAAATATTTTATTTACAAAAAAAAACAAAACATTTTATTATTTTTTTTTCTTTGGCTCAAAACAAAGAAGCAGTAGCCTGACTGCTATGTTCAAATGACATTTGTTCAAAGCAGTCGTTTAATTGCACTATAGGCTCTTTTTTTGTATCGTCCTGTTTTGATCAGTATATGCCAATGTTGTTATCAATAAAAAATCATTTGCACAAGACAAGCCGATGCACTTCACCATGTTGATAAGAGAATTAAAATGAGAAGAATTATGGGACAAAAAAATCAAGGGATATTTAGCATAGAAAAATAATTTGCGATTAATCGCGATTAATCGCGAGTTAACTATGACATTAATGCGATTAATCACGATTAAATATTTTAATCACTTGACAGCTCTAATTTATAATATTTATTAATGGCGCCCGGCCGGTAGGTTATTGACACGTCATTTGATTCACGTCATCTGAGGTGGTTAAGTAAGAGCGGTCTTCCGAACGTTGATTACTCAAAATGGATTACTCAATCATTAATTAAGGATTCGAGAAGTAAGCCAAGTATTGAGTAGGTAGTAAGCAGTAAGCAAGTAGGTGGTTTCGAACACACCCCCTGTCATTTTTTAATTGTAATATTCATCAATATTTTTTTTTAATAATGGCTAAGGTTATAGGAGTTGGTGATTCTCGTGGCCCATACACCGCATTATCCCGAGAGTTGCCTTTACTTAAACACACACACACGCACATGCACACAAACAAACATATCAAATCCCTCACAACCACGACTGCCTCGGTGCCGCTTCCACTGACACTCTAAAGGTGCGGCCACACCAGACGCGTATCTCGCGTACTTACGCGTTTCACGCGTAATACGCGTATAAGCAACATTTTACACGCGTATTGCGCGTATGAGGCGTGTATATTTACGCGCTATACGCGCGTAAAGCGCGTATATCGCGTATATCGCGTACATTTCAAGAGTTCAAAAAATTTAACTTTTTACGGTCATACGCATGACGATTAGCCGTGTTGCCCAATCAGCGTTGAGCTTGACCCGACGTCACTGGCAGAGAGTAGTGAGCTTGGACAGAAGCATACGGCCGACATCTTTCTTTATTCTGTGTGGAAATAGTAACATAGTTACGCCATTAAATGCTTTTATGGAAACATTTCTAGCGAGAAATGTGCATTTTACTTTCATAATGTTCGCTCGGTGAATGTGAAGGATGTTTGGTTTGATAGTTATGACGAAGAGGGAACGCTCCGTTCACTTGCATGGACAGAGTCTCTGGTTACTAAGCAACCTCAACGTCTTGGCGGACTATATATCTGCTGATCAACACTACGAATGCTGGAAACACACCAGACACACCATGTGAAGTTATTTAACCCGATTATTGTTATTTATATCCGAGATTATTTAATCTAACCCGATCTAAACTCTATCACCAAAACACGGCGGCGTTTGGGTTTCCTACCTCGGACTCCAGCGCAGCCACGGCCGACAACTATCTTTATTCTGGGTGGAAATAGTAACATAGTTACGCCATTAAATGCGTTTATGGAAACATTTTTAGCGAGAAATGTGCATTTTACTTTCGTAATGTTCGCTCGGTGAATGTGAAGGATGTTTGGTTTGATAGTTATGACAAAGAGGGAACGCTCCGTTCACTTGCATGGACATGGACTCATCTAGGCGAGTGACGTAGGCGCGTATGGCGCGTATGCGACCATTTTTGACACAAAATGGTCAAGCAACATTTTACGCGCGTATCTCGCGTAAAAATTACGCGAGATACGCGTCTGGTGTGGCCGCACCTTAAGGATCTTTTGCGACACTTGGCGACCACAGCTGTGATCGCCATAATAATATATCTGTATAGCTATATGAAGTCATCGTACTGACTTATATGTAACAAAATTAAATCATAATTCCAATTGACGATGAACGTTGCTGCTTTTGGTTGAACTTGATTGGTTTGTTCGTACTATATTATAGTGTGTAATATTATTTGTTATCGTTTGTTGCGACAAAATGTATTTGGCACCTGCTATAAACAATCTAGTACCTGTAGCTCCCGCACTCATAATTCTTTGGCGCCGCTACTGGTACAATGCAGACATTGGAGTTTCAAACCCAGAGCCATCTGCTCAAATCGAATTACTCATCTATTCAGAAAGGACATATTTTTTGTCGGACTCCTATTTACAGTATAGCCGTGTGCCAGTGTCACATGCAGATCCAGATATAAACTTTTCATGCGTAAATTCAATGAGATAAGGATTTAATGTTTAAAATGATTATTTTGAGAAAAAAGCAATACATAACATAATTCATTAGAAATTTGCCAGACTTGAAAACAAACCAACATTCAAGCATTAATCTAAAAAAACGTTATACATTTTTTGTCTAACTCCTATATGTAGCGGTATGCCAGTGTGGCATGCACATCAAATTATATGCTAAACTATCTTCACACATAAATTCATTGATAATAAGATGTAATGTTTAAAATGATTATTTCGAGAAAAAAGCACTACATGACATAATTCATAAGAAAATGTATTATTTGCTAGACTTGAAAAGAAAACATTCAAGCAATAATCCAAAAAAAGTTATATTTTTTGTCTAACTCCTATTCTTAGCGGTGTGCCAGTATTGCATGCAGATCAAAATATAAACGATCTTCACACGTAAATTCAATGAGAATAAGATGTAATGTTTAAAACGATTATTTAGAGAAAAAATCGATGCATAGCATAATTCATAATTAAAGAAAAATAATTATTTGCTGAACTTCAAAACCATAAAACCACAACATTCAAGTAATAATCTAAAATAATGTTGGTGCCGTACAGTTGGTTCAGGTCTCTGTGGTCAGCCGCCATGTTTGGCTTATCATAAGAGAACACCTGCATGGGCGATAAGAACAATACTTACAAGAAATATGCAGTTAAAACATTCTGTATTTTCTGAACAACAGAAAAGCTACCTCAAGGTCAACATGCATCTTAATATGTTAAAATGTTAACCAAAAATTCTAACCTTTCTTATTCGGGAACTGAATGTCGTAGGCTGTAGGGCCTCTGATGGTGAATCCAAGTTCAAAGGTCACTGTTCCAGACCTCCAGAGAGCCAGCTGTTGGGCCGGATCCACATCCAGCTGTATTTCTTCATCCCCCACAGTAGTGTACAGTTTGTGAAAACGGACCTCTCCGTCAACTCTTTCCTTGACTCCGTCAATTTTTTCAAGATAAAGGAGGGGTAGAAGCTTCCTGGACCTGAAATAATTCTCTTGAGTTTCGTGGAAGGAGGCCTTGAGGTCTTCGACCATCATTTTTAACTTCAACCTTGGTTTTTGTTTGTCATTCGGCCAGTTCTTATGAAGCTTTTTGAGATCTTCTTCTCTGATTCCTGTTCCAAGACCCTCCTTCAAGTCCCCATCACGAATGTAATCTTTATAGCATTGTCTGGCCTCCCTCAAAACATATTCTGGATCTTTGTCTCCAAAGCTCTTTTCTGAGTAACTCAGTAACATGTTAATGAATCTTGCTCTTTTTTCTATCTTATCAGAGATAGGGGATATCAGTTCATTATATTCTTTTCTTTTTTTTCTTTTGGTCGCTTTCTCTAGGTCTTCCTTCCGTTCAAAAAGATTGTTTGCAACTTTCAAATAAGACGATATTGGCCTGACGTTGAAAATAGTCGACTCGCTTTCTGCAAGATTCTCTGCATGTTCAAATGCTTTGAAGGCTTTCTTTGCAAGTTCAAAGATTGTAGTTAAGGTGTTTGGGTTTAACTCATTTTGGAGTTCTCTGTTCAGATTATGTTTGTAGACTTGTCCCAATGTGTCAGCTATAAAGGAGTTGTTAGGAGCGATTTCTTTTGCTATCTTTGCCAATTGCAATGCTTTCTGGTAGTCAGTCATCTCTAGGTAATAGAAACGAGAAAGCGTCTGGGGGTAGCTTCCTATCAGAGGAAATATATTGAATGCCTCCTCTAAAACCGATAAACACTCTTTTTTCCCAGTCAGAGCATTCCCAGTCTTAATGTCTACAATCAATCTGGAGAAATCCAGAAGATTTCCAGAATCATCATCTTGTCGTGTGATGAGCAGCTTTTTAATGAACTCGGATAGAAACAGGACATGGTCCTCAGTGCATAGGCTTTTCAGCAAGGTACGTGCCGTGACCTTTCTGCCCATGCCTGCTTCATGGAAGACCTGAGTGCCGTGCTCTGCTATCATTGGATGAGCCATGCGGAGGACCTCAGCACTGCCATTGAGATTGAAGCTGACCGTCAGGTGAAGGAAAGGTCCCATTGTCTCTTTAAATTTCTCACAGCTACTTTTTAGAAAGATAGAGCCCGGGACATAGCTGTTCAACAGGCACAGGCAAGCAATAGGCTGGGGACCACGATTTGAGACGAGAGACCTGCAAGCATCCCATGCCCGTTTGACATAGTCTTGGGAGAAGTCGCTTTGCATAATGTTGAAGCCATGGAATGTGTGAAAAATATCAGGATACCTGCGTTTAAGGCACTCTTTTTTGGCATCAAATTTCTTTTTCTCATCACCAATGAGGTGGTCGACAAGGTTGACATCATCAGAGCGTTCAGCGTTGATGTGGGCAATCCTCACACAGTTAAGTATGACAAAGACGGGTTTATCTGAATTGATATTCCTTTTAGACAATTCTGCCACAAAACTCTCTCGGAGAGTGCTCATGTTTCTATCCTGCACCAACAGAAGTACAGTCTTACGGTTGTTTGATTCGTCAGCAGCGTAGAGATCAATCACAGCGGTCGCAATCAGCGAGCTTTCTAAGCTGGGGTCGACTAGAACAGCACACTTGAATGATTTTCTCAAGTCCCAGAGAAGCTGCTTGGCCAATGTGGTGCCACCACTCCCTGGCTTGTGGTTTAAACATACTCCAGATTTGTTGTTCGAGATCTGCTGAAGAAGTATATCATACCCAACCCGTTTAATGAGAAGGTCTTCATCTTTGTTTTTTTCAGCAAGGTCGAAATTCAACCAAAGGGGCGGAGCCCCGCGGTAAAAGTTGACTTCTGTTTGTCGTGCAATATCTGGGTCTATGATTTCTCCTTTAAAGGCATCTTCATCGAGAACGTCCAGGATGGCCATCTTTGTTGTCACTTCGTTCCTAGTAAGGGAACAGGAAGGAAAGAGACATTTGTTTTTTGCCTTTGTGTGTGTGTGTGTGTGTGTGTGTGTGTGTGTGTGTGTATTAAGGCAGACGCAAGGGAGGAGTGAGGGGAGTGGTAGGCCTGGCAACCAGCTGGCTCCACCCCCAGGCCATATATGGAATTCCTCCAGTTAACGAGGCAGGCCTGAAGGCCATTAAGCTGGAGTGCTTGCAGTAAAAAGGGAGAGCAGGCTACCACAAGCCAGGGCTGGGGCTAGCAAGATACAGAGAGGACTGGACCATTAAGGAGGTGGATGACCCTTTTCCCACCCTGGTTGTGTTTACTAGGTGGATAAACCATCCTAAGTTGAACCTGCTTTGTGTGTTGTGTCGGTATTGTCTATTCAACTTGGTGGCGTGGAAACCCCACACCCAGAGGCCCGCTACATATGGTGGAGAATGCAGGCAACTAATATACCAAGTTGTAATAGATAAAACCCGAAGCCGCCGCCGCAGAAAGAGCCGAAGCCGCCGTCACAAGAGACAAGAAAAAAAATCTGTATCTGTGTCTAATTATGCATACATTTCTGAGTAAGAAACCGAGTGGGTAAAAAATATGTTTTTTACACACTCGTAGTTGATAGGGAGTTGAACTCCCAATATGCCCAAAAAAAATGTAATGGAGCAAAAGTGTACAATGTTAAGTGATGAATTACATAATTAGGCTACATAATTACTTTTACTAACTACTTTAACAATTAGTTGAAATTGATACAATACATTTAGTTAGGTATCAGAAGAAAACATGTGTAATTTTTCCTTACCTATAGGTCATACCTTCTGCCATGCTGAAGTCCGTCCAATTGGATGGTTGTGAAGAAGGTGCACCTGTGAAGGAAGTACTTTATCTTTATAGATCCAGTTGACGGCCGCTGAAACTGACAGGAATGCATGGTCAGTCATTTCGAAACCTATCCTAGGCATTTGACATTTGGATATTGGTGAACACATTGGCATTTTAACCCCCAGGGTTAAACACTTCCTGCATATTTCATGATCGAGTGGTTGAATTAAGTTTAATTTTCCCCTCAACCAAACAGACAAGCTGTCATGGAAACATTAATTCCTGGGTTGGCGATTGGCTCATAAACATGCACTCACATTCTTTGGAACAGGTTTCCTGGCAGGTATTGTTCTACTTCACTGATCCTTGTCCAACCCTTTAAGTGTGGCTTGACTCATCAATAAAAGAGATGTTCCATATGCACACCACCACTGGAGAGACTGCCCAACGATTCGGCTTGGATTGAACTCGAAACAAACTGGCTCACTTTTTCTCAGTGAGTGTAAATAAGGCACTTAATTTTTTGCGTCACATTTCTTTTTAATAGAAGTTAAGGACAGTAGGACAGTAGCAAGGTGTCAAATGAACCCAGAAAACGTAGCAAGATTGATGAAGCTTCGTCTTTCCTGCAGATTTCCAGCCCATTTTCAACATGTCTAAGTTGTAAATGTTTGTGATTCAATCTTTTTAAGCCGATATCAAGAAAGGAGGAATGTTTTATCTAACGTTACAAACATACTGAAGACTTACAATAGGCATGCAACTTTTGGCCCACAAGATAACCCTATTTATAGGAATTATTAAATTATTATTAAAGCTCAAAACTACAATTGGTTCCAAGGATCTATTGTGATACTGTGGAGTCATCTGCCATGAACCAGAAATATAACCGCATGAAAATATGCTACAGAAACAAGTCAAGTATATTAGAATAATATAGTAATAGTAATTTTAATCTGTTTAACTACCCCTGTACAATGTGCAATGTGCAAGTAAAATGAAGTATTTCCAAAATGTATACATCGTATTAAATTCAAAGACGACCGCTCCAGACAACACAATCAGTTAGCAAATATATTTTAATATATAATATAATATTTATATTCAGATTAGCACAATGACAAAACAGCATTTCAGTTCAGTCTCATTTAAACCTTGATAGGTAAGCCACACCAGAAGGACTTTGTTTAACAATGTACATCATAATAACACGTTTGAAAGGTGTAAAATACATCTTTGATTTTATTCTCTTTCAATGAAAGCCATTTAAACATGTGTTCAGCCTGTTGCCATGGCCTCCAGTGGGTTAATGTAGAAGAGTTTGACGAACGTAAAAGCTGGAGGATACATTAACTGAGCTGTTGCCGAATTTCTTCTTAAAGAATGACCAATTTAGACACACAATCTGACCAACTTCACAACGAAAACAAAAGACATCACTTGACCACATGTTTTTATTGTTCTTCCCACCGACATTACTAACGTGTGACTAGCCTGAAAGGTGACTTGCAAAACATGAGGAGCAAATTTGAACAGCATGGAATAGATGGATTTCAAACTCAATTCAAATGTTAAATGTTTTCTAATATCCACAATTCAACAATAGAATATGTTTTAATATCCCCATTACAGTATTTGAGACATGTTTTAACCTCCCCATTACCAGAGTTGAAATGTGTTTTTAAATCGCCATTACAATAATTGCCACTTTGACACAGATACAATTTGAATTTTCCACAAAGGAGAAATAATCGTTATTAATCATGTTTGCTTGACTTTGCTTGACTGAGTTAATGGCATTTTCATTCAAAATCAAGTTCCTCTTGTAATCTATCCAACAGAATGTACCAGCTGTCCTCTTGGAGTCCACTCAAACACACACATTAACCAACCAATCAAAGCGATCCATCTATCCATCAAGCAACTTATCTATGCCACTGGGAATCAATTTATCAATCTTCTACACACCACTGTACTACCAATGATCCTAGTCTTCGGTCAGTTGTCAACATTACCTCTACGGTCTACTGCTTGGAAAAGAAGATGACCTAAACAGGAGGCTTTAAACAATGGCAGACCTGGCAAGGACCGGCAACAAAAGAGATTGTTCAATGTCTCGCCATTAAAGCAGAGATTACAACGTTTCTTATTAGAGCAGTGGTGAATTCAAAACAAAATGGCCCCTTTTTGAAGGACAAATGTCATCGTCATTTCATCCAAAATTTACATTGAACACTAAATCTTCTCTTCCATCACACTCCCTACTTATAGTGGTTATAGTGGTTAAGGCCAGCATCAAGTTGCACAATGTTAGCCTCATTCATGATCCTCACAAGATCCCAACACAACACAACTCTATTCACGCTACCTCTACTATTTTATAGCATTCTGTGCAAGACCTGCCACGTTTGATCATGTATTTATCACATCCACCTCCACCTCCTTAAACTGTAAGCAAATCACTAAAATCAAACTTCAGGGACCAGTCATACATACTATCAGAATTGACATCACCTGCCATTGACTTAGCCACACAAAAAACATAATTGTCTTCTTTCTCCTATTGTTATCTCCTGAGCCTTCTTGAAATCTTGTAACATAATTCTTTAATATTTAATATTTAAAATCCTCTTAGAACCAAAAACTCAAAAGCTCAACTGGCGTTTGCTAGCCACATTTACAGATCTAGTTTGCGAGCCACGTTTAGAAGTTGTGAATCTCATGTGTTTTTAACCTGTTTTTCTCTGATATCTATATCCTACTAGTTTTAGGATCATAACCATTTCTTTCAAATACTGTATAGGAACTGGTGTCTAGAAAAAACGAAAAATACATGCTTCCAAATCCACTAGCTGTTCGTTACCACAATCAGCTAATGTTGCCTAGCATCACTTTGTGCCCCATACGCCTCAACACTGAGCGAACACCCGTTGAACACTCACATGATGCAAGAGGAACCCGCTGGATCACAATAGAGATCACGGCAAAGCATAATGATACGACTAAACCATGATAACATTATATTAGCGCTGTAGCCTGACTGCTCTGAATTCAAAAGGTTTAACAATGGCGGTCTAATTGTAGATAAGCAAACATATTTTAATTCCCGTTAATTAATTGTTTTCCGATTAGTACGCCATCAGGATACCTAAAAAACAACATAGAGGCATTAAATAAATTAATCAATCACAAAACACATTGATATATATATATTCACAAACCATTTGTACAATCTAGTCCGAAGGAACAGCATAGCTGTTATGCTTTAGGGAGTATGATATTGGTGGATGGGATTTGCTTAGAATCGTTGGTAACTATTGTCATGCTCTGTATAGTTTGAACAATTATCTATAGCTCTTAGTTATTGTTGTTATTATGTACTCAGTCAGGATGCACTTGGTACATTGAAATCCAAATGTTGACGTTGTTTGCAGCTGATATGTTGATACATTATGTGTAATGGCTGCAGAACAAGACTTCTCAAGTGGACATTTGGATGTAGGCTCTCTGTTTTCAGCCTTGATACACACTAATGCACAAGCCTGTGTCTGAAAAACATAAACAAATATAATTGGATGTCCAAGTTTTTGGTTGCGATGTTTCCATGCATGCTTTTCGCTGTCGTACTACAAGCCCTGGCTCTGTGAACATATATGCATTGCACGACACCTACAACCAATGACAGATGTATTCTATTAGAATTGAGATGAAACGGCCCCAATTTTGTGACATCACAAGTGGGAGTGTTCGCCCAGGAGTATGAAGGACAGATCAACCTACCAGCCTTCTTGATACAGTCCACTGAATAGGGCTCTACGGAGATTTGTCACATACATTTGAAATCACAAGTTGCTATTCAAAAAGCATTTTAAACATTGTGTAAAATGGAATATAACGACAAATTGAATCCCAAGACCAAACATCTATGCTCATGCTATGAAATAAAAACGCCTTGGTGTTATATATCCATGGTAACTCACTGTTCAACAGCAACTGTGGAATTCTTTCTGATAATAATGTCCTTGTTTACCAATGCCTGTTTGCTACAGGCCATAGCAGTGAAATACTGCTTCTGGTTCGAGTCCATGTCGAGTGGTGTCACAGATTGCAGTTGGAGAGTTTTTTATTCAGCAGACGCAGTATAGTTGGGCAGTACTCTGTCTGCCCTTGATAGGCATATTCTGAACTAATAATTCATCAGATTTCTGGAGTATGTACATGAAATGTCATAAATACATGCCCTTAACATAATCAGAAACAGTTGACTGTAAAATCATACTTGTAACAATGTTTAGAAAAGAAATAGTTAGCTAATTTGTCGCTGCCAAGAAATTGAAAATTGAATGAATTGTGATAGGCCTACTTAATTGAATTTAAAAGCGTCTTAGATGTCTTGGAATTTGAAGACATTTTAGATGGGTTGATTAGTTTGGTATGTTTTTGCCCTTGAATGAATGGATGCACATCTCTTGTGACGTTCTCCATTTATAAAACACAAGAGAAAATAGTTATAGCGGACAGACGACTGGTTTCCCCCCCCTTTGCTTTACAAGTTAAAAAATCCCATTTAGTGGCTAACGTTTTAACGTAAGCAGAGCAAAAGGCTTCATATATAACATCAACTTAAATGCATAGAAATACAAATCAATCCAATCGTACAACACACTATATGGCAAGCAATACAGAATACAACATCCCCGATCACAGCTACTGGGAAGCTTCAAAATAAAAGTCTTGGTCATTGGCACTGGGAACAGGTGAAGGTGTAACTGTTGCATATACATACTGAAGGGAAAATGGGCTCTTTTGGGGGGAGGTGCAATCTACCTTGACCTAACCAGACATTATGCGTTTTTTGTTTGTTTTTCGTATTAAAGTCGCAATGATGTGTACATTTCAGCTAGCTCGTAGCTTACCATAACTGGGATATATCTTTAGTCAGAGCGGACCGATAGTGTCTTCAATAATGCTAACCCACCTACTAACTTGGAGGGGCATCATCTAACATAACATTGTGATTTTCAATCCAAACTCAAACATGGGACTTTAACACTGAAATAGAGCCACATTACATCTCTGAGAAACACCCAAGTACAACACCGAAGTCCTTCGTTGTCGTTCCAGACTTCCAGTATCGATAAACGTACTACTGTCTAAAAAAGTGAGTGGATTATTGTTGTTATCATTTTTATTTCCTTTCAAGGAATGCACGCCATGTGTCTGTCAAAGGCAAAACAGGACTACATTGGACGCAATCTTTCTCACAGTTCAGACATATTCTTTGTTTGAAAAGATAAACAAACAAACTACGCCGCAGATAAGTTATGTCACGACGTCTGCTAAGGCTTGACCGCGGGGAGTATAGATGCACAGTGATTCAAACAGCAGTTATAGTTTAACTTCAACAGTCTTTGTTAGCTATTTGGTTGGTGTCTAGACATCCCATATTGCACCAGGATGGCCAAGTCGGTGGTTTGTAAGCCGCTCTTTCACGCGGTAAAGTTTGAATATAATAATTGAGGGTTATTAAGTAGCCTCCTTCATGATGCACATCCCTCTCTCTCCCGTGCGGTGGGAGGTTACTGATTGGATGTTTATTTTCTGTGCAACCAATGACGTGACAAGCAGCATTTAGCTGTACACGTGTAATGCACACATAATGCAGATATCATTAAAAATGTATTCTTCAAAATATAATTTTCCTATCATAACCCATGGTCCAGGGTACACATCCAACTTTATATGGGGCACACATGTATTTCACATAGTTTCACATATTCTTTGTAAAGATAGTTTTTTATCTATCTATTAGAGGTATAATTTTAGTTTAAGTTTGGAATTATTATTCCAATGTACAATTCCCAGTCAGACTATCATTGTCCAGCGAAGCCTGTAGGGACATGAATAAGGTAAATTCAATATATTGGATAACATAGTTGTCTGTGTTGGAACCCTTTAAATCTATTAGTTTGCGTCATGTTTGGCGTTTTGGTCAGCCAGGTTTTTTTTCAGCTTTCTTGTCCTGAAACCTTTTCTCTGTGATGTCTAACAAATGATGGTGTTGTTGGTGTGAAACAATGGATGTGAGATGAATGTGAGATGAATTCTCCATCTCAAGCACAAGACTTCTCAATCGATGGAGTGAACAAAGGCTCAAGGCAAATATTGGTTTTAAAAATAGATATATTTTAGAAAAACGTTTTTAAATATTGTCTGATGTCTCATATGGACTTTTGGACTTATTTTGAACGACATCTGAAGAGGCCGAGTACTTTTCCAAACAGCTGAAACCATGGTTTATTATTTTAGGAGAATTATGGTCAGTATGATAAATCAAGAAAGAAACACCCTCGAAGCAGCTTCTCATATAACTAAGCATGCTGGGAAACCGATGACTATAGTTATATTTGTCCACTAAAAGGGCTATAGTACTTTTACAATGGACCGGCAGACATTTAAAACTGTTGAGCCAAGCAAACAATAATTACTTCTTCTTATAAATGTATCGGCCTTATTATAGATGGATCGACCTTATTGTAAATGTACATGGCCTTATTGTAAATGTATTGGGTGTGTCTTGGTACATTTCAAGATGCCTAAGCTTGAAGGTTGTCTTTTGTTTTATTGTTTCCTTGTTCAGAACGACATATTTTTTATGACTAAGGCATGAATTGCATCCTTTTACTTATTTGACAACACCCTGACTCTTAAAGTACGTCAACATAAAATTACTGCTTTGATTCATGAATGGATTGTTTAGCCTCTGCCTACGGGCTGACATCACTGTAATGTCTTTTGAAGCCTTTTCTGTTATTGTTTTAATAAGACTGAGTCCTCGAGTTGGATAGCTGAACAACTACCAACTGAATCTCTGATATCTCCGCACACACACACACACACGCACACGCACACGCCATTAACACAATAGCTATGGAATAAAGTTATGGGAACGAAACCATTGGGTGAAGGAAGAGGACGACACACTTCTCTCTCTTCCCTTTGTCCTGTCCACCTGTCCTTCCGTCCTTCTTTCCTTCTCTTTCGACGGAACGTCTTTTCTCGACAACTCTACTGCCGGTCGGGCAAGAGGACGATGAGGTTGATTAGGTGCGCGTTGCAGCATTCTGATTGGTTGTTGGGTGCTAAGGAGACTTGTGTGGCTGTATATGTGCCGGGGAGAAGAGGAGGGGACGTGGCTGTGAGATCGGGAGGGGGTGGTTCTAAGATATCAACAGAGTTGATTGGTTGATTGGTTAGTTGATTAGACAGGCCAGGGATGGAGGTCAAGGTGCAAAGGTTGCAGTCGCGTCGTGACCTCATGCTTTTTTAGGTGGGGGGGCCAACTTGATGATCTCGTCTTCAGAGGGCTGGCGGATGATGTCTGAAAAAGAGGTTGAGACACACAGAAAATAGTGTTCACTATTGCAGTTGAGACCAGTTCACCTGAACCGGTCTCAACTGGAAATAACCTGAGCGGCAGAGCCACAACAAACGTGATATGGCTGAGCATCAATTGAAAGGGGCTAAGAACAGGTTGATTATGTGTAGATTAGGTCGGCATTGCTTCGATCTTTCAAAAAAATTAAAATAAAAATCGCTAGGCCTACTAGGCAGAAACTTGGACATGAAAGCAGACGACACTCTGGCTCAAGAAGAGTTAACGGGACCGGTTGGCATAAACAACGACAAATCTAGGCCTGGTGTGCTCCGAATGCAATGCTAATCGCTTCGGAAGTCGAGTACTAAATTTCAAATCCAAGCGCACACACATACTAAACTTATACTGATGACGTGAAACGGCCAGAACCATGCACTTTCTTTTTCACAGATCCTTCTTTCTCTTTGTATTCAGATTTACATTTCAACCCCTTTTCCTTTTTCCCTATTTTCTATTGCCCAGCTTTAAATAGTCTATTGCCCAGCTCACAATAGTTTAAAATAAATATTTTTTATTTAAAAAAACGGACCCCAAATCGAGAACCATTGATCTCATGAGTATCTCTCCGTGTCCGGAAGACAACCGCCGCGACGTAACAGAAAACACTGCTTATCTTCCCATCATGCACCTGCTGGTTCCAAGCACCGGGACGTGCAGTCTCAGAAGTTAAGTTAACTCATTAAGTTAACGTTGTCCCCAACAACATCGTTGGGCCCCTTTGTGACTGACGAATCAGAGGAGAGCTAGGGTGCCCCCTGCTGTACGTGGGGTGCGGTGCGCAGGCTCTACCTTTGTACTTCTTGGCGGAGGGGATGCGCGTGAGCTTGGTGTCGATCTCGTCGTCCTCGGAGATCTTGAGCACGGTGGTGCGGTACTCGATGACGCGCGGTCAGCAGGTCGGGCCGCCGCGAGATCTCGAAGATGTGCTCGATGTACGACAGGTTGTCTGCAGGGGATCAGACGGGGCGGAGGGGGGCGCTCTGCTTAGCCCATCATCATCATCATCATCATCATCATCATCATCATCATGTCAGCAGGGGAGTGTAGTGAGGGTATAGAGTGCAGCCCGACCTTTAAGGTGTTGTGTCTCTCTCTCTCTCTCTCTCTCTCTCTCTCTCTCTCTCTGTGTATCTCTATGGGTCTCTCTCTCTCTCTCTCTCTCTGTATCTCTATGGGTCTCTCTCTCTCTCTTTCTCTCTCTCTCTCTCTCTCTCTCTCTCTCTCTCTCTCTCTCTCTCTGTGTGTATCTCTATGGGTCTCTCTCTCTCTCTCTCTCTCTCTCTCTCCTCTCTCTCTCTCTCTGTGTATCTCTCTCTCTCTCTCTCTCTGTGTATCTCTATGGGTCTCTCTCTCTCTCTCTCTCTGTGTATCTCTATGGGTCTCTCTCTCTCTCTCTCTCTCTGTATCTCTATGGGTCTCTCTCTCTCTCTCTCTCTCTGTATCTCTATGGGTCTCTCTCTCTCTCTCTCTCTCTCTCTCTCTCTCTCTCTCTCTCTCTCTCTCTCTCTGTGTATCTCTATGGTCTCTCTCTCTCTCTCTCTCTCTCTCTGTATCTCTATGGGTCTCTCTCTCTCTCTCTCTCTCTCTCTCTCTCTCTCTCTCTCTCTCTCTCTCTCTCTCTGTGTATCTCTATGGGTCTCTCTCTCTCTCTCTCTCTCTCTCTCTCTCTCTCTCTCTCTCTCTGTGTGTATCTCTATGGGTCTCTCTCTCTCTCGCTCTCTCTCTCTCTCTCTCTCTCTCTCTGTATCTCTATGGGTCTCTCTCTCTCTCTCTCTCTCTCTCTCTCTCTCTCTCTCTGTGTATCTCTATGGGTCTCTCTGTGTATCTCTATGGGTCTCTCTCTCTCTCTCTCTCTCTCTCTCTCTCTCTCTCTCTCTCTCTCTCTCTCTCTCTCTCTCTCTCTCTCTCTCTCTCTCTCCTCTCTCCTCTCTCTCTCCTCTCTCTCTCTCTCTCTCTCTCTCCTCTCTCTCTCTCTCTCTCTCAGGTGTATGTGGCTCACCCTGGGCCAGCTTGCTGCGCTCCTCCAGGTAGGTGAACCAGTCGCGGGAGCAGGCGATGTGGTCGCTCTCCCCCTCCGGGATGTCCTCCTTGCAGGCGGACTTGAGCTGCCGCAGGTCCTCGCTGGTGATGTTCTCCGACAGGTCGCTGAGCAGGGAGCCGTACTCAGCCATGGTCTGGTGGGGGGGGGGGGTAGAGTATATTAGGTAGATGTACAGAGACAGAGATGGACGCGGATGAGTCGAACCAAAGTTATTGTAGGAACTAGAAAAAGGAGAATCCTGATGAATCCTGAATCCTTTCCAAATGGTTTTTCCCG
>NC_082398.1:9056339-9060809 GCF_031168955.1 Gadus macrocephalus | reverse complement strand
AGTGTAATAAACCCTTATTGCATCCACAAAATAATATACATGTGCACGCATTGCACACACACATACTTATAAGTACACACACACACACGCACAAACACACACAAACATGCATTTCTGCACAAATAAACACATGCATGTGTGGTGCAATTATGCATTCAAACTTATGTACACACACACACATACTAACACACACACGCACACACACAAACACTCCAGCCAGACTCTTTTCTCTTCTCCAGCTTTCAGCTCGCCCTCCAACACCACAAACACTCCCAGATCTAAGCACTGTCCACAGCTCAAGTGACTTGGACGAGCATTCTTCTCCACGCACGTCTGAATGGAACACTCCGGCTTTCAACCGTAACTTAGCAACCAGCCCAACTCACCAGTTACCGCGGTGATTGTACTTGGGTTTGTATCCCCCCCCCCCCCCCCTCTTCTACCGGTTTGAGAGGAAATTGTTAAATAAATAAATGGGAGCTTATTTTTCAGGATCCACGAACTGACAGGCTCAAGTCTTAATCCCTCCTTCAAATCTCACGCCTCCCAATCCCCAAATAGAGGGCTCAGTCTGTGCCTTATGGTGGACATTCATTTAGCAAAAACAAACACAAACATTAAAAAACGAGAGTTAAGTTAGTATGTGGTCTCTCTTGTTTTTCCCTTGTTTGATTTGAACCGTCCTTTCACTACCTCATCCCCTTGCAGTGGTTCCATCTGGAAAGCCGTTCATTTGTAAATCCTAATCCGATACATCTCACGCAATCCGGCCATGTATCGTGTTTCCTAAAACCTAGTTCAGAAGCGGACACAAGCAGTTTCTCTCCTGGAATAGTATCTTAGAACGGCTGAGGTCACTGGGAATGGACTGACTTCCCCTTTAAGACAGAGGACTTCCTGTTTGGCCCGTCGCACTGCGTTGCCAGATCCTGGCCAGGAGAATACAATACGCTTTGTTTTCTCGGGGGAAGGTTCCGGAGGCAGCCTGGCCCACAAATCCACTGGCTCACGCCGTGGTCCACTTGGGTTTCTTCTACACAACTTTATAACCCGACCGTATAATATAACCTGACGGTTCGGACCCACATGACAAAGTGAAGCTATTGTCAGAGCCCTAGGCTTTCCCCCCAAAACACACAACTTCCTGTTTGCCCCCAGTTCCGCTTCAAAATAAAAGCCGTGGGTGGTGGTGGGGGAGGGTGGTGGCTGTGTGTTGATGTAATCATATCCCTTTCCTATTGGCCCTGCAGGGAGCCAGCTGAAGAGGAAGACACACACACACACACACACACACACACACACACACACACACACACACACACACACACACACACACACACACACACACACACACACACACCACACACACACACACACACACACACACACACAATCACACAACCACAACAAAAGACCCAGCAGGAGTTACAATACTCTCTACTCTTACAAAAAATGTGTTATTCTTTTATTCCGACTCCCTGAAAGAATATTTTAAAGGTCTGGTTGCTTTCGCCGGGGACCGTCACAGCCGCCGCCGGGCAGAGTTCATTTGAGAAGATGTAATAATCACGACCCACGTCTATTACTCTTTATTTAATGACACCGTCGAGCCAGCGCGTGGGCCAACTACAATCAGTGCAACGTGGATTAAAGCGTTAGCTTTAATCCACGTGTTAGTCACCACCTAATTCAATTACAAACATCGTCTGGTGACGATACCGCCGCCGGCAAACAGCTAGTCAGAGAAACGGGGCGGGCGGCACGTGGGTGACTGTTCTGAGAGCATTTCCTGCCTGTTTTATTGTGTAAACGTCCATCGGGGCGATGTGAGTTACTAACACAGTTAGGCATTAATAAATAAATGAAACAAGATGATCAAATCTGACCCACAAAGGAAAATCCATACCCCCCCCCCCCCCTCCCCCCCTCCCCCCCCCCCTCCCCCCCCCTCCCCAGCCCGATGGATGTATTCGGGACTCTCTGTGTTCATCGTTTTAAATTCCACTGGTTTGACAATACCACCTCCCGCGGAGATTGTGTTTGACTGCAAACAGTCAACCACAAGGATTCCCCAGACTCCCATGGGCCAGTCGACACCATGCGCACACACTGACACACACAGACAGTGACACACACACACACACACACAGACACACACTGACACACAGACACACACCCAAACATACATACAGATACACTAACACCCACACTGACACATACACACGCACACAAACACAGTCACACTGGCTCACACACACAAGTACACACACACACAAACGCAAACACAAAGACACAGACACACTGACACACACACAAGTACACACACACACAAACGCAAACACAAACACACACACACACACACACACTGACACACAAGTACACACACACACACACACACACACACACACACACACACACACACACACACGGCTGCCAGGAAGTCAAGGCAGGCTAGGCGGAAGCTGAATTCTGCTGTGGTGACACTTTTACCTCCAGCTCAGATCGATATTGTTCACGCCAGGCGCACAGACCTGAAGCGCTGAGTCTGTGATGTGGCACACACACACACACACACACACACACACACACACACACACACACACACCACACACACACAGGACAAATATACACACACACACAAACACACACACGCACACACACACAGGACACATGCAGCACACTGACCCCCACACAGACACATACACAAACAAACACACAAACACACGTGCACACACATACGACAACACACAAATACACACACACAAGCACACACACGAGCACAGACACACACGAGCACCCTCATATAAACACACACACACACACACATTCATTTGATGCACACGCACAGATAGAGACACACACACACACACAGGACACCCACATGCACACACACACACAAACACACTCACAACAGGGGCATCTTGTGGCAGGCTAGTATTGAAGGCCAACATAACGTCCCTCTACGAATTGAAAGCTCATATCAAAGCACCAATCACGCAACTGACAGATGTTTCCTTGAGCAAGACAGCTCCGGGAATAAGCTGCAACAACCGAGATACAAGTCACACACAGTCACACAGTCACGCACGCACACACACACACACACACACACACACACACACACACACACACACACACACACACACACACACACACACACCACACACACACACACACACACACACACACACAGTGTGTATGAAAACACTAAACCATTACAGGCATATGATTGGATGATTCCATTGCTCGAGCCAGGAAAACACAATCAATCAATTCTTTGCACATTTCACAAGTTTGCCTCAATGCTTTCTCACCGGAAATAGAAATGCTAAATGTGTCATAAATGTGTGACACACACGCACGCACGCACTACACAAGCATGCACTCTCACCCTCTACGCACTCACGCACACACCACCCACCAGTGAGTTCTGTTTTTCACTAAACCTGTGCAAGGACAATGCAATCTCAGGATTTGGCCTGGGTTTGCGGTATTCATCACAAAACGTGCAAAACAAGGATGACCTAAAACACATCCATTACGTAAGTTAGGCTAGATACACTTGATGCCGTTCATGTCTGGGCCGATCTCGTCGATAATAATAAAGTGAGAACTTGGGCTCTAAAGAGTTTACGTCGTGTGTTCCTCTCCTCCACAGTCACTGTTTCCGTTGCTTCGTGCAGCGGAATAACAGAGGCTGACGGTTCAGACACACACACACACACACACACACACACACACACACACACACACACACACACACACACACACACACACACACACACACACACACACACACACACACACACACACACACACGCGCGCGCACACGCCCACACACTCGTTCGCACGGCACCACCGCACCTGTGCTCATCCCAGGTAACTGTCACTTCATTTATCTACCGACTCCTCATCCGATTCGTGTCCGGTCGGGACAGATGAGGCAACCGGAACATTCGAGATGTTCCCGAGCCGGCCCGTGTGCGTCGACAGATTATAAATAAATAAACGAGTCCTCAATCAATAAATTAACGCTAAATCATAATTTGAAGATATTAGATCCCTCGGACTGTATCGCTGAAACCATGAAGGGACAAGCGGGCGAGGGGCCGGAGATCGATGGAAAGGTCCCGCTGAGAGCCAGGCACGCATTCCTCCTCAATCGTCACGGATGTCAAGTTCATTTGGAAACCGCGTTCAGGGCTTGGTGGCGGTTTAGGCTATCCGGATTACCGGACACCATGAGAACGATCCGCCAAGATAACTCGGATCTCCCCCCCTCCTCCCAAGAAATGATTTAGTTCGGGACAACGTGGAAGCCGTCAAATCTGCTATGTAAGGGTATGCAAGAATGTCCTACTTTTATGAATGGGGTCCGACTGGGAGGAGTGGATTAATCGACTCTAGACTACCATCCAACGACCGAAAACACACTGACGTCGTTGAGTTACGAAGACAAAAAGTAGGGGG
>NC_082398.1:9031339-9051339 GCF_031168955.1 Gadus macrocephalus | reverse complement strand
CGCGTTTAACTGACAGCACTAATATATATATATATATATATGTATATATATATATAGATATATATATATATATATATATATATATAAATATACACAAATTAATTTCAAAACAATATACTGTATAAACATATATATATATATATATATATATATATATATTAATACGTACACGATTGTGTATTCCGGCTTACTTTATTTTCTGCAAATCATCTTATATATCATTGTTTTTAAAATTATTTTTCTAATTTCTTTGCTGTCATGTCCTTCTTGCTGTGGCAAATCATCTTATAACACATGACATGTCGGAATTGATTTGTGAAAGGGATGTGAGGTCTGAGGTCTACCGCCAGAACATCCAGCTCTCTCCAACACCCTCATCTCCATCTCTCTCTTACCATCTCTCTCGCGCTCCATTCTTCTCTCCATCTGCCTCCATGTCTCCCTGCAACCCTCACTATTTTACTCTCCCCCTCACACTCTCTCTCTCTCAATTCCTCTCTCTCTCTCTCTCTCTCTCTCTCTCTCTCTCTCTCTCTCTCTCTCTCTCTCTCTCTCTCTCTTCTCTCTCTCTCTCTCTCTCTCTCTCTCTCTCTCTCTCTCTCTCTCTTCTCTCTCTCTCTCTCTATGGATCCTGCCAACACTCCATCTCAACCTGTTGCTTTAGGCTAACTTGTGGTATGAGGGCACACAAGCTAACACACACACACACACACACACACACACACACACACACACACACAGGCACACGCACACACATACACACGGACACAAACACATAGGACACATGCAGCACTCACACACAAACACCAGATTATGAGGGTACTTTCAGCGTGTGTGTGGGTGGGTTAGTGGGGGGGTGTTGAGGAAAGTTGCTGCCAACATACGAACCGTGGGAGGAGACAGAGAGGAACGGCACAGCAGGTGTGTGTGCGAGGGTGGGTGCCTGTGTGTGTGTGTGTGTGTGTGTGTGTGTGTGTGCATTCGTTTTTGTGTGTGTGTGTGTGTGTGCATTAGTGTGTGTGTGTGTGTGTGTTTGTACGTGTGTGTGTGTTTGTGCGAGTGTGGGTGCCTGTGTGTGTGTGTGTGTGTGTGTTTGTGAGTGTTGGTGCCTGGCGTTTGTGTGTGCGTGGGTGTCTGTGTGTGTTTGTGTCTATGTGTATGTGTGTGTGGGGGTGCCTTGAATGTGTGTGTGTGTATGTGTGTGTCTGTGTGGGTGCCTTGAATGTGTGTGTGTGTATGTGAGAGCGTTGGTGTCTGTGTGTGTGTGTCTTTGTGATTGTGTGTTACTGTGTGCGTCAGTGAAACAATTAACCCTATGTGTTCCTGCTTGGTCGTGCCTCACTGTGTTTAAGGTCCAAAGAGAGGGAGACGGATGGAGAGAAAAGGAGGGACAGTTTAGCTATACTGTGTGACCAGTCATCCACCAAGATCCTCACCCAAAACACAGACTGCACACACGGCTCACAGATAAACAGATTGTCCTAATGTCCTAACAGGTTGGACTAGCAGATGATGGCACGGCTCAGACGGTCTCCTCGCCTTGAATATCAGCAAACAACAACAACAACATCCACGCCTTTCACGGTCTATGGCGGGACCTGTTCTGTAGCGCCTCTTCAAGGTCCTAGACGGTGACATGTTGTGACCCCCTCCTTTTTGTGTTGTCATGGCTCCCGTCGTCCCCCTCCTCACTGGGTTGTTGCCGTCAAAGCCGTCTACCATTAGGCAAGGCAAGGCAACTTTATGGATAAAGCACTTTTCATACACGAGACGGACAGAAAGTGCTTCACGTAGAAACATCGTCATAAAATATAATGAAATAATATAATAAAATAGATAAGTACAAGTAAACAATGGCAAAGATGCAGTGTAGAAAATGCAATGTATTTAAGATTGATAAAAAAGCTTAAGCCGACATACAATAAAATGAAAAAATAAAATAAAATAATAACGTAAGAGAAAACGTGCGTCATCTTAAACAGGCAGTGTTGGAGATCGATACGGATCTCTCCAGTCTCTCCAGAAAATAAGGCAATGATGCACGACCATTTAAAAATATGAGTGGGTTTTTAACGATGCAAAGCTTAATGGAAATGGCTGAAGTTTACCTTTAATGAAGTGCCTCATTCCGTCAATACAACCGTGTCCGTTTCTAATCATATGTATGTAAACAAAGAGATTCTTCTTTAACTCATTAATTCAGAGCTCCGGGCTTGAATAGCGTTGTTCTTTGTGGATTGTGTGTTTGTGAGCGCTCACGTCTGTGTCTTTCTGTGTGTGTGTGTGTGTGTGTGTGGGGGTATGTACCCGAGTGAGTCAGCAGAAAAAAAATATATATTTTAATAAATTAAAGATGATTAATTACTTATTCATCACAATCCAGGCTGCTATAAATAACTCCCTATAACATCAGTTATTCTTTATCAAAAAAATGGACTTATTTTTACATCCATGTACCATAGAGGTCCCAGCACCGTTCCTTAAAGCTACAACTCTCTCCGTCTCCTTTCTCTCCACACTTTCATCCTTCCACTCCCTCCAACCCTCAGCCTTCTTTCCCATCCCTCTCACCTAGCTCTTTCTCTCTCTCGCTCTCTCCATCCCTCCCTCTCTCTCTCTGTGGCCTCCTCTCCCTCACTGCCTCCCCCACCGCCAGCTCCTGTCCTCCCCCTGCCTGCGTGTGACATCTCATTAGCACTCCAACACAGAGGTGTCACATTCTCACCCTAACGTTGGCGATGGGGAGGAGGAGGGAGGAGGAGGAGGGGGAGAAGGGGGAGACAGGGGAGGAGGAGGAAGAGGAGGAGGAGGAGGAGGAGGACGCGGAGGGGAAAATAGTACAGGAAGGGGAGAATGAGAGGAGACCAGGAGGTGAAGGAGGATAAGAGGAAGAGGTGAGGAGGGCAAGGAGAAGGAGAGGGAAAGAGAAAGAGAGGAGGGGAAGGAAGAGAAGAAGAGTGGGAAGGAGGGGAGAGGAGGACAGGAGGAGGGGGCGAATGAGAAGAGAGGAGGCGGAGTGGAGGAGAGGTGAGGATGAGGTGAGGATGAGGAGGAATACACAAGCTTCAGTTTCACAGGGCTCACTCTCTGCGTACATCTTTTTTGAGGTGTTGCCTGTCTAGAGTCTCAGCTATAAGAAATATGAGAGTAGTGCGCTCAAATGTGTCCCGAGACAATCCCAACAATTGAATGCCCTACCTCAATTATGTCTCAGTTTATCGTGCAAAAATCTCACTGCCTCTCACATCATTCAACATGATAGTCTCAAAGGCAAACAATTCATGCAAATGTCGTGCACCAGATATAGGGTTTATTCACAGTATGCCCCACTTACCGACCCTTTCGTTAATTTCTCAGAGTATTCCTGTCATGTAAAGTACATCGAGTTATAACACCACAGGGCACATGCCTAAAAGTGCGTAAATGTGAAATGAGCTGCCAAAACAACGCCAGGCATAGACGTCATGTCAAGGAAAACAGCTTTGCTCAACACGCTCAAAGGCAACTGCAATTGTGTTGGCAGGGAAGAAGCCCTTTGCAGTTGGTGAAATCCTAAACTGATGTTTAGTTTTGATTCTTGTTTATTACGGCCAACTCTATTTACTTCAGCGTGGCGTGGGTTTGGGAGGCTTGGGTGAGGCGGAAACACCTGTTGTGTATTGAGCCATCAAAGCTCGCAAAACAGCCATCACTTCCCGCTTGAGAGATCTGGGACATGTAATGCTGGTGCTATGTATCATTCTGCAACAAACTAGGTTTAACATCATCACTCTGTGTCCTCGTTATCGGGGGATCCCCGTTAAAGCCAGCTATGGGTGGGGTATGGAAGACACCTAGGTGGGGTGTAGCAACGGACTTTGCCACGTACAGTGCATTAATTGAATTCTTAATTGTTTCTAATACATCTTGCTTGTGTTAGCTTCTCGTATCTAGCTTCATTAGCACATTTGAGAGTCATACATCTGACACAGAGGAGTCATTGGCCACACAAAAATGACATCTCTTGTAGCGCTCATTCTTCTCAGATCTGTCTCAGAATCGTCTCACGTCTGTCTCTTTACCATGACCAAGACATGAATGAGATCAGGGGAATACAATGATGAGATCCCCTCTGTTTATAAAGAAGTCTTCTAATTCCTCTCTTTTTCATCTTCCCCTAAGGGACCCTTAGGGGAAGTGTCTCAGACACAGACCATCACAGAAAGATTCGGAAATGAGAAGCTCCAGTTACTCTCAAGAGATCAGAACGAGCAACAGATAGGCAGTCGATTATTTTCGGGTGGGTATGGATGAGGAGGAGGAGAAGGAGGAAGAGGCGGAGGAGTATAGGAGGATAGGAGGAGGAGGAGGAGGTGTATCGTGGGGAGCAGCCAAGGTTGTACGGTGTACAGTCGACTGATACCCTGCTCATTCTCCTCTTTCCTCCCCTGTTTTCCTCCTATCCTCTGCTCCTCCCCTCTTCCTCTCCGATCCTCTCTTGTGTCCTCCTCTTACTCATCCCCTCTCCTACCTCCTCCTCTTCAGCTTCCTCTCCAGTCCTCTCCTCCCTTCTCCTCCCCCCTCACACTTACCCCCTGTCATTTATCTCTCTCATGTCTGCGTTTCCCGTCACAAATTGTAAAATGGGCGAGAGAAATTAATGACAGAAAATCTGTTTTCATAAATATCTTGTTTCGAGTTTTACCTAACTTTGCTCTTTCATTATTTTATGTTATTGGGATGGAAGGTGGCGATATGCTCTGATAGAATCTTTAATATCTTCGGTATATTAAGATATTCATCTCAATCATATTAGAATGCAGGCTGTGATTCATGATATCATCCACCTGTTGTGAAGGGAGACCATTCATTTTCAGCATATTAGAAAGGAAATATGATATGCAATTTTATTTAATATATTTTTTTATTTTACTTGTTATAGCTTCAAACGGCCAGTGGAGGGCACTGTTCCGCCTTGGTCATGCTGTTTGAATCAGTGTACCAGCGTGTATTCTTGCACATTCACAGCGAAGACAAATGCATGCCCAGATGACAAGTGCAACGGTTATATTTCCCCGCAGGAAAATTATTGCTTCTTCATTTTAAAACTTTATATTAGGGCCTGACGGGTTCATGTTAACAGACTTTTATGTGAGTGTGTGTGTGCGTGTGTGTGTGTGTGTCTGTGTGTTTGACATGCGTGCAGCAGTTCGCCGCATGTGTGATGTCCTGCTGTCAGGTGACCTATAATAAAGCCAGCATAAGATTACTCTGTCTGTCACTCACCAGATCACACTCACTCAAACACACACACAGGCACGCACTAGCTCATGCACATAAATTCACAATTTACACACACACACACACACACACACACACACACACACACACACACACACACACACACACACACACACACACACACACACACACACACACACACACACACACACACACACACACGCATACCTGCATACATACATACATACATACATACATACAATGCATACATAATATACACACACACACACACACACACACACAAACATAAACACACACACACACACATACATAATAAACACACACACACACACACACCCCACACACAGAAACACGCACACACTCACATAAACACACCCACGCACATTTGCGTAAACCACACAGATATACAGATATAACGCAAACGCACACAAAAACTGCTGAACATACACCCACATACAGTACATGCATATACGTGTATCTATATGTATCTGCAGATATGTTGTATTTTTAGGGCAGGGTGAGGCTCAAACACACAACCCCATATGGAGACGGAACTCTGTTCTCAATCCATGCAAAACCCCACATCGCATCAGTCATCCAGCTACACCTTATACACCCTCCTACACCCATCCAGCATCCAGCTTCACCTTATACACCCTCCTACACCCATCCAGCATCCAGCTTCACCTTCTTCACCCTCCTACACCCATCCAGCATCCAGCTTCACCTTCTTCACCCTCCTACACCCATTCATCTTCCAGCTCCACCTTCTACACCCCACCCATGCATCCTTCATGTCGACCTCCAACCAGCCAACAACCTCACCTTCATGTGTTCACTACCTGCACTACACTCACTGGCCTTCACCTGGTCCACAAACAGAACCCTTCTCTCTTCCACACTTTCTCTCTCACTTTCTCTCTCCCTAGCCTTACTTCATATAAATAGATCTTTTTCTCCCTTATTCTCCCCTTTCTCTCTGCCTCTACTCTCCCTCTCTATCGTCCCCCTCTCTCTCTCTATCGTCCCCCCCCTCTCTCTCTCTCTCTCTCTCTCTCTCTATCGTCTCTCTCTCTCTCTCTCTCTCTCTCTCTCTCTCTCTCTCTCTCTCTCTCTCTCTCTCTCTCTCTCTCTCTCTCTCTCTCTCTCTCTCTCTCTCTCTCTCTCTCTCTCTGTGGCCAACAGGTGGCAACCTAAAGATAACTCCTCCCATGTCAACGATGGTATCGTCACCCTATGACGCCCTATTTAGGGACCCCCTCCCCAGCCTGTGCCCTCCCCCTCTCCCCCCCCTCCCTCCCATCCCTCTCCCCCTTCTCCCCACCGTCCGTTCCACCCTTTCAGCTGTCTCTGAAACTAGCACTATGACACCAGACCCCCCCCAACCCATATGACCCCCCCCTCCCCCAGCCCCAACCGCCCGGCCCACTTCAACACACACACACACCCCCTCCCGCCGCGGTCCACCAGTGGCGTGGTCGTACCCTCTTTCTGTTTTTTTTCGGGGTATGGTTAAAGGCGAGGCCCCGCACTGCGACCCGCTCTTCTCTCCACGGGAGCACCAGCAGAAGACGCCGACGCCGCCCGCTCTCCACAACAACCCCCTCTTCGGCCCCGGGAGTCCCAGTCTGTGCTCCTGTGTGCGGGCCTTTCCGGAAGCTATCTTTAGCCCCGACCTGCTGCCTCTCCGCCCGACCGACCACCACCACCACCCCCGCCCCCCTCCCCCCCTCGACACCACGACCCACCCTCGGCCGGCTTGCTTCGAATCCCCCCTTCCCACACCTTTCCCACCCTTGCCTCCGAGGCTCCGACCCCGAGGGGAGCGGCCTCAGTCCGAAAGAGCAAGGAAGCGGCGCCGCGATGAGGTGGAGCTGGCTGCTGACCGTGGGGGTGGTGGTGCTCTCGCTGGGGCCACCGCCCTGGGCGAGATGGGCCTGGAGGTGCTCCGAGTACGACGGGCACGACCGCGTGCACCACCTGAGCGCCAAGAACTACAAGTCTGTGATGAAGCGCTACGACGTGATAGGTGCTGTACTACCACCGCAACGTGGACGGCAGCCGCACCGCCGCCAAGCAGCTGCAGATCGAGGAGCTGGCCCCTGGAGGTGGGTGCACGGCCGCGCCCTGCATGGATTAAGCCTGAGTTATGGTTGCACGTCGACGCGACACAAAGGGGGGTTATGGAGCCCGTCGAGGCGACGCGGTAACAGGGGCTGTGATTGGTCCGCTGACGTGAACCCGGCAAAGAACCAAAGCAGGTTCACGATTGTGTCAAGGCGATTGCGTCAAGGCGACCGCGTCGAGGGCGACTGCGTTGTCATTGCGTTGCGTCAATGTCCAACCATAGCTCTACCTTTGCACAGCACCCCTGGTAATGGCCGCCTCCGTGGTAGAGGTTTGGCTCTCCCCCGACAGACCCATGCCAAACAACCCTAGTTGACCACCTCCGGTCGGGGGTTTGGCAGGTGGCAGAGGTGTCAGGTAGAGTGTTTGGCACCGGGGTTGGGAGGTCAGAGTCGAGCCGGTGGAGGTTGTTTTTGTTGGAGGGTGGAGGGACGGTTGGGGAGGGGTGTGAAGGAGAAGTTATGATGAGGAGCTGGAACGGAGCAGTGACGATAGATTGTGCTAAAAAAATTGTTTGTTTGGTTCCGGTTTCCGACCGACCCTGTCAATTTATGTGCGACCCAAATTATTTTATGAGCTTTAAAAATAAAAAAAAACTATAATCACGTTTTGGTACAGCACCTCTTCATTCTGTACAAGGATGAGCGAATTTTCTCGTTTTTAAATGAAAACAACCTACCTATCATTCGCTGCCGCTGGAAAAATAAAATAAAAAAATAAAATAAATTCCCTACCTACCCATGACCTCAACTGACAACCAACAGGAACCAAACTTTTTTTTTTTTAGGCCTTGGCATCAGGTCGGAGGAAGAGGATGCAGGGCTGGCTATTTTGGTGGCTTATCTGTGAGGGATTGATCTTGTCTTGGGGAATTCCGGAGGAGTGATGCGCACTAGGCTGGGACAAAGTCATCATTCTTATCAAGAAGTGAGAGTGAAAGTGTTTGCCGTTAAATAACAGACGAGCACTTTGAAGCTGGTGTCCTTATTAAAGAGAGAGAGATGCTGCAAACCTTAGAGCTCACTAATATATCTTCCACACATAACTTCCATTCCATTGTAATTATGTTTGCCTTCATTCTTGGACAGCTCCATTTTCTCTTACCACAGTGATGACATTAACCACATCAAATGTTTTGAAAATACCTGGCAGGGACGCTGGAACATTGCTCAACATCTCTACAGAACAAACCTATTCCTGTTCTACTCCCAGGGATTCCACCTAGCTACATTCTAAGTGCATTCCGTCCCACTCTCTCTTCAATCTCTAATGGCAAGATAAGAAAGTCGAAATAACGGCTGGAATTCTAGTTTGTGTGGATGAGTGTAAGGCAGTGGTCGGCAACCCTAGGCACGCATGCCACCACTGGCACGTGGCAGCATAATCATTGGCTCACACAAATATTAATATCATTAAAAGATCTCACAGCACAATACGGCAGCATAATTATTGCTACCGATTATTTTTTGCTCTTTTGGGCATTCCTCCCAGTGCAAATATGATCCAATGAGTTACTGAAAGCTGCATTCTGAAGTGGGATCAATTGAGAAGAAAATATTAAGAATATTGTCGCAAGTGCCTGTATGCATCGCCTTCACATGGTTTTGCAAAGCTGTACATGTCTTAAAGATATTGATGTGGATGGTTCCAACATTCTATCTATTCTTGTTTTTTACATTTCTCACAGTGCAAATATGTTTTTCAATGAGTTTCTGAAAGTGGTGTTTTAAGATGGGACATATGTAATTATGCGGAAAATATAACAACAAAAGGGGTTCCTGTTCAACGCAGGAGAAGGAAAGTGTAGGATGGAGGGGGTAGGCTGGGTGTGGTGACCTTCAGAGTCAGGAATAGTTGGAGGGTCACTTGATCTGAGCAAGGCCCTGGTACCCAGAAATGTCCTGCTGCTTACATCATTTACACTGCTAGCCGGGGCAATATCTGGACAGAAAGGCCATTTGTGCAGTATTCAGCAAGCCATTAATAACCTTCGATATCAGTACAATGGATGACCACAATGAGTTTAAAACCTTCAGGTGTTCATTAAAAAGTCTTAGAATCGGTTTAGAATGTTCCGTGCTTTTTAAAACCTAATTAGAATTCGAACCCAATTAGAATAACATAATTGTCTAAACTGAATTACAATTACTACTTCAGTGTCCTTCAAACAAAGTAAAAATGTTCAACTTCAATGCCTGAGCCGAATCAGAACCCGAATTTGAGCTTTAATGTATTTTAACTGAACTAGAAAATGAATGGGTTCCAAGCTTGATCAGAGCTTTAAGTCTCCAACCCCGAATTCAACCATGAGCAGCCCTCCCCCAGAGACATGATCAGCCCTGGGGTGTTCTAGATAGGGGCGGGGTATCAAAACAGCACCGTAAGCATAGCGGTTTCCCCTTACAACCGCTTGGTGTGGCTGTCGCTGGCCGGCACAGAGTCACCTCTGGAAATAGACCAAGACCTCTCTGTGCCTGCTGAGCAAGGCACAGGGAGGGATTCAGGGCCCTTTCTGGTCCTTACTGCAGCATCTATAGATACCCATGAAGACATACGACACACACACACACACACACACACACACACACACACACACACACACACACACACACACACACACACACACACACACACACACACACACACACACACACACACACACACACACACACACACACACACACACATGCAGATATAGATACCTTCACCCGTAGAGAAACATAGATATAGATACACACTAGACATATGGATGTACCATGAACACGCATACAGATATAGATACCTTCACCCGTAGAGAAACATAGATATAGATACACACTAGACATATGGATGTAGCATGAACACGCATACAGATAAAGATGTGTACACATATAGAGAACAGACACATATATAGAACATACACAAATAAAGAAAAGACACACATAGACAACAAACACACATAGAGAACACACACACACACACAGACATAGAGACCAGACACACAAAGTGAACAGACAGACACACATAGAGAAAAGACACACATATAGAATACACACACATAGAGAACAAACACACATAGAGAACACACACACAAAGTCATACATGCAAACAAAGGCTGGCTGGCTAAACCTTTTGGCCAATCAGAATTGAGTTCTTGGGAGAGCGCAGCTCAAAATAGCGAGTCATTTCCTGTCATGTAGCGGGATTTGTGAATTATTAAAGGATCAAAGGAATTGAAACGTAATTGTTTTTGTCGCAACCAAAGATTGTTTGTGTGGTCTTGTCAACAATGTGTATGTTTGTGTGTGTGTGTGGACGTGCATGTGCATGTGTATGTGTGTCTGTGTGTGTTTGTGTGTATGGGTGTCTTCGTGGTTGTTTGTGTGTGTTTGTGCTTATACGTGTGCGTGTGTGTGCCCTATCTGTGTGCGTGTGTGTGGGTGAGTGTGTCTGAGGCTAACCAATCTGATTCGAATTGAAAATGGAACACTAGCTAATTGCGGTGAGTTTATAACCCTCATATGCATACACACATACTGTACACACAGGCTCACACCCACGCTAACACGCACATACACACAAAAACACACACACACTCAGCACAATCTTCCACTCACAGCAGATTGGAAGTGACTGCAGAATATATCTAAAATTTGACCTTTGACCCTTCAACAGAGTCATCTTCGGTTTGGCGGGGGGGGGGGGGGTTTCTCTGTCTGAGAATACTATGTGCTGTGTGGCTGAAAACCATGTCAGGGCCCATGAGCCTGGACAGCCATTGGCTCCCTGATACACTTGTGGCGGGTGGCCTGTCTCTGATTGGCTCGCCAGGAATTTTGGTTGTTTGAGACCCACTGATAGTGTTTCACATTGCACATTTTCTCAATTGTTGATGTATAAATATACTCTATTTATGGGATTGTGTGTATCCCCCAGTGTGTGTGTCATTTGTGTGTGTGTGTCGGACGGTGAGATAATGTAAATGTGCGGGAGTGTGAGAGAGTAAGAGAAGACTGAACGAGAGAGACGGAAAGACTGAGAGACTCAGAGGAATGGAAAAGTGTGTTTGAGGTTAAAACAAGAAATTGAATTCAGTTCACCAGACCTGAACGGGACGCTCTGTCCTCCTACAAGCTGGCAGTAGGCTGAGACTGAGACTCCAGCTAACCGTAACCCTACCTCTTACTGTTTATTCTCCCTGGCCTATCACTCTGTAAAGGGGGAACATCATGATCACATCACTAATCCGTAATATTAACGTGCTCGTTAATAAACCACGTTTCTAAATCTTAAAGATGTTCACGTTATCATCCCCTCTTCTTTATCTCGCTCTGTCAAATCCAACCTTATTGAGTGTATGATAAATTCAATGTTCTTCACACAGTACACAAAATGTGCACACCAACAACCACATTTTTTAATATAAATATTACATTCAATTGGGATAAATGACAAACAGTGATTCGCCCTTCTTTCTCAAGGCAACCCTTGGCAACAGCAAATATTTGAGAACCCAAAAATGAAGGAAGGAGAGATGCGTCAGGAGATTAGATGTCCCTCATCCTGTCATCTCATTTTGAACTCTGACCTTTTGGTCATACTGGAAACATGCTGTGCCCATAAATCAAACACCCAACCCCCAGCTCTCCTTACGGTGTTTGTTTCCTTCCCTTCCCACTTAAACACTCTTAGCATGTGTGCAAGGAATGCTACATTAGCCTCCATGCTGTACCGGGGCCTAAACTGGTAGTGCTCCAGACGCCTCCTTCCTAAATCTCTCTCGTAAGCTTCTGTACGTTTGCACATATGCTAGGAGTCAGTTAGCCATCAGCTCGGTGGGTTAGTGAAGATAAGCAAAGACTAGCAACACCTGTTAGCAAACTACTGATAAGGAAAAGGTTCGGAATAAAGTTTAAAGATCACCATCTTTGAATGTCAACATAAGAGTTAAGCGAAATGCAGTTCACCAGTTAATTCATTGCAATGAACACATCTCATTTTTGTAGATTAAGGGATATGAAAATCAAATGTTGCTACGTAGCTCACACTTGACCCAAGCTCTCATCTCTAATATGTAAAAGATTTTATCTTTAAGAGTCACTTGCATTCTCCAGTTATTATTCCGATCTCTCTCTCTTCAGTCCCCATGGAGAGAGAGGGGGGGAGAGCGGGAAAGGTCAATACGTCGCCGTGGTAACCGCTAACCAACACGTTCTCAACTTCCATTGGTGGAGAAGAGCAGGGATCTTTTTGGAGAGAGAGAGAGAGAGAGAGAGAGAGAGAGAGAGAGAGAGAGAGAGAGAGAGAGAGAGAGAGAGAGAGAGAGAGAGAGAGAGAAGAGAGAGAGAGAGAGAGAAAGAGAAAGAGAAAGAGAGAGAGAGAGAGAGAGAGAGAGAGAGAGAGAGAGAGAAGAGAAAGAGAAAGAGAAAGAGAAAGAGAAAGAGAGAGAGAGAGAGAGAGAGAGAGAGAGAGAGAGAGACAGTCTTGCCAAAACTAATTTATTCCTGAAAAGGTTTTTTGAACAAAGCTCTGAATATTGATGTGCGCTATGTGCTGAAGGTTGATGACAAAGTAATGATTGATGAATTGTCATCATTTCTATATTAATACAATTCTAACTGACAGTAATAAATATAAATATATTGATTGCTTCAAGATATTTGTAATTATTGGATGACATAAGAAATAAAATCCTTCCTCGTTTGCATCTAGGAAATTAGCTTACATTTTTAGAGAGCTAATCCTATCTGTTTTTGAGGCAATGCTTGCATCGACAAAAGGGTTTACGACAGCTTAGACGTTAAATGATCTTACAAAGCTTTTAAATTGACCGAATCACACATGCCAGCAAAGTAATTTCCAGTGATTTCCAACCAATTTCTTTTTCTTTTTAAACATACATAAATGTACACGATGCAAAGTTGCTGACCTGCTGTAACGTGTAGACCTACAAAAGGTAGAAGGCTGGGCAGGAACATGTTTACGTGTTACTTGGCAACAGTCCAGTCCCAGTAAGGTTGTGGCACTATATGTGTGGACGGAACCAGATAAATTATCCAATCAAACAACCAATTATAATGTATTATTAGTAATTAGTGTAAACACTTGCGGAACTGTTACAAAAAAGCAATATCCATGCAAGGTCGTGCTAATTAATTAACAGCTTGTGGCCTCGTACCTACGACCCAATCAAAGCCGAGCTGACTTGCAATATAACAGAACAACCTCTCCTTTGATATTGCCCAAGTTTAGACACAGAGATGTTCGTTTGTGAAGAGCCAAAATGGAGACTGAGCCAAAATGGTCTGATACTCTTAAATCTCTCTTCGCTTGGGATATATGTGTTTTGTAATTAACTCTTTACCTATCTGTTTGTGATTTGGAAGTATCTAAACCGGCAGTCCCCAAAGTGTAACTCTAACTCTCAAATGGTAATTTCTATCAGATTGAACCATATTTCACAGAGCTCAAACCTTTCATCTGAAACATATCCTCTTGATAGGCATAAGAAAATATTTGTCATTATCTTTTATCGGATGTGATGACAGTACATCAAGCATATTGCGCAGCGTCTCCCATGCAGCCTTTTGTCGTTCAACCAAATCTCTACTATGCAGTTCGCTCCAACACAACGTTCTTCCTCGACCCCTGAGGGCAGTGGATCCCTCCCCTGCTAAGGAGGACATTTGCCCCTGGAAATGAACACCATCTATTGCAGCGCTTTTTTGTTTATTTCATCACCAAACTGTCTGAAGACGTGAAGAAGTGTTGGGGGGCATTCAGCCAGAGGAAAGAACTTGCGTTTGGCATCCGGGAAATAAGTCCCTGTCCGCCTTGGGCTGCAAAGCATGAGGAGAGCCTGATGGATCCAATCTTGTGTTCTGTTTATAAGGCGCTAGGTCTGTTCTTACAGCTCTCGCCCTCCGAGCCACGGACGTGTGCTCCAACACGGCCCATCAGTCTGTCAGCGGCCAATAGGAACGGAGGTCCGCCTGTGCCACGGCTAAATTTATCTCCTCCGACAAACCACCACGTCCTGATACTGGCCTGCTTGTATTAAAGATTGACCTCTGATATCTACAGCTGGAGGTGGGAGTTGAGCTGGTAACTCAGTGTACCCATGTAGAGAGGGGGAGGGATTGAAGACAATTCTGGATGTGCAGGCACGAGTTCAGCAACGGCAGGGGGGACATGGGGGTAAAGGGTGGCGCGATGGTGCCGTGTCTGCGTCTCCGTCCCCCTCGAGAAGGTTCCACTGTTTTTGATTAGAAAACATCTCCCTATTGACAACTACACATTACAGGGCACACACACTCCTATTTTACCAACAGGTGTGAGTTGATTAGACATTATAAGCAATATTAATGTGTGATGACGCAAGTGGTGATATCCACCCAGGTGTGTTATAGATTGATGGGGACCAACGGGGATTTACTAACCCTAACAGAGTCCCATCCCTGGGGATCAGTACCTGCTGGGAGGCAGGACTTCATTTATTGACCAATGGTGGATAGACCCATTTGCGAAATCACAAATGGACTGATTTGCTTGTGATGAGTAATCAACCACACACCTGGTGATAAAATATTATCATTTGAAAAAGTTATTGAGGCCTTTTTGACGTGAGTGTCATGGACCCTAACCAAATAATAACCATCATGCTAAACAGATCAGCTCTAAAGCTAGCTACCAACAAAATGCTCACCACAGCCCTAGCACTACCCCCGCTCATGATGCTATCCTTATTGCTAACCACGGCTACATCGCTATAGTGTCTGTATACCCGCAGCGGATGTGGCTAAGTTGGGAAACTTTGTTTATTAATCTTCACCTTTAGTGGCAAGTGGCACCTTTAGGCATTTTGAATGTGGGAGACCGAAGTCTGCCAAAGTGCGTTATGAACACGAAGGGACAGTTCGGGTCTGTTTTCTTGTGTTTGGCACAAAACGGGGGTATGTCAAAGTGACTCAACCACAGATGGTATCAAAACACTTGTGTCCCCGATGCTTGCTTGATCGCCAGCTTGAGTGCCAGTAGGGCGTCTATAAGACACTAATTCAAACGGTCAAACTTCCAAAACATTCTCTATAATCTTCCCTATCTTGCATACTTTGTTTAGCAACCTTCAGATCTTGAAGAGCTTTTGAAACTAGCCTGAGGCAGTAATTGAGAATATAATTATTTGGGTAACCTAGCTTTTCATCCTGTATCTGGGGGAGAAAACAGTGTACTGGTTAGGGTGTTTGACCCTAAGCTGAACTGCTCCTTAATGACATGTATTTACAAAAATAATCACTATGGGTCGGAGCGTGCTCCAACTGCTGCAGAAAGATGACGGATTATTAGCGCAGCCTACTGTTCTAATAGCCGCCACTTACAGGGCCCGAGTCAGAACGTTTTGATATGTAACAGGCTGACTTTCAGGGTCCGAAAGGGTAACCACAACCATGATTCATTTAACAGGCTAGGCTAGAGAGATAAAAGTAGAGAGAGAGAGAGAGAGAGAGAGAGAGAGAGAGAGAGAGAGAGAGAGAGAGAGAGAGAGAGAGAGAGAGAGAGAGAGAGTGAGAGATGGAGATGGAGATGGAGATGGAGATGGAAGGGGAGAGGATGGGAGAGGATGTGAGAGGATGTGAGAGGATGTGAGAGGGCGAGAGAGGGAAGGTAAAAAGAGATGGAAGGAGAGAGAGCACGCAGGACAAATGTAAGGAGAGAGAGACATGGATAGGAGGGAGAGAAATAGGAGAGACGGTTGGAAGCGGAGAGGTGATGGGGGAGAGAGACAGGAGAGATTGACGGATAGAAATGAGGGATGGGTGAGATAATGATAAGGAGACAGGCAGAGAGAGAGAGAGACAGTTACTATATTGCCTGCCCTTTGACATTTTTAGCATCTACTGTAATCACAAACCGTACACAGTTGCCATGGGAACCAATGTTCTTCTACCATAAGAATTGTTTTTATTTGATCAAGTTGCTTGGAATGCAAGCTGTCCCAAAAATCATGACATCATTGATACTCTGTCTGTCCAATTGGGTTGGGGGGGGGGCAGTCACTGAACTCATAATACATTTGATTATAGACCGTTGAGTTCTGCTGACTAACCGAATGACCGGAATAACGTTGTGTCCTGCCGTTTGGACACACACTTAACCATTTGTACATTCCCCCCCTTTATGGAAAAATGCCAGATTAATATTTTATTTCAAAGTATTTTTAAGGAGGTTAAGGGGTTCAAGGGGGTTATGCCATTTTTCTCAACGATGATATCCCAAAGCGAGGCTGATAATGGAACCAAACCTTCCGGATAGGAGCCGAAACACCTCGCCACGCTACCTGCACACATCCAGCTGAGTCCCACTGACTCTATGCAGTCTTCATCCCGATGCCATGACAATGTGACAATGACCTATGACCTTCCCTTACAGTTGTCCATCACCCAGGCATCCCTTATCTTTAAGGTATGTGCGGTTCTGTCGTATGTCTCGCTAACGCTGTGGGCTGCCTAGGGTTCTGATGGCTCCAACCCCCCCCCTCCCCCCCCCTCCCGTTGTAAGTCCTCCAGTGGTTTGAACCCTCCCAGCACGGCCACAGGACCAGAAGAACCACGCCCAAACGGGCCGGTCCCTTCCGAGGACCGCGCTGCGTTTTGGGTGTTGTTAACTTTAAGGCAGCGGCTTTGGCTGCGGTGCTGTCCCTTGTGTTTACTGTGTGTGCTGTGGCAGGGTGGGACCACTGGGGAGGACTTCGGGACCCCTAACCCCCGTGGGCGCCGTTAAGATACCATAACATCAATACGGTATTGATGGCAGAGGGGAGACGTCGGTTCAGATCGAGTACAGGGTAACTTCTGAGGACGCGAGGATAGTTTGCATAGGGAAAGTGAGCAAGACCTGTGTGTGTGTATGTATTTGTGTAGGTGTGTTGTGTGTGTGTGTGTGTGTGTGTGTGTGTGTGTGTGTGTGTGTGTGTGTGTGTGTGTGTATATGAGTGTGTGTGCAGTGGCGTAGTTTAGTTGTGCTAGGCCTCGGGGCAAGATCGTGCTGGGCCCCCCCCCGACGCACACACACACGCACGCACGCATGCATCCACTCCCCCATAGGGCCTAAGCCAACAGCCGCCACAACGAGAACGCAAAATCATCATCAGAACCATGGACAGAGACTTAGCATCCCTAGATCACACGTCAAAATCACGGAAACATTATTAGGACCACGTACACTGTATTTGCAACACACTGCCTACTATCAAAAACAAAACATGAATACTCCATTCAGCTGACCACACAACTACATTGGCAACTACAAAATGGCCAATGGTAACATACTCCTACATGGCACAGCGGCCATAACCAATAATAAAATAACAACTGCTCTTACCCGTTCAGAAGTTAACTCTGCGTGCCTTCTGTTCAGCAAACTTGTTAGAGGTGAAATCCAATTTCCTTGCTCTTTCATTCTCGATTGAGAGTATGGCCAATACACTCAATCGCTACTGTGCCATGGCGCTCCTTAGAGAAGTCTTTATCAATTTGAGCTTGGAAAATGACCGCTCTGCCGTGGCTACTGTCACTGGTATGGTGAGGTACAGGAAAAACGCTGTGCAAACATTTCGAATTGCGCGCCAGGTCTTTCTTCTCTTTACGTTTTTTAGTACCACTTTTTAGCTTGCAAAACATTGCAATGGTATGGCTTAGCTTTTAACAATATGTTAGAGTTGGAGATACTAGCTCTGTTCGAAGTCGTTTGCTAATACACTCACTCACTATTCCCTATATAGTGTTCATGATATAGTGCACTATATAGGGAACGAACAAACGAGGATTCGGACACTACGCTGTACATTTTTAAATGTCATGTGCGTCAGTAAATGCGCCGGGTATTTGTGTGACGCAGACAGATGGGCCCACATCATGTAAACAATCCGGGCACTCACGAGGAAAGCTGGAGGTTGGATTGATGTTGAATGTTACATTTCCTTGTTCAAGTTTTTTTTAATTAATTTTGAATGTTACATTTTCTATGTTAGATTCCAAATAAATTGTTGACGTTTCTAAACGAAGACAGAGACTCCATCATTAAATGTATTCGTTTTCGCGATTAATCAGCTTCTTCTCCTTCGGAAAAACACGACCGCATTGCATTGTGGTATACGGGAGTATCATGTAGGGACGTTGTATGTACACTCAAAACATCACAGTGATTGGTCGAACAGATTTCCCAGCAGGCCCCATTCTTTTGTAAATGTTGAAACTAAAAGAAAATAAATTAAATAGCCTTAGTGCGATTGTATATACTTTTTTATTCCTGGCCAAAATATCACTACTGTAACCAAATTACATACATTAAGGCAGAGGAAGATAAAATATATAAGCCACCCTGACTGTGTGGCGGGGCCCACGCGGCCGGGCCCCCCCGGACCCCCAGGGCCCCGCCCCGGAAGCCCCGGCCCAAGCTACGCCCCCTGTGTAGGTGTGTATGTGTGTTTATGCGTGTGTGTGTGTGTGTGTGTGTGTGTGTGTGTGTGTGTGTGTGTGTGTGTGTGTGTGTGTGTGTGTGTGTGTGTGTGTGTGTGTGTGTGTGTGTGTGTGTGTGTGTGTGTGTGTGTGTGTGTGTGTGTGTCCACATGTCTGTGCTTAGAAGCTTGAGTAGATTTTAAGTTTGCTAACTCTGGGAGCGCCCGTCTTCACTTTCGCACAACACCTGTCGCTGCGTCTCTCTCACTGGACGTTGCCGGCTCGAGTTAAGCCCCTCTAGTGCTCCTCCTCCCACATTGGCTATGAGAGCTGTCAATCATCAGCTCTGGTTTCACATTGGTTATGTATCATGTCAATCATGGGCTTGGGTTTCACTCCGATTTAGAAAGTGCAAGGCAGCAGTCCAAGGGCTTTCGCTTTTAAGGCCTTGGATTTGAGCCGGAATGCCAGGGGTTAGGGTGAATATGAGACATATCTATCCACATTCAGTTCAGGATAGATATGTGGTTTGGGTACAAAGAGAGGACTTGATTTCATCAGTGTCCAAGTCAAGACTGGTTTATTCGCAGCCTTTTACCGAGTTGCAGTCTCTGAAGAACTAGACGAGACACATGAATCCGAAGCACTCAATTCTCATTGCAATTATAAGACGGTCAGTATAATAATAACCCAGTGCTGGAGTACTGGAGTACCTTATTATTCCTAAATATTTTTTTATTTTACAAAAGGAGTCACAAATTAAAGGGAAGGATTTTTTTAAAAAAAAGTAGGAAATGGAGAATAAAAAAGAAGTAAAATAGATAAACATATAAAATATAAATGAAATATTCAGATCTACATACAAAATCTACGCATGCAAATACATATATGAAACAACAAAATGGCTAAAAAATGATTAAAAAAAACACTATCACAATGTATTAACATGATCTACACCTTACTCTTCTTACCCGGCCTGTTATCAGTGTTACTCACTCCATGCCCCCTCGCTCCCTCCAGCTCGCCGCCCAGGTTCTGGAAGACCTGAAGGATGAGGACATTGGTTTTGCACTGTTGGATGCTAAGAAGGAGAAGTCCGTGGCCAAGTCGCTTGGTAAGCCTGACTGTTTGAAGACGACACCTTGTTTCGTCTCTCGATTGAAAAAATATATATCATTTGTTTATATACTATCAATA
>NC_082398.1:8946339-9026339 GCF_031168955.1 Gadus macrocephalus | reverse complement strand
AAATATCCATTATACAGCAATTTAGGTGAGTTTTTTTTTGTTAATATAGGTTTTGAATAGGTCTATACTCTGACCACCATCACTGATTTGACAGCTGAGAATGTTTCTTCAGTTAGGGCGTGTTCACATCTAGCATTTTTTGTAATAGGAAAAAGTTGAGCCGACCGTTTTTTCAACCAAAAAAAAAGCTGGCAGCGTTTTTTGTCCTAAAAGCCCAGAGTGCGTTTTTTTTCTATCGCCTAACAGCGAACCCATTGTAGACCCAACGTTACTCGCCTACTAAGTATCCAGGCTAGAGCCCATTAGGCATGTCGTAGATCTTGACATATTCTGTGATTAAAACTATTAATTGCTCAACCGGCCCTTTCCCGAGTGATTTGTCCGCCATTGTTTCTTGTTTTGACAGTTGAGATTTTCCTTCGTAACGAAGTGTCAATGTTCCGCTTGTGATTGGTCAGTTGCCCAAAAGACGCCTGACGTCGGCCGCTCTCTTCCTGAAAGTTGACCTTTTTTTAACGCTCCGTATGGCAGAAGAAAACGCTGGGAGAGGCGTTTAAAAAAACGGCTGTGACATTTTCCAGAAACGCTCTGCTCCATAGGAATATAATGTAAAACAAGCGCTGGCAGATTTGAAAAAACGCTTGATGTGAACACGGCCTAACAAGGGTCATTCAGGTCTTTCTCGCAGAAAAAGATATTCTAGTTCCCGTTCCCACTTCACCCAGTAGCAGAGAGGGATCCGCGACTCAACACGCAAAAAGACAGAATAAAATAAAGATGATAAGAACGATGCCAAGAAAAAAGAGGACAGGAGTCATGACGTGGTGATGAGGGAGGGGAATGTTAACTGCAAAAATGGACAGGAAGTTAGCCAAAACGACATCAATGCTAACAGTGCCTTTAATTCTTGAATTGAGAAATAACCCAACAAACTAAATTGGAGTAGAATAATACAGAAAGGTAAAATTACCTGCAAACTTCACGATCCTCTGCAGTTCTATGTAGGGAAATCAGAAGAATTAAATTAACTTAAATTAAGTTATTTATCTTCTTATAGGCTAATCTTCCAACCACTTTCTTACCGATTGGAGTCAATAACTCCAGTTTGTCGAGAATTTCATCCATCAGGTGTTTTATTATACTTCGGAAGGTGCCGAAGGAGGTGGATGCATCGAGTGCTATCTCTGTTAGGTTGTTTTCCTCATCTAGGACCTTGGTGGATGGATAATTCTAAAGGAGTAGAAAAAACCAAGGGAAATAATTCAGTCATTTACTTTACCGTAACGGTTTAATCAGAGACAATGGCTGACACCGAATGAGCTACATTTACACAAAATTGCCTCTGTCACCTGTAGGAAGTCAATATGATCCTCTGTGTCAGAAATGCGCCTCAGGTCCGAGATGTTCCTCTTCAGTTCCCCTATCTCGTTGTTGAGCTGCTCCGTCATTTCCTTGGCCTGCCTCTCCACCGCCTGACTCCTCTCGTCCATGGGCAGGAGGGCATGTCTTTTGGCGATCTCCACGTAGGAAATTAGAGATGAAAGTATGCCGTCGATATCCGTACTCTCGCTGCGTAAGTGATCCTGAAAGAAACACAAAGGAAGGACTGTGATTATTATTTGGAGGATTTATTTTGTTCATTATTCATGCCAGTAGCATTTGCTATTTACAAGAACCACAACAACATCAGATCAGATCATAAAATGTCATACTTTGTTGTTTGCCTGTTTTAATTGGATTGAAAGCGATTTATACATGACTGAGAACAACTGAAGCCTCTGTATTTTTTGTTTTTTTTAACTTTTCAAAAGGAAGCAGCACAATCTCAAGTCTGCCTCAACAATTGTTAATTCAATCCCAAGATCTCTCCTTTAAAAATACATTACTGTCCTCACCTGGGAAACCTTCAACGAGGAACGCATTTCCTTCAGCTTGTTTTTCCGTCTCACAATCCCCCCCTGAAACTCTCCCTCGAGGTAGTTCAGCTGGCCCTTCAGGGAGAAAGAAGAACATCTCAATTTTGACTCCCATATGAAGCTGGAGTATAACATCACTTTTCACTCAATACTGATAGTGGTCATCAACAGCTTTCAAGGTCAATGTTGTACCGAACCAATTTGCAATGTGTATTATTTAAACCCTAACCCTCCATTTCGTTCTCTTTGGGCGACACGTTTGGCGATATGCAGTAACTTTCAAAAGGGTTACAATTAGCGTAGCCACTGACCAGCTCATAACATTCATAACACTGCAAATCTGTGGGCCATAGGCTCCATCTCTGTGTTGCCTGATTTGGTGGAAGAAAGTCACTGATCAGACACTCTCAAACCATCTTAGATTGCGGGTAAGTCAAGCGGCTGGGGTGTTTGACTCCAAGCAGAAAGATACTGGCTTTGATCCCCAATTCCCATAGTCCACCTGTCAGCAACTTAGAGCCAGATGTCCTAACCCCTATCTACTCCTCAATGGCACATCTCTGAAAGTCACGATAGATAAAAGCGACTCATGACTGCAAAATGACAACATTAAAACTCAAACATGTGAGATCTTCCAAAACCCTCACCCTTTTCTCCTCCCACTCCGTCTCCACGGAAACAACCTCCTGCCCCTCCTCCACACAGAGGACGCAGATGCAGCGGTCGCTGTCGCGGCAGTAGAGCTCCAGGGGCCGCCCGTGCTCCGGGCAGGCCCTGTCGTCCAGGTTCTCCACAGGCGGCACCATCCTGTGGCCCCTCAGGCGGTTCTTACTGTCGTGGCCCTCGAGGTGGGCCCGGCAGTACGACACCAGACACACCAGGCACGACATCACGGCCCTGCGGGCCCCGGGCCCAATACAGACGTCGCAGACCACCTCTCGGGGCCTCCCGGCGGACCCCTCGGCCGTTTGGCCCCTGGCCTCCAGCCGGGCCTGGTTCAGGTCCTCCAGGAGTCCCTGCAGCACGACGTTGACCTCGGGGATGCGGCTGAGGTGCTGCCTGCAGGTCGGGCAGCTGTTGTCACTGTACATGGCGTTGCGGTTCAGGCAGGCCTTGCAGAAGGAGTGGCCGCAGCAGGTGGTCACGGGATCCGAGAACAGGTCATTGCAGATGGGGCAGCTCAGGTGCCTCTCTACGGGCAGGCTCAGGCCCGAGGGCTGCGCGGAACGGGCCGGGTCCGGGATGGGGCGCAGAGACATGAGGCTATGCCGAGAATATATGTATGGTTACTACTATGAATGACGATATTAGATGTGATAACACCACGACACAGTGCTTTAGCAAACTATATTCATAGTTCTAATGTAATGAACATACCGAAAATAATGCTCGTAGTGATAGGCTTATAGCAATGGTTATAGTGATGCAGCCAAAATAAACCGATTCAGATTCAGGTTTGCGTAACAAACAAGGAATTTGACTTCGGTTAACCCTTTGCTCTCAAAGTATCCGACAACACTCCACACTTAACTTATTGTTAAAGAACACAAAACCGAAAGAACAGTAGGCCTACGAAATATAAATACACTGTTAAGTTTAAGTGACAGTATAACAATACAATATAATATACTAATTTGCAAAAAATAATATACAATAACAATATAATAGGAAGAAACAATATAAGGGAGGAAATGGTGCAATATCAGTGCAGTCAATATACGTTCAGAGAATTAAGATTTCAATATAACTATACTAATACATAAGTTTGAAGAAGGAGGGGGGCGTGTTATCCCCATGGTTACGACCAACGTCAACGTACCGACGTTATAGGCCTACTGTTTTACTAAACTTACTGGGCTGGGTTGCACCAACTGGGCGTTAGCCTGGTCTTAACTACGCCTTGTCGTAGCTTGGCGTTCTAAGTCCGACCTAACCGTTTACGCCGGTTGCACCAAATGGGCTTTAGCGTTCTTTTCACTCTGACCAGGCGTAAATCCTACGCAGTTGCGCAAAAAGTGGGTATGCACTATATGCGGCGCCAAAGCGATGGAAGTAAAAAAAATTGAGTGGGCATTTTCTGTTTTTAACAGCGTTTGTGTACATGATATGATGATCAATAACAGAGGAACGTCACTGATGGCCCTGCTCCGCACACGGCGCTCGAGTGGGCGCCCCCTCGACCACGCCCTGGAGGCGAGCGCCAGAGTGTCTTCATTTGAACAGTATTGTCATCTGATGACACGTACCTCAATATGGAGAGGCAGAGAAGAAAGCCCTCAGGGTCACAACATAGAAAAAGAAAGATTGGGAAGGAGAAAGGGTGCGCAGGGATGAAAGAAAGCTTTCCAAAGTGGTTGAAAGTCGTTTTTATGTCAGTGTATCAAGAGGAGGCTTGTAAATATTCAGGTTAGCTAAATCTACTGGTAAAACAACAGGTTACTGTTGTCTTGCAACTGTGTACTGATCAGAATGGAGCCTACAATATAACGGATCATAACAAGAAAAATAAAATAACTTGTTTGTGGTATATATTTTGTTTTACTTCAACCTCTATGCAGGTCTTTGTTTGATGTCAATAGACCCAGTAAAAACGGTTTGGTGAAGCTAGAGTTGCTGACACTCGCCTTGTGGTGGGTTTTAATAACTGGCAGTGTATTTCAAAGATACTGAAGCACCATGAAACAAGTGGTTACCACATAAATGCTTATCTGATGTGGAAAGAATTGGCATCCAGCTTATGCGTAGGTAAAACTATTGATAGCGAATTGCAGAGAGCCTGTTGACTCGAGTGATCGACTGCATACTCTTCCTTGCAGAAAGAAACCTGCCACTGAGGGGGAAAAAATGCACAGTTAGGAAATCCTAGAAGTGGACATTTTCTGGGTATCTCTTATAGCACGGTATGTTGTTACTCTGGCAGAGCATCTTAGAAAGGCTGCCTCTAAAAAAAAACACCGGATATCTGTCCTGGTGCACTCAAAATGAATTTTTTGATTCAATATCAGAGTGTGTTTGAGGTCAAATTTGTGCCCAGATAAAAGAGGGGGGGGGCCTGCTGTGTCTGCATACCCCCCCAGAAAGTAGGCAGTTGCGCCCCTGATCCTACGCCTGGTCAGGGGCAGGCGTAGAGTTGAAATTCCAGGCTGTTTCTATAGCAATTGCCTCCAATCCGATGCAGCGCTACCACCATCCTTGTAACTGCTCATTGCGCTTCGCTTCTATGCAAACGGGGCATTTCAAAGCACAGCCGGCAAAATGATCAGTGTTCACAGATCGGCCGCGGTTATCCGGAGGGTTTCACTGCCTTCATGTGGAGATAAGGATGCACCCAAACGGATAGCTGCGTGCACCGTTCTGCACAACATCTGCATATCCAAGAGAATCCCTCTCCCCAGACACCATAAGCCACCGGCAGTCCCCGAGGAAGACGTGCGTCCAGCCAGAGCAATTGAAGATATCGCTGGCTGATTAGTCCGTTCTCAATTTATTAATCAGTTGTGAATAGGGTGACCACTGATGTCTCGCTTTGTGCGGGACAGTCACGCATTACCATTACTTTTTAAACGTCCCGCAAATTGAGACGTTGTCCCGCATTGTTATTGACAGTCAGACTCGATTATTTATTTATTTTTGAAATGCGCTTTTTATAATCTGGCATTTATCAAATAGCTGTGTGCGGAGACAGCAGTGAGGGCTGTCATCAGGAGGCGGGGCGTGCTGTTTGATCATGTCAATCAAACTGGGACGCATACGCCGGTTAAGGGCATGCCCACCAACAAGAAACAGTGCAAATCGGGTCAGAACGGCATGCAGCACGAGACGGAGGAAAAGCACGACTCGTACGACTAAGAAGAGGAAATGCAGCGAACAATAAAGAATGGGAAACTATCTATCCCTGGGTGAAACCAGTGCAAGGCGAGTCTGGTAACGTTTTGTGTGAAGTTTGCTTGAGTCATTTTTCCATTTCACACGGAGGTGAAACGACACAAAGAATGCGGGACTCACAAAAAAAAAAAAAAATTGATTTGGTGCATATTGCCTAATTGTATACACAGCTGTGCCTTTAGTTGGTATTGTCCAGTAAAAGCAGATAATTATCAAATGCATTTCTAGTTAATCTATGTGATTCTGAGCTGTGTGAGTTTTGTTTTGTTCAGATAATCACAATCATGTACTCCATGTAACCCAATCCAGTGCATGTTCTACTCGAATAGGCCTATGTGGTTCAGTATATTGGTCGACCAGAGCTGAGTTGTGCTGGGGTTAGTTTGCTCCCTGTTGTTGGAGAAAAGGCACATTAAAGTTCAATGCTTGAAATAACAATGGTAGCCTTGACTGTCTGTTCTGTTTGATTGTCAGTTGTGTTAACTTGAGGCGCTGTGAAATAGCATGAAAGCTCCATGCCTTGCGAGAAAGTATCGCACGCATATCACTGGCAGTGTGCGTGCGTGCGTGTGTGTGTGTGTGTGTGTGTGTGTGTGTGTGTGTGTGTGTGTGTGTGTGTGTGTGTGTGTGTGTGTGTGTGTGTGTGTGTGTGTGTGTGTGTGTGTGTGTGTGTGTGTGTGTGTGCGTGCGTGCGTGCGTGCGTGCGTGTGTGTGTGTGTGTGTGTGTAATTTAAATGTGAATAAGTGCACATGTAAGTCTCGATTTTGTTTTAATAAAGATTGTTCAGCATGATGCAGTCTAGTGATTTGGGGTTACGTCTGTGAAGTGTCCCTTCACACCAAAGCTGAGACCAAACTTACGCCCATGGAATAAAGTACCCAGCCTGTCAAGAATCGGTGGCCGCTTCATTCCGACCATATTCCGACCTATAAGGCACACTAACCATCTCGTAGTTGGAGGCAAAAAAGTAGGCCTATACGCGCTCCAATGGTGCGAGATAAAAATATAGCACATTCATTTGAATGATTTTAGCTTGTGTGTGTGTCCGTGCCCGCGATAAATCACACACAAGCTAAAATCATTCAAATTAATGTGCTTTGTGATGAATAGAACACATTTTTATCTCATATGATTCAATCACGTCCTATACTCTCTTGCGCTCCGCCTCCAACTACGGGATGGTTAGTTAATATTTTCCTGCTGTCGGCTCCCAGACCGAGGAGCACAGGTGATACGTTCCCTCCAGGGCCGATGCTCTCTCGGGGGCAACACCCTTCACAACGACCGACAGTGAGTCTGCTTATAGGTCGGAATATGATGGAATGAAGAGGCCACCCACACACAACCGGATTCGTTCATTACTTCACTAAACTGACACGCACGCTATCGCTCGCACTCCTCGCTCGTCCACCTACTCGCTGACGACACACGCACACACACACACACACACACACACACACACACACACACACACACACACACACACACACACACACACACACACACACACACACACACACACACACACACACACACACACACAGAGACAGACATACACACACACTGCCACTGATATGCGCACGATATTTCGCCGTGCTCATGAGATACTTTATCGTGCGCAGGAGATACTTTATCGTTTACGGGTTCCGTAGTAGGCTACACCAGACAACACAATACATATTTTAATTAGGCCTACATTCGTTTGCAGTGTTTTATTGTTATGCATTAACACAATTGATGGATGACAATGAATAAAATAATGAATTATTTATTTCGGTGTACAGCATGTCAAGTAAAATAGTAAATAGCTGTCGGCACGAGATATAGCAACGCGGTGATATAGGCATACAATGGAACATTCACATGGCTAAGATCGGTTAAGACCAATTGGTGCAACCGGCCTGTTAAGTAAACAGTAGGCCTATAACAATACCATATATAGGCCTACTAATTTGCAAAAAATAATATACAATAACAATATAAGAGGAATAAACAATATAAGGGAAGAAATGGTGCAATAACAGTGAAGTCAATATACGGTCAGAGATTTAAGGTTTCAATATAAATGTAATTACAAAAACTTTTTTTTTTCTTAAGAATGCTTTGTGAATCCGGCCCCAGGTTCTTAAAGGCACCCAGTGCAACTTTATGTAAACATTAAATGAAAAATAAACATTCAATTTCTAGTCTTTTTTACACGTAGTAAGTTTCAATAACTCCATACCATTACATATCGACATTGAAGGAGCAAAGATGAGACGTCGTTGTGTGGTGAGAACTGATAGAAAATCGTAAACAACAACAATCGCCGGTGGGGTGAAGCCATTTTTCCATTGACTGGAAGCCTGCTTTATTTATTGTAGGTTACAAAAAATAAAGAAAATGGCGGCATTGTTGTTGTTATCGATTTTGTATCAGTTCTCACCACACAACGACGTCTCATCTTTGCTGCTTAAATGTCGGTATGTAATGGTATGGAGTTATTGAAACTTACTACGTGTAAAAAAGACTAGAAATTTAATGTTTATTTTTAAGCCTCGAAAGTTGCACTGGGTGCCTTTAAAACGCCTATTTGCATAGGCCTTTCATACAATATAATTGAACGACTGCAATTACCCACACTATTATGTATACAATGGAGCTTATTAGTTACTAACACGCACAAAGCTGAAGTGACGGTGAACCCATTGTTTCAGCTTTGAAATATTAAATTCATATTGCGCTTTGCTTTGAGTTTCAGGAAGGAGTGGGGCGTGGTATCCCCATGGTTACGACCAACGCCGACGTGACAACCTTATAATAAGCGATGTTGTATATGAAATCCGCCCCACATTGTATCTTTATACTATCGGTGACCGGGAAGCCTCAACCTCACTCGGACGCGGACGTGTTGTTATACTAGGTAAAGGCTACTTGTATCATGGCCTACTAAGTTTACTAAGTATTATTATAGGTTACACCTGGGTTCGCAGCATAGAGACACTTTACCATATTTGTGTGGGGAGAACGGCAAAACGTCTTTTTACTCATTTCTTTTTTAATTCGGGTCTTCTTCCAGTAACAGTAAAAAAAGATCCATTGCTTGCTATGATGACGATATGAGCCATTACGACGTTAACAAATAAAACTGTCTCTTTGAATCAGTTTGACAGCGGAGTGCACACCAGGTCGTCTTTACCTTTTCATCTCAATTGCAGTTATTCAGACCTCGACCAATTGTCACGGATTTTTCTAAGAACAACCTCAATTTATCAGATCTGTCTATATAAATTGTGTTTATTCTCTAATGGTAGCCTAACGCTGATGATTTGCATTTCTAAAGTTTAAACTTTACAGAATGAAAGATGTAGCCTAATTTGGCCACAACCGCAGCGCAAATGCAGTAGGCCCTATATAAGTAACAATATGACTTAATATAGCGAACGATTACCTTTCATTCGCCCTTGGGTTATCCCCGTGAAGATCTCCCATGGTGTCCATTGTCTCTCTCCCTTTTCATCGGCAGTGCACTACTGGTACACAGGGACTCTTCCCTTTATATGCCACAGTAAACGCCTTTGGTTTCATTTCTGTGCAAATGCTCTTCCCAGACATAACTTTTGTCTCCTCCTCATCAGGAGGAGACAAACGATGGGAGGTCGATGGACTCACGCATCATTTGTATATTGTTTGCCTTACAAATGAAAGCGTGTAGAGCAGGTTAGACCTAACCTGCCTTTATCACATCAATAGGTTTAGAAAGCCATAAATGATCGTTATCACACCAGATCCCTTATATTCTTTATATGTTTTTCACAATGTACTTACTATATTACCCCCCCCCCCCCCCCCCCCTCCATCCCCAAGACCATTCTAACCCTTCGTCAGACTTAAAATTAAAGGTAGGCCTACCAACACGAAACTACACGCTACCATTGCTGTGCCCATTGGCCGCCACCTTGTGGTTAACGATATACTAAGTATTTTAAGGATTCAATGGTTTGATCCACGTTTTCAGTTTTGTTCAAGTCATACGCAAGCTATCAAAAAATCGTTTATTGGTCTTATTGGGGTAGGCCTACTTTACATATTAATACTTTAAATACCATATGCTTGATAGGCCTTCTGACATATCAAGTAGTCCAATAGTCCAAAAATTATTTCATACATCAATTATTTACACAACGATAAATAAAATATACAAAAACACATTTGTGGTTTATGATGGTTGCTGTCACAATCACGTAACACTATTTTCCCTTCTTGGGGCAGTCTGGTTAGGTGAATTACCTACTGATTAATAACATGTAATCAGTGATGAATTGAACAAACATAAATGTGTAGAAAACAAAATAGAAATAATTCAACAGATACATCATCAACATTTTACGACATAAAACATAGTTTTGAACTAGGGTTGATCACAACTATATCAGCTAAACAAATTAGCTCCCTCCTCATCTTTGTCATATCCTGGCTGCCACCAGAGAGTACTGGAGCGTACTGGAGGATCACTGGCTGCCGCCTGTGATCCTCCAGTACTCTCCGATGCAGGCCAGGCAGAATGCGTGGTGGCAGGGGAGGCTGACGGGCCGGGTGAGTCCCCTCAGACAGATGCAGCAGTCAGGGACCCCCGACATACCTGGGGAGAGTCACATCAAGGTCAGAGAGAGAGAGAGGCTGTTAAAGAGCACGGTGGAGAGAGAGAGAGAGAGAGAGAGAGAGAGAGAGAGAGAGAGAGAGAGAGAGAGAGAGAGAGAGAGAGAGAGAGAGAGAGAGAGAAAAAGAGAAAGAGAGCAAGAGGGAAAGAACGAGGAAGGAAGAAAGAGAGAGGCAGAGGTGCAACTTAGGGAAAGACAATAATTGCAAAGTGTTTCCTCCCTACGAGTCAACACTGGGCAGGTCCTTAACCACAGCCACTTTCATGGTCACTGTCATGGTTACCGCCATGGCAGACATGGCGACCATGTGTGTATTGTACTCCATGCATCAGACACAGAAACACAAAGACAGAGACAGAGACAGAGACAGAGACAGAGACAGAGACAGAGACAGAGACAGAGACAGAGAGAGAGAGAGAGAGAGAGAGAGAGAGAGAGAGAGAGAGAGAGGCTTTGATGGGGAAAGAGCGAGAAGGAAAGGGAGAGCAACACAGCAGTCTTGGACCTTGATTTGGATTCTCAGGAGTCCTGGTGTTGTCATTAAGCCATTAATGTCAAAACTATGACATTACCAGGACTCCTGAGATTTCTGGATACCATAGGCTGCCGTACCCTCTGGACACCCACTTCACCTCGTCGTGGTGACACGGGTAGATCATTTATCACCGGTAAAACTTTACACCTGTTTGACACCTCACAATTAGGTTGTTGTCTATTTAAAAACTTTTCATGAGTAAATGGTTTATGACAGCAAACAGCTATTCTTGATGACACAGACAAACAGACACACACGCACACACAGAATCTTAAAGTCCCCGAGGCACATACTTCAGCTCTTAATATGACATTAGAATACTACCACATCAGATTACTACGGTCTACTGGAATGATGTACATACATACCTACTGGGACTACCAGCTCAACCTGTTGGACTCCTGTCAACTGTGCCAAAACCAAAACTAAATGGTGCACTTGGCTGTTCAAAGGTGTTTGCCCTCATTAGGGGGCAAGCATGCCCTCATTAGGAAAGATAAAATGTAATTAGTGCTATATATACCTGTTAAATTACCACATCGTCACACCCGTGTTACCAGGTTGCTGATTCACCTGGCATAGTTTGGAACATATTATGCCAGGTGTCTTGTGGGTGTATTATACAGCCCATCATATCCGTCCTTTTTTGTTTTGTTTCCACTGAATATATAGTACAGTTACAACATGTGGATTTTTATACAATCTCTACAAGTTACACTTCATTCCCACACCAACCTGCATCAGCAGAAAACAACGATTGGAACCAAGGTCCAGATGAATAAAAATAAGCAAACATTAAATGTGTGTGTGGGTCTATGGTTTTGTATTTGTGTGTATTTGTGTATTTGTACAACACATTCACATTCACATTCATACAATACATCTGGTGACATCTAATAATGTATTGTGTTATGTATTGGCGGGAAAATGTACTATCTCACTTTTACCAAGTCCACCCCAGGTTCCCCACCTGCATGTCGTCTGACTAATTAGGTGGTAATGAGGTCACCTGTTGCGGCTCGTGAACAGTTTGACCTCTGTCTGCTGGTGCTCGCGCGTAAAACCATCTAATGTCTCCAAGTTAATGTCATCTTGATATTGTCTTAGTAATTTAAGCAGATATTGGTTGGCACGGTTATGTGTGACTAATTAAAAATATGCTCCTCTGTTCTCCAGCTTATGGAGCAACTACGGTTCATATTCCATTGTTCGGTTCTTGGATTCTTTTATATCTGTTCACGAGTAGAAGTTGGGGTACCAGTAGATATTTCTTTAAGTCTAAGCTTGTTTTGTAGTATTTGCTATATCCGGGCCTGTGTGCGGGCCTGGACACATGCTTGTTTACGGACTTACTGCTGACGCAGGCTTGTTCCCGGCCCAACACACGACAGGATGACAGATTTCCAGTTCGGAATTGGATGGCCAGATTCCCACTTTTCCCGTCCTTACCTGTTCCCAGAGCTTAAACGGGGGCAAGTCAGGTCGTGTCCGTTTTATTTAGCTCTCTAATGCAGTTCATACATGATGCTACCCCCCCTCCCCCGAAATGAATCTATTTGATAAGACTTGGGTAAAGATCAACTCATTGGCTGAGCTCTAAGGTACAGAGGTGTTTGATGTGAGCGAGTCCCAAAGTGTAGGATCAGGGCTGTTCTGCATTGTACTCAGGTGTGCTCCTGAAGCTTTATTGGTTGGTTTCTCACTCACAGGCCGACAGTGTGTGGATGGAAATTGACGACCAGGACGACATGCCCACAGCTGATGAACTGGAACAGTGGGTTGAGGATGTGCTGTCCGGTAAAATAGACCCAGATATGGATGATGATGATGAAGACGACGACGATGATGATGATGACGACGATGATGATGATGATGATGATGAAGACGACGATGATGATGATGACGATGATGACGATGATGACGATGATGACGATGATGATGATGACGATGATGATGATGACGATGATGACGACGATGATGACGATGATGATGACGACGATGATGATGATGATGATGACGATGATGATGATGATGAAGACGACGATGACGATGACGATGATGATGACGATGATGACGATGATGATGATGATGACGATGACGATGATGATGACGATGTTGTCTAAATGTTCACCATCTCAAATTTCTAAATTGCCAATCCTCTCGTTTGTGTGGCCTCACAACAAGAGAAACAATAGTGACTTTCGATAGCACACTGTTTTTGTCATGTAGCTGGGTATTTTAAGGGACACTGGAAAATCGGTAACTTCTACCGCTAAAGTGTCGGGTTAAAATGTACACATACGTTTATGCCCTTTGTTCGTTTTCTACATCAATCCAACTGGCCTATGATTACAAGCTAAGTTCAGTCGAAGAACCCACATCAACTCTATAACTTAATTTAGTCCAATACTGTTAACCAACACATCATTCACGACCAGATGGAGTGAGAAGATACAAAGTACAGTAATATTTTCTAAACATAGCTGGACATGGTCTTAAATTAAGTAGGAGACTACTTGAAAAATTGCAGAATACATTGCTGTTTGTTTTCAGAACAATATTTTACTTGGATAAAAAAATATTAAAAAATCTACTGATGTCGTTTCTTGCATGATTCGATTGTTACATGTTTAAAAGCTAACATATAAAGCTCATTTAATGTGGCTGATGTGATAGAAGCTCAACAAACGATGTACAATCAATGATATTTATTTTATTAAGGAAATTCCCAAAAAACAGATTTACTATAAACTTACAGAATGAAGTATACAAAGTCACATTTGATGCACGTTAGACATAGAAAACTGCATTAGGTGAATACGTGCATCAGGAATGTATATTGAACAATGTTTTACAATCCCTATCCCAACAATAAGACATTAAGTCATTATGAAGCTATTAAGAACCTAGACCTTGCTTGACCACAAGGGTTGATGTAGAATAACATTTCCAATATGATTAAATGCCTTTACCCACCACTGCTTATGACCCGGAACCCCAAAAATATAATAAGCACCGCATTCCCATCACCATTACAAAGGTGGTGGTTATTTCTCTATGGATATTTTTCATCGTTACACTATTCCAGGTTTCGGGCTTCAAACATAATAATGAAACTCATCTTTATATATTTTGCATTGAATATGAATATTTGCATTAAATATGAACGTCCCGCCACCATAATAATCCCCAACTGCTACCAAACCCAGACCTTGCTTGACCACAAGGGTTGATGTAGAATAAAATGTCCAATATGATTAAATGCCTTTACCCACCACTGCTTATGACCCGGAACCCAAAATATATAATAAACACCGCATTCCCATCACCATTACAAAGGTGGTGGTTATTTCTCTATGGATATTTTTCATCGTTACACTGTTCCAGGATTTTTCATCGTTACACTGTTCCAGGATTCGGTCTTCAAACATAATAATGAAACTCATCTTTATATATTTTGCATTGAATATGAATATTTGCATTGAATATGAACGTCCCGCCACCATAATAATCCCCAACTGCTACCCATTGGTAGCAGTTGGGGATTATTATGGTGGCTGGACGTGGACGTGGACGATCTCAACCTATTCTCAAACTTTAAATGGGTTTTAAAGTTATTATGGTGGCTGGACGTTCATAGTGGGTGGAGACAGTTTGAAACCCACCCATGTGTATTTTCTATGTTTACATATACAGTATATTTGGTATACACTAGCATAGTAATCATTCCAGAGCTGGTCCTACACCGCAGTGATGACCAGAGGCCGGCTTTCCTCCAACTCATTATGGGGACTGAAATAGGGGCGGAGTTCGCCACTGAATACACACGGCGTGAACGAGAATATGTGCGAGGAGGACGTCAGGTCGTAGAAGGACACAAGGCCCTCCTCGTAATCCAGGAAGACGCCTACCATCTTGGGCTCGGCTATGAGGGCCAGCTTTTTGGGCGGGGCCGTCATTGCCGCGTAGCCCTCACCATCGTAATGTGTTATCACCCAGTAGTTGGCGTCGGGCTGGAACACAAGCTTGCCTTTCCGTTGAGAGGTCACCGTCGTTACGCCTAGATCCCAACCCAACTTGTCGCCGACCTCAACCTGCCAGTAGGCCTTGCCGGATGTCAGTCGGTTCCGGCCGAGGACGGATGAGTACAAGTCGAACCTCTGAGCACCCATGGGTACTACCTGAAGCCCGCCGCCATCTTGTACCTCCTTGCCGTCAGCGGATATGATTAAGCGTGGGTGAGCGGTGCTGGGGTCTAGCTTCACGTCCACTGCAAAATAAAATATTTTTGGGGGGTTTAATTCTTCCGCAATTAATTTTAGAAGCAAAACCTCATTGTTGCAACAACAATGTACGTGCACAATTAAAACTGCATCAAGGATATCACAAAAAGTCACAGGATTTTTGTTTTTTGTCCTAAAAGTTCAGAGAGCGTTTTTTTTCTATCGCCTAGCAGCGAACCCATTCTAGACCCGACGTTACTCGCCTACTACGTATCCAGGCTAGAGCCCATTAGGCATGTCGTAGATCTCGACATATTCTGTGATTAAAACTATTAATTGCTCAACCGGCCCTTTCCCGAGTGATTTGTCCGCCATTGTTTCTTGTTTTGACAGTTGAGATTTTCCTTCGTAACGAAGTGTCAATGTTCCGCTTGTGATTGGTCAGTTGCCCAAAAGACGCCTGACGTCAGCCGCTCTCTTCCTCTCTTCCTTTTAACGCTCCGTATGGCAGAAGAAAACGCTGGAAGAGGCGTTTAAAAAAACGGCTGTGACTTTTTCCAGAAACACTCTGCTCCATAGGAATATAATGTAAAACAAGCGCGGGCAGATTTGAAAAAAAACGCTATATGTTAACACGGCCTAACAAGGGTCATTCAGGTCTTTCTCGCAGAAAAAAGATATTCTTGTTCCCGTTCCCACTTCACCCAGTAGCAGAGAGGGATCCGCGACTCAACACGCAAAAAGACAGAATAAAATAAAGATGATAAGAACGATGCCAAGAAAAAAGAGGACAGGAGTCATGACGTGGTGATGAGGGAGGGGAATGTTAACTGCAAAAATGGACAGGAAGTTAGCCAAAACGACATCAATGCTAACAGTGCCTTGAATTCTTGAATTGAGAAATAACCCAACAAACTAAATTGGAGTAGAATAATACAGAAAGGTAAAATTACCTGCAAACTTCACGATCCTCTGCAGTTCTATGTAGGGAAATCAGAAGAATTAAATTAACTTAAATTAAGTTATTTATCTTCTTATAGGCTAATCTTCCAATCACTTTCTTACCGATTGGAGTCAATAACTCCAGTTTGTCGAGAATTTCATCCATCAGGTTTTTTATGATACTTCGGAAGGTGCCGAAGGAGGTGGATGCATCGAGTGCTATCTCTGTTAGGTTGTTCTCCTCATCTCGGTCCTGGGTGGATGGAAAATTCTAAAGGAGTAGAAAAAAACAAGTGAAATAATTCAGTCATTTACTTTACTGTAACGGTTTAATCAGAGACAATGGCTGACACCGAATGATTTATATTTATACAAAATTGCCTCTGTCACCTGTAGGAAGTAAATATGATCCTCTGTGTCAGAAATGCGCCTCAGGTCCGAGATGTTCTTCCGCAGTTCCCCTATCTCCTTGTTGAGCTGCTCCTTCAATTCCTCGGCCCGCCTCTCCACCGCCTGACTCCTCTCGTCCATGGGCAGGAGAGCATGTCTTGTGGCGTTCCCCACGTATGAAATGAGGGATGACAGAATGCCGTTGATATCCATCCTCTCGCTACGTAAGTGATCCTGAAAGAAACACAAAGGAAGGACCGTGATTATTATTTGGATGATTTATTTTGTTCATTATTCATGCCAGTAGCATTCGCAACTTACTAGAACCACAACAACATACTTCAGATCAGAACATGTCATACTTTGTTGTATGCCTGTTTTAATCGGATGAAAGCGATTTATACATGACTGACAACAACTGAAGCCTCTGTATTATTGTTTTGTTTTTTTACTTTTCAAAAGGAAGCAACACTATCTCAAGTCTGCCTCAACAATTGTAAATTCAATCCCAAGATCTCCCCTTAAAAATACATAACTTTCCTCACCTGGGAAACCCTGATCGAGGAACGGATTTCCTGCAGATTGTTTTGCCGTCTCGCAATCCCCCCCTGAAACGTAACCTCGAGGTAGTTCAGCTGGCCCTTCAGGGAGAAAGAAGAACATCTCAATTTTGACTCCCATATGAAGCCGGAGTATAACATCACTTTTCACTCAATACTGATAGTGGTCATCAACAGCTTTCAAGGTCAATGTTGTACCGAACCAATTTGCATTGTGTATTATTTAAAGTGGGATTTCTGTTTCGTTCTCTTTGGGCGACACCTTTGGCGATATGCGGTAACTTTCCCGAGGGTTACAATTAGCGTAGCCACCAACCAGCTCATAACATTCATAACACTGCAAACCTGTGGGCCATGGGCTCCATCTCTGTGTTGCCTGATTTGGTGGAAGAAAGTCACTGATCAGACACTCTCAAACCATCTTAGATTGCGGGTAAATCAAGCGGCTGGGGTGTTTGACTCCAACAGAAAGATACTGGCTTTGATCCCCAATACCCATAGTCCACCTGTCAGCAATTTAGAGCCAGATGTCCTAACCCCTATCTACTCCTCAATGGCATATCTCTGAAAGTCACGATAGATAAAAGCGACTCATGACTGCAAAATGACAACATTAAAACTCAAACATGTGAGATCTTCCAAAACCCTCACCCTTTTCTCCTCCCACTCCGTCTCCACGGAAACAACGTCCTGCCCCTCCTCCACACAGAGGACGCAGATGCAGCGGTCGCTGTCGCGGCAGTAGAGCTCCAGGGGCCGCCCGTGCTCCGGGCAGGCCCTGTCGTCCAGGTTCTCCACAGGCGCCACCATCCTGTGGCCCCTCAGGCGGTTCCTACTGTTGTGGCCCTCGAGGTGGGCCCGGCAGTACGACACCAGACACACCAGGCACGACTTCAGGGCCCTGCGGGCCCCGGGCCCAATACAGACGTCGCAGACCACCTCTCGGGGCCTCCCGGCGGAACCCTCAGCCGTTTGGCCCCTGGCCTCCAGCCGGGCCTGGTTCAGGTCCTCCAGGAGTCCCTGCAGCACGACGTTGACCTCGGGGATGCGGCTGAGGTGCTGCCTGCAGGTCGGGCAGCTGTTGTCACTGTACATGGCGTTGCGGTTCAGGCAGGCCTTGCAGAAGGAGTGGCCGCAGCAGGTGGTGACGGGATCCGAGAACAGGTCATTGCAGATGGGGCAGCTCAGGTGCCTCTCTACGGGCAGGCTCAGGCCCGAGGGCTGCGCGGAACGGGCCGGGTCCGGGATGGGGCGCAGAGACATGAGGCTATGCCGAGAATATATGTATTGTTACTACTATGAATGACGATATTAGATGTGATAACACCACGACACAGTGCTTTAGCAAACTATATTCATAGTTCTAATGTAATGAACATACCGAAAATAATGCTCGTAGTGATAGGCTTATAGCAATGGTTATAGTGATGCAGCCAAAATAAACCGATTCAGATTCAGGTTTGCGTAACAAACAAGGAATTTGACTTCGGTTAACCCTTTGCTCTCAAAGTATCCGACAACACTCCACACTTAACTTATTGTTAAAGAACACAAAACCGAAAGAACAGTAGGCCTACGAAATATAAATACACTGTTAAGTTTAAGTGACAGTATAACAATACAATATAATATACTAATTTGCAAAAAATAATATACAATAACAATATAATAGGAAGAAACAATATAAGGGAGGAAATGGTGCAATATCAGTGCAGTCAATATACGTTCAGAGAATTAAGATTTCAATATAACTATACTAATACATAAGTTTGAAGAAGGAGGGGGGCGTGTTATCCCCATGGTTACGACCAACGTCAACGTACCGACGTTATAGGCCTACTGTTTTACTAAACTTACTGGGCTGGGTTGCACCAACTGGGCGTTAGCCTGGTCTTAACTACGCCTTGTCGTAGCTTGGCGTTCTAAGTCCGACCTAACCGTTTACGCCGGTTGCACCAAATGGGCTTTAGCGTTCTTTTCACTCTGACCAGGCGTAAATCCTACGCAGTTGCGCAAAAAGTGGGTATGCACTATATGCGGCGCCAAAGCGATGGAAGTAAAAAAAATTGAGTGGGCATTTTCTGTTTTTAACAGCGTTTGTGTACATGATATGATGATCAATAACAGAGGAACGTCACTGATGGCCCTGCTCCGCACACGGCGCTCGAGTGGGCGCCCCCTCGACCACGCCCTGGAGGCGAGCGCCAGAGTGTCTTCATTTGAACAGTATTGTCATCTGATGACACGTACCTCAATATGGAGAGGCAGAGAAGAAAGCCCTCAGGGTCACAACATAGAAAAAGAAAGATTGGGAAGGAGAAAGGGTGCGCAGGGATGAAAGAAAGCTTTCCAAAGTGGTTGAAAGTCGTTTTTATGTCAGTGTATCAAGAGGAGGCTTGTAAATATTCAGGTTAGCTAAATCTACTGGTAAAACAACAGGTTACTGTTGTCTTGCAACTGTGTACTGATCAGAATGGAGCCTACAATATAACGGATCATAACAAGAAAAATAAAATAACTTGTTTGTGGTATATATTTTGTTTTACTTCAACCTCTATGGTCTTTGTTTGATGTCAATAGACCCAGTAAAAACGGTTTGGTGAAGCTAGAGTTGCTGACACTCGCCTTGTGGTGGGTTTTAATAACTGGCAGTGTATTTCAAAGATACTGAAGCACCATGAAACAAGTGGTTACCACATAAATGCTTATCTGATGTGGAAAGAATTGGCATCCAGCTTATGCGTAGGTAAAACTATTGATAGCGAATTGCAGAGAGCCTGTTGACTCGAGTGATCGACTGCATACTCTTCCTTGCAGAAAGAAACCTGCCACTGAGGGGGAAAAAATGCACAGTTAGGAAATCCTAGAAGTGGACATTTTCTGGGTATCTCTTATAGCACGGTATGTTGTTACTCTGGCAGAGCATCTTAGAAAGGCTGCCTCTAAAAAAAAAACACCGGATATCTGTCCTGGTGCACTCAAAATGAATTTTTTGATTCAATATCAGAGTGTGTTTGAGGTCAAATTTGTGCCCAGATAAAAGAGGGGGGGGGGGCCTGCTGTGTCTGCATACCCCCCAGAAAGTAGGCAGTTGCGCCCCTGATCCTACGCCTGGTCAGGGGCAGGCGTAGAGTTGAAATTCCAGGCTGTTTCTATAGCAATTGCCTCCAATCCGATGCAGCGCTACCACCATCCTTGTAACTGCTCATTGCGCTTCGCTTCTATGCAAACGGGGCATTTCAAAGCACAGCCGGCAAAATGATCAGTGTTCACAGATCGGCCGCGGTTATCCGGAGGGTTTCACTGCCTTCATGTGGAGATAAGGATGCACCCAAACGGATAGCTGCGTGCACCGTTCTGCACAACATCTGCATATCCAAGAGAATCCCTCTCCCCAGACACCATAAGCCACCGGCAGTCCCCGAGGAAGACGTGCGTCCAGCCAGAGCAATTGAAGATATCGCTGGCTGATTAGTCCGTTCTCAATTTATTAATCAGTTGTGAATAGGGTGACCACTGATGTCTCGCTTTGTGCGGGACAGTCACGCATTACCATTACTTTTTAAACGTCCCGCAAATTGAGACGTTGTCCCGCATTGTTATTGACAGTCAGACTCGATTATTTATTTATTTTTGAAATGCGCTTTTTATAATCTGGCATTTATCAAATAGCTGTGTGCGGAGACAGCAGTGAGGGCTGTCATCAGGAGGCGGGGCGTGCTGTTTGATCATGTCAATCAAACTGGGACGCATACGCCGGTTAAGGGCATGCCCACCAACAAGAAACAGTGCAAATCGGGTCAGAACGGCATGCAGCACGAGACGGAGGAAAAGCACGACTCGTACGACTAAGAAGAGGAAATGCAGCGAACAATAAAGAATGGGAAACTATCTATCCCTGGGTGAAACCAGTGCAAGGCGAGTCTGGTAACGTTTTGTGTGAAGTTTGCTTGAGTCATTTTTCCATTTCACACGGAGGTGAAACGACACAAAGAATGCGGGACTCACAAAAAAAAAAAAAAATTGATTTGGTGCATATTGCCTAATTGTATACACAGCTGTGCCTTTAGTTGGTATTGTCCAGTAAAAGCAGATAATTATCAAATGCATTTCTAGTTAATCTATGTGATTCTGAGCTGTGTGAGTTTTGTTTTGTTCAGATAATCACAATCATGTACTCCATGTAACCCAATCCAGTGCATGTTCTACTCGAATAGGCCTATGTGGTTCAGTATATTGGTCGACCAGAGCTGAGTTGTGCTGGGGTTAGTTTGCTCCCTGTTGTTGGAGAAAAGGCACATTAAAGTTCAATGCTTGAAATAACAATGGTAGCCTTGACTGTCTGTTCTGTTTGATTGTCAGTTGTGTTAACTTGAGGCGCTGTGAAATAGCATGAAAGCTCCATGCCTTGCGAGAAAGTATCGCACGCATATCACTGGCAGTGTGCGTGCGTGCGTGTGTGTGCGTGTGTGTGTGTGTGTGTGTGTGTGTGTGTGTGTGTGTGTGTGTGTGTGTGTGTGTGTGTGTGTGTGTGTGTGTGTGTGTGTGTGTGTGTGTGTGTGTGTGTGTGTGTGTGCGTGCGTGCGTGCGTGCGTGCGTGTGTGTGTGTAATTTAAATGTGAATAAGTGCACATGTAAGTCTCGATTTTGTTTTAATAAAGATTGTTCAGCATGATGCAGTCTAGTGATTTGGGGTTACGTCTGTGAAGTGTCCCTTCACACCAAAGCTGAGACCAAACTTACGCCCATGGAATAAAGTACCCAGCCTGTCAAGAATCGGTGGCCGCTTCATTCCGACCATATTCCGACCTATAAGGCACACTAACCATCTCGTAGTTGGAGGCAAAAAAGTAGGCCTATACGCGCTCCAATGGTGCGAGATAAAAATATAGCACATTCATTTGAATGATTTTAGCTTGTGTGTGTGTCCGTGCCCGCGATAAATCACACACAAGCTAAAGTCATTCAAATTAATGTGCTTTGTGATGAATAGAACACATTTTTATCTCAAATGATTCAATCACGTCCTATACTCTCTTGCGCTCCGCCTCCAACTACGGGATGGTTAGTTAATATTTTCCTGCTGTCGGCTCCCAGACCGAGGAGCACAGGTGATACGTTCCCTCCAGGGCCGATGCTCTCTCGGGGGCAACACCCTTCACAACGACCGACAGTGAGTCTGCTTATAGGTCGGAATATGATGGAATGAAGAGGCCACCCACACACAACCGGATTCGTTCATTAGGCCTACTTCACTAAACTGACACGCACGCTATCGCTCGCACTCCTCGCTCGTCCACCTACTCGCTGACGACACACGCACACACACACACACACACACACACACACACACACACACACACACACACACACACACACACACACACACACACACACACACACACACACACACACACACACACACACACACACACACACACACACACACAGAGAGACAGACATACACACACACTGCCACTGATATGCGCACGATATTTCGCCGTGGTCATGAGATACTTTATCGTGCGCAGGAGATACTTTCTCGTTTACGGGTTCCGTAGTAGGCTACACCAGACAACACAATACATATTTTAATTAGACCTACATTCGTTTGCAGTGTTTTATTGTTATGCATTAACACAATTGATGGATGACAATGAATAAAATAATGAATTATTTATTTCGGTGTACAGCATGTCAAGTAAAATAGTAAATAGCTGTCGGCACGAGATATAGCAACGCGGTGATATAGGCATACAATGGAACATTCACATGGCTAAGATCGGTTAAGACCAATTGGTGCAACCGGCCTGTTAAGTAAACAGTAGGCCAATAACAATACCATATATAGGCCTACTAATTTGCAAAAAATAATATACAATAACAATATAAGAGGAATAAACAATATAAGGGAAGAAATGGTGCAATAACAGTGAAGTCAATATACGGTCAGAGATTTAAGGTTTCAATATAAATATAATTACAAAAACTTTTTTTTTCTTAAGAATGCTTTGTGAATCCGGCCCCAGGTTCTTAAAACGCGTATTTGCATAGGCCTTTCAAGTTTCATACAATATAATTGAACGACTGCAATTACCCACACTATTATGTATACAATGGAGCTTATTAGTTACTAACACGCACAAAGCTGAAGTGACGGTGAACCCATTGTTTCAGCTTTGAAATATTAAATTCATATTGCGCTTTGCTTTGAGTTTCAGGAAGGAATGGGGCGTGGTATCCCCATGGTTACGACCAACGCCGACGTGACAACCTTATAATAAGCGATGTTGTATATGAAATCCGCCCCACATTGTATCTTTATACTATCGGTGACCGGGAAGCCTCAACCTCACTCGTACGCGGACGTGTTGTTATACTAGGTAAAGGCTACTTGTATCATGGCCTACTAAGTTTACTAAGTATTATTATAGGTTACACCTGGGTTCGCAGCATAGAGACACTTTACCATATTTGTATGGGGAGAACGGCAAAACGTCTTTTTACCCATTTCTTTTTTAATTCGGGTCTTCTTCCAGTAACAGTAAAAAAAGATCCATTGCTTGCTATGATGACGATATGAGCCATTACGACGTTAACAAATAAAACTGTCTCTTTGAATCAGTTTGACAGCGGAGTGCACACCAGGTCGTCTTTACCTTTTCATCTCAATTGCAGTTATTCAGACCTCGACCAATTGTCACGGATTTTTCTAAGAACAACCTCAATTTATCAGATCTGTCGATATAAATTCTGTTTATTCTCTAATGGTAGCCTAACGCTGATGATTTGCATTTCTAAAGTTTAAACTTTACAGAATGAAAGATGTAGCCTAATTTGGCCACAACCGCAGCGCAAATGCAGTAGGCCCTATATAAGTAACAATATGACTTAATATAGCGAACGATTACCTTTCATTCGCCCTTGGGTTATCCCCGTGAAGATCTCCCATGGTGTCCATTGTCTCTCTCCCTTTTCATCGGCAGTGCACTACAGGTAAGGGACTCTTCCCTTTATAGGCCACAGTAAACGCCTTTGGTTTCATTTCTGTGCAAATGCTCTTCCCAGACATAACTTTTGTCTCCTCCTCATCAGGAGGAGACAAACGATGGGAGGTCGATGGACTCACGCATCATTTGTATATTGTTTGCCTTACAAATGAAAGCGTGTAGAGTAGCGTGCAGAGCAGGTTAGACCTAACCTGCCTTTATCACATCAATAGGTTTAGAAAGCCATAAATGATCGTTATCACACCAGATCCCTTATATTCTTTATATGTTTTTCACAATGTACTTACTATATTACCCCCCCCCCCTCCATCCCCAAGACCATTCTAACCCTTCGTCAGACTTAAAATTAAAGGTAGGCCTACCAACACGAAACTACACGCTACCATTGCTGTGCCCAATGGCCGCCACCTTGTGGTTAACGATATACTAAGTATTTTAAGGATTCAATGGTTTGATCCACGTTTTCAGTATTGTTCAAGTCATACGCAAGCTATCAAAAAATCGTTTATTGGTCTTATTGGGGTAGGCCTACTTTACATATTAATACTTTAAATACCATATGCTTGATAGGCCTTCTGACATATCAAGTAGTCCAATAGTCCAAAAATTATTTCATACATCAATTATTTACACAACAATAAATAAAATATACAAAAACACATTTGTGGTTTATGATGGTTGCTGTCACAATCACGTTGTAACACTATTTTCCCTTCTTGGGGCAGTCTGGTTAGGTGAATTACCTACTGATTAATAACATGTAATCAGTGATGAATTGAACAAACATAAATGTGTAGAAAACAAAATAGAAATAATTCAACAGATACATCATCAACATTTTACGACATAAAACATAGTTTTGAACTAGGGTTGATCACAACTATATCAGCAAAACAAATTAGCTCCCTCCTCAGCTTTGTCATATCCTGGCTGCCGCCAGAGAGTACTGGAGCGTACTGGAGGATCACTGGCTGCCGCCTGTGATCCTCCAGTACTCTCCGATGCAGGCCAGGCAGAATGCGTGGTGGCAGGGGAGGATGACGGGCCGGGTGAGTCCCCTCAGACAGATGCAGCAGTCAGGGACCCCCGACATACCTGGGGAGAGTCACATCAAGGTCAGAGAGAGAGAGAGGCTGTTAAAGAGCACGGTGGAGAGAGAGATAGAGAGAGAGAGTGAGAGAGAGAGAGAGAGAGAGAGAGAGAGAGAGAGAGAGAGAGAGAGAGAGAGAGAGAGAGAGAGAGAGAGAGAAAAGAGAAAGAGAGCAAGAGGGAAAGAACGAGGAAGGAAGAAAGAGAGAGGCAGAGGTGCAACTTAGGGAAAGACAATAATTGCAAAGTGTTTCCTCCCTACGAGTCAACACTGGGCAGGTCCTTAACCACAGCCACTTTCATGGTCACTGTCATGGTTACCGCCATGGCAGACATGGCGACCATGTGTGTATTGTACTCCATGCATCAGACACAGAAACACAAAGACAGAGACAGAGACAGAGACAGAGACAGAGACAGAGACAGAGACAGAGAGAGAGAGAGAGAGAGAGAGAGAGAGAGAGAGAGGCTTTGATGGGGAAAGAGCGAGAAGGAAAGGGAGAGCAACACAGCAGTCTTGGACCTTGATTTGGATTCTCAGGAGTCCTGGTGTTGTCATTAAGCCATTAATGTCAAAACTATGACATTACCAGGACTCCTGAGATTTCTGGATACCATAGGCTGCCGTACCCTCTGGACACCCACTTCACCTCGTCGCGGTGACACGGGTAGATCATTTATCACCGGTAAAACTTTACACCTGTTTGACACCTCACAATTAGGTTGTTGTCTATTTAAAAACTTTTCATGAGTAAATGGTTTATGACAGCAAACAGCTATTCTTGATGACACAGACAAACAGACACACACGCACACACAGAATCTTAAAGTCCCCGAGGCACATACTTCAGCTCTTAATATGACATTAGAATACTACCACATCAGATTACTACGGTCTACTGGAATGATGTACATACATACCTACTGGGACTACCAGCTCAACCTGTTGGACTCCTGTCAACTGTGCCAAAACCAAAACTAAATGGTGCACTTGGCTGTTCAAAGGTGTTTGCCCTCATTAGGGGGCAAGCATGCCCTCATTAGGAAAGATAAAATGTAATTAGTGCTATATATACCTGTTAAATTACCACATCGTCACACCCGTGTTACCAGGTTGCTGATTCACCTGGCATAGTTTGGAACATATTATGCCAGGTGTCTTGTGGGTGTTTTGTTTCCACTGAATATATAGTACAGTTACAACATGTGGATTTTTATACAATCTCTACAAGTTACACTTCATTCCCACACCAACCTGCATCAGCAGAAAACAACGATTGGAACCAAGGTCCAGATGAATAAAAATAAGCAAACATTAAATGTGTGTGTGGGTCTATGGTTTTGTATTTGTGTGTATTTGTGTATTTGTACAACACATTCACATTCAGATTCATACAATACATCTGGTGACATCTAATAATGTATTGTGTTATGTATTGGCGGGAAAATGTACTATCTCACTTTTACCAAGTCCACCCCAGGTTCCCCACCTGCATGTCGTCTGACTAATTAGGTGGTAATGAGGTCACCTGTTGCGGCTCGTGAACAGTTTGACCTCTGTCTGCTGGTGCTCGCGCGTAAAACCATCTAATGTCTCCAAGGTTATGTCATCTTGATATTATTTTAGTAATTTAAGCAGAAATTGGTTGGCACGGTTATGTGTGACTAATTAAAAATATGCTCCTCTGTTCTCCAGCTTATGGAGCAACTACGGTTCATATTCCATTGTTCGGTTCTTGGATTCTTTTATATCTGTTCACGAGTAGAAGTTGGGGTACCAGTAGATATTTCTTTAAGTCTAAGCTTGTTTTGTAGTATTTGCTATATCCGGGCCTGTGTGCGGGCCTGGACACATGCTTGTTTACAGACTTACTGCTGACGCAGGCTTGTTCCCGGCCCAACACACGACAGGATGACAGATTTCCAGTTCGGAATTGGATGGCCAGATTCCCACTTTTCCCGTCCTTACCTGTTCCCAGAGCTTAAACGGGGGCAAGTCAGGTCGTGTCCGTTTTATTTAGCTCTCTAATGCAGTTCATACATGATGTTACCCCCCCTCCCCCGAAATGAATCTATTTGATAAGACTTGGGTAAAGATTAACTCATTGGCTGAGCTCTAAGGTATAGAGGTGTTTGATGTGAGCGAGTCCCCAAATGTAGGATCAGGGCTGTTCTGCATTGTACTCAGGTGTGCTCCTGAAGCTTTATTGGTTGGTTTCTCACTCACAGGCCGACAGTGTGTGGATGGAAATGGACGACCAGGACGACATGCCCACAGCTGATGAACTGGAACAGTGGGTTGAGGATGTGCTGTCCGGTAAAATAGACCCAGATATGGATGATGATGATGAAGACGACGATGATGATAATGATGACGACGATGATGATGATGATGATGAAGACGACGATGATGATGATGACGATGATGACGATGATGACGATGATGACGATGATGATGATGACGATGATGATGATGACGATGATGACGACGATGATGACGATGATGATGACGACGATGATGATGATGATGATGACGATGATGATGATGATGATGAAGACGACGATGACGATGATGATGACGATGATGACGATGATGATGATGATGACGATGACGATGATGATGACGATGTTGTCTAAATGTTCACCATCTCAAATTTCTAAATTGCCAATCCTCTCGTTTGTGTGGCCTCACAACAAGAGAAACAATAGTGACTTTCGATAGCACTGTTTTTGTCGTGTAGCTGGATATTTTAAGGGTCACTGGAAAATCGGTAACTTCTACCGCTAAAGTGTCGGGTTAAAATGTACACACACGTTTATGCCCTTTGTTCGTTTTCTACATCAACCCAACTGGCCTATGATTACAAGCTAAATTCAGTCGAAGAACCCACATCAACTCTATAACTTAATTTAGTCCAATTCGGTTAACCAACACATCTTTCACGACCAGATGGAGTGAGAAGATACAAAGTACAGTAATATTTTCTAAACATAGCTGGACATGGTCTTAAATTAAGTAGGAGACTACTCGAACAATTGCAGAATACATTGCTGTTTGTTTTCAGAACAACATTTTACTTGGATAAAAAAATATTAAAAAATCGACTGATGTCGTTTCTTGCATGATTCGAGTGTTATATGTTTAAAAGCTAATATATAAAGCTCTTTTAATGTGGCTGATGTGATACAAGCTTAACAAACGATGTACAATCAATGATATTTATTTTATTAAGGAAATTCCCAAAAACCAGATTTACTATAAACTTACAGAATGAAGTATACAAAGTCACATTTGATGCACGTTAGACATAGAAAACTGCATTAGGTGAATAAGTGCATCAGGAATGTATATTGAACAAAGTTTTACAATCCCTATCCCAACAATAAGACATTAAGTCATTATGAAGCTATTAAGAACCTAGACCTTCCTTGACCTCAAGGGTTGATGTAGAATAACATTTCCAATATGATTATATGCCTTTACCCACCACTGCTTATGACCCAGAACCCAAAAGATATAATAAGCACCGCATTTCCATTACTATTACAAAGGTGGTAGTTATTTCTCTATGGATATTTTTCATCGTTACACTGTTCCAGGATTTTTCATCGTTACACGGTTCCAGGTTTCGGTCTTCAAACATAATAATGAATCTCATCTTTATATATTTTGCATTGAATATGAACGTCCCACCACCATAATAATCCCCAACTGCTACCAAACCTAGACCTTGCTTGACCACAAGGGTTGATGTAGAATAACATTTCCAATATGATTAAATGCCTTTACCCACCACTGCTTATGACCCGGAACCCCAAAAATATAATAAGCACCGCATTCCCATCACCATTACAAAGGTGGTAGTTATTTCTCTATGCATATTTTTCATCGTTACATTGTTCCAGGTTTCGGGCTTCAAACATAATAATGAAACTCATCTTTATATATTTTGCATTGAATATGAATATTTGCATTGAAAATGAACGTCCCGCCGCCATAATAATCCCCAACTGCTACCAATGGGTGGAGACACAGTTTGAAACCCACCCATGTGTATTTTCTATGTTTACATATACAGTATATTTGGTATACACTAGCATAGTAATCATTCCAGAGCTGGTCCTACACCGCAGTGATGACCAGAGGCCGGCTTTCCTCCAACTCATTATGGGGACTGAAATAGGGGCGGAGCTCGCCACTGAATACGCACGCCGTGAACGAGAATATGTGCGAGGAGGACGTCAGGTCGTAGAAGGACACGAGGCCGTCCTCGTAATCCAGGAAGACGCCTACCATCTTGGGCTTGGCTATGAGGGCCAGCTTTTTGGGCGGGGCCGTCATTGCCACGTAGCCCTCACCATCGTAATGTGTTATCACCCAGTAGTTGGCGTCGGGCTGGAACACAAGCCTCCCTATCCGTTGAGAGGTCGACGTCGTTACGCCTAGAACCCAACCCAACTTGTCGCCGACCTCAACCTGCCAGTAGGCCTTGCCGGATGTCAGTCGGTTCCGGCCGAGGACGGATGAGTACAAGTCGAACCTTTGAGCACCCATGGGTACTACCTGAAGCCCACCGCCACCTTGTACCTCCTTGCCGTCAGCGGATATGATTAAGCGTGGGTGAGCGGTGCTGGGGTCTAGCTTCACGTCCACTGCAAAAAAAAATATTTTTGGGGGGTTTAATTCTTCCGCAATAAATTTTAGAAGCAAAACCTCATTGTTGCAACAACAATGTACGTGCACAATTAAAACTGAGTCAAGGATATCACAAAAAGTCACAGGATTATTTCCTTTGTGGTCCTTTTCGTCGTTGGAATTAGTTGTTAAAGTGGAAATATCTGTTACATGGCAATTTAGGTGATGTTTCTTTATTGATATACGTTTTAAATAGGTTCATACTCTGACCGCCATCACTGATCTGACAGCTGAGAATGTTTCTTCAGTTAACAAGAGTCATTTCTGTCTTTCTCGCAGAAAAAAAATATTCTAGTTCCCGTTCCCACTTCACAGAGTAGGAGAGAGAGATCCGAGACTCAACACGCAAAAAGACAGAATAAAATAAAGATGATAAGAACGATGCCAAGAAAAAAGAGGACAGGAGTCATGATGTGGTGATAAGGGAGGGGAATGTTAACTGCAAAAATGGACAGGAAGTTAGCCAAAACGACATCAATGCTAACATGCTTTAAATTCTTGAATTTAAAAATAACCCAACTCACTAAATTGTAGTGGAATAATACAGAAAGGTCAAATTACCTGCAAACTTCACGATCCTCTGCAGTTCTATGTAGGGAAATCAGAAGAATTAAATTAACTTAAATTAAGTTATTTATCATCTTATAGGCTAATCTTCCAACCAGTTTCTTACCGATTGGAGTCAATAACTCCAGTTTGTCGAGAATTTCATCCATCAGGTTTTTTATGATACTTCGGAAGGTGCCGAAGGAGGTGGACGCATCGAGTGCTACCTCTGTTAGGTTGTTTTCCTCATCTAGGTCCTGGGTGGATGGAAAATTCTAAAGGAGTAGAAAAAAACAAGTGAAATAATTCAGTCATTTACTTTACTGTAACGGTTTAATCAGAGAAAATGGCTGACACCGAATGATCTATATTTATACAAAATTGCCTCTGTCACCTGTAGGAAGTAAATATGATCCTCTGTGTCAGAAATGCGGCTCAGGTCCGAGATGTTCTTCCGCAGTTCCCCTATCTCGTTGTTGAGCTGCTCCTTCAATTCCTCGGCCTGCCTCTCCACCGCCTGACTCCTCTCGTCCATGGGCAGGAGAGCATGTCTTTTGGCGTTCTCCAGGTAGAAAATGAGGGATGACAGAATGCCGTCGATATCCGTCCTCTCGCTACATAAGTGATCCTGAAAGAAACACAAAGAAAGGACCGTGATTATTATTTGGATGATTTATTTTGTTCATTATTCATGCCAGTAGCATTTGCAACTTACTAGAACCACAACAACATACTTCAGATCAGAACATGTCATACTTTGTTGTTTGCCTGTTTTAATCGGATGCAAGCGATTTATACATGACTGACAACAACTGAAGCCTCTGTATTATTATTATTATTTTTTACTTTTCAAAAGGAAGCAACACCATCTCAAGTCTGCCTCAACAATTGTAAATTCAATCCCAAGATCTCTCCTTTAAAAATACATAACTTTCCTCACCTGGGAAACCATGATCGAGGAAAGGATTTCCTGCAGCTTGTTTTGCCGTCTCGCAATCCCCCCCTGAAACTCTCCCTCGAGGTTGTTCAGCTGGCCCTTCAGGGAGAAAGAAGAACATCTCAATTTTGACTCCCATATGAAGCCGGAGTATAACATCACTTTTCGCTCAATACTGATAGTGGTCATCAACAGCTTTCAAGGTCAATGTTGTACCGAACCAATTTGCATTGTGTATTATTTAAAGTGGGATTTCTGTTTCGTTCTCTTTGGGCGACACCTTTGGCGATATGCGGTAACTTTCCCGAGGGTTACAATTAGCGTAGCCACCAACCAGCTCATAACATTCATAACACTGCAAACCTGTGGGCCAGAGGCTCCATCTCTGTGTTGCCTGATTTGGTGGAAGAAAGTCACTGATCAGACACTCTCAAACCATCTTAGATTGCGGTTAAGTCAAGCGGCTGGGGTGTTTGACTCCAACAGAAGGATACTGGCTTTGATCCCCAATTCCCATAGTCCACCTGTCAGCAATTTAGAGCCAGATGTCCTAACCCCTATCTACTCCTCAATGGCATTTCTCTGAAAGTCACGATAGATAAAAGCGACTCATGACTGCAAAATGACAACATTAAAACTCAAACATGTGAGATCTTCCAAAACCCTCACCCTTTTCTCCTCCCACTCCGTCTCCATGGAAACAACCTCCAGCCCTTCCTCCAAACAGAGCACGCAGATGCAGCGGCCGCTGCCGCGGCAGTAGAGCTCCAGGGGCCGCCCGTGCTCCGGGCAGGCCCTGTCGTCCAGGTTCTCCACAGGCGCCACCATCCTGTGGCCCCTCAGGCGGTTCCTACTGTCGTGGCACTCGAGGTGGGCCCGGCAGTACGACATCAGACACACCAGGCACGACTTCAGGGCCCTGCGGGCCCCGGGCCCAATACAGACGTCGCAGACCACCTCTCGGGGCCTCCCCTCGGCCATTTGGCCCCTGGCCTCCAGCCGGGCCTGGGGCAGGTCCTGCAGGATTCCCTGCAGCACGACGTTGACATCGGGGATGCGGCTGAAGTGCTGCTTGCAGGTCGGGCAGCTGTTGTCGATGGCGTTGCGGTTCAGGCAGGCCTTGCAGAAGGAGTGGCCGCAGCAGGTGGTGACGGGATCCAAGAACAGGTCATTGCAGATGGGGCAGCTCAGGTGCCTCTCTACGGGCAGGCTCAGGCCCGAGGGCTGCGCGGAACGGGCCGGGCTATGCCGAGAATATATGTATGGTTACTACTATGAATGACGATATTAGATGTGATAACACCACAACACGGTGCTTTGGTGAACTATGTTCATAATTCTAATGTAATGAATACACCGAATATAATGCTCGTAGTGATAGGCTTATAGCAATGGTTATAGTGATGCAGCCAAAATAAACCGATTCAGATTCAGGTTTGCTTAACAAACAAGGAATTTGACTTCGGTTAACCCTTTGCTCTCAAAGTAGCCGACAACACTCAACACTTAACTTATTTTTAATATATAAAAAAGAACACCAAACCGAAAGTACAGTACGAAATATAAATACACTGTTAAGTTTAAGTGACAGTATAACAATACAATATAATATACTAATTTGCAAAAACGAATATACAATAACAATATCATAGGAAGAAACAATATAAGGGAAGAAATGATGCAATATCAGTGCAGTCAATATATACGCTCAGAGGATTAAGATTTCAATATAAATATAAATACAATACTAATAAATAAAGTAAAATAAAAAAATAAATATAAAAAAAAATATGTTTTAAAAAAACCTATTTTTTAAAAACTGGTTCTTAAAACGCCTACAGGCCATTCATGACATCAACACAATATATTACGCACGACCTCAATGACCCATCCTATCTACTATGTATAACCTACAATAGAGCTTATTTGACGGTTACCTATAACTAGCACAAAGATAAAGTGACAGTGAACCCATTGTTTCAGCTGCAATTCGAACATTGAAATAAATTCAAAATGCGCTTTGGTTTGAGTTCGAAGAAGGAGGGGGGCGTGTTATCCCCATGGTTACGACCAACGCCAACGTACCGACGTTATAGGCCTACTGTTTTACTAAACTTACTGGGCTGGGTTGCACCAACTTGGCGTTAGCCTGGTCTTAACTACGCCTGGTCGTAACTTGGCATAGTAATGTTATAAGCAAAGGGGCAGAGTAGAAATCTTTATATTTTTTAAAAGTTATTTTAGATTACCTCGATGCATTGGTATCCCACATTGTCCCACCCAAACTTGTTCTTTGTCCCACATCTGGTGAATTGTGATCTGGTCACCCTAGTTGTGAATATTGTTTTAATTATGTTTATATGTTTTAGATCTCTCCTACAGTCTCAAAACTACTCAATTAGCTCCTTGTCATTTGATGATGTTCAATGCATTACTTCTGTCAAAAATAACAATTCCCGTCTAAATGCCTGCTCGTTGTAAACCAGACAACACAAATACATATTCTAATTAGGCCTACATTCGTTTGCAGTGTTTTATTGTTATGCAATAACACAATTGATGGATGACAATGAATAAATTAATGAATTATTTATTTCGGTGTAGCATGTCAAGTAAAATAGTAAATAGCTGAAGGGACGAGATATCTATGGAGGTAGATTTGTGTCTTTATTATGCAATCAAACAGAATAGGTTTGAGAGCAAAACTTTCCACACTGCAATCAAAAAATAGATTTGAGGGCAAAACTATCGACACTGCAATCAAAAAAAGTTTTATTGCAAGTAAAATAAATTTAATAAAAAACTTATGAATGGGAATCCAAAAGATTTGTTTGCAAATCCAAAAGTTTTGTTTGCAAATCCAAAAGTTTTGCAAGCAAAGCATTTGGATTCGCAAGCAAAGCTTTTGGATTCGCAAGCAAAACTTTTTGGATTCGCAAACAAAACTTTTGGATTCGCAAACAAAACTTTTGGATTCGCAAACACAGCTTTTGGATTTGGAAACAAAACTTTTGGATTCACCATTAATATTTTTTTATTTTACTTGCTATAAAACATTTTTTGATTGCAGTGTCGATAGTTTTGCACTCAAATCTATTTTTTGATTGCCGTTTGGAAAGTTTTGCTCTCAAACCTATTCTGTTTGATTGCATAATAAAGACACAAATCTACCTCCATAGATATCCTAGCAACGCGGTGATATAAGCATACAATGGAACATTCACATTGCTAAGATCGGGCGTAGTTAAGACCAGTTGGTGCAACCGGCCTGTTAAGTAAACAGTAGGCCTATAACAATACCATATAATATAGGCCTACTAATTTGCAAAAAATAATATACAATAACAATATAAGAGGAATAAACAATATAAGGGAAGAAATGGTGCAATAACAGTGAAGTCAATATACAGTCAGAGATTTAAGATTTCAATATAAATATAATTACAAAAACTTTTTTTTTTTCTTAAGAATGCTTTGTGAATCCGGCCCCAGGTTCTTAAAACGCCTATTTGCATAGGCCTTTCATACAATATAATTGAACGACTGCATTACCCTCTATTATGTAGAGCTTATTAGTTACTAATACGCACAAAGTTGAAGTGACGGTGAACCCATTGTTTCAGCTTTGAAATATTAAATTCATATTGCGCTTTGCTTTGAGTTTCAGGAAGGAGTGGGGCGTGGTATCCCCATGGTTACGACCAACGCCGACGTGACAACCTTATAATAAGCGATGTTGTAGACCGATATGAAATCCGCCCCACATTGTATCTTTATACTATCGATGACCGGGAAGCCTCAACCTCACTCGGACGCGGACGTGTTGTTATACTAGGTAAAGGCTACTTCATGGCCTACTAAGTTTACTAAGTATTATTATAGGTTACACCTGGGTTCGCAGCACCTGGGTTCGCAGCATAGAGACACTTTACCATAGTGTATGGGGAGAACGGCAAAACGTATTTTTACCCATTTCTTTCTTAATTCGGGTCTTCTTCCAGTAACAGTCAAAAAAGATCCATTGCTTGCTATGATGACGATATGAGACATTACGTTAACAAATAAAACTGGCTCTTTGAATCAGTTTGACAGCGGAGTGCACACCAGGTCGTCTTTACCTTTTCATCTCAATTGCAGTTATTCAGACCTCGACCAATTGTCACAGATTTTTATAAAAAACAACCTCAATTTAGCAGACCTGTCAATATAAATTGTGTTTATTCTCTAATGGTAGCCTAATGCTGATGATTTGCATTTCTAAAGTTTAAACTTTACAGAATTAAAGATGTAGCCTAATTTGGCCACAACCGCAGTGCAAATGCAGTAGGCCCTATATAAGTAACAATATGACTTAATATAGCGAACGATTACCTTTCATTCGCCCTTGGGTTATCCCCGTGAAGATCTCCCATGGTGTCCATTGTCTCTCTCCCTTTTCATCGGCAGTGCACTACAGGTACACAGGGACTCTTCCCTTTATAGGCCACAGTAAACGCCTTTGGTTTCGTTTCTGCAAATGCCCTCCCAGACATAACTTTTGTCTCCTCCTGATCAGATGCGTCAGGCCCGATGGAACGATGGGAGGTCGATGGCCTCACGCATCATTTGTTTATTATTTGCCTTACAAATGTAAGCGTGTAGAGTAGCGTGTAGAGCGTGCAGAGCAGGTTAGACCTAACCTGCCTTCATCACATCAATAGGTTTAGAAAGCTATAAATGATCGTTATCACACCAGATCCCTTATCTCCTTTGTATATTTTTCACTTTGTACTTACTATATTATTCAAACATAAATGTGTGGAAAACAAAATAGAAATAATTCTACAGATACATCATCAACATTTTACGACATAAAACATAGTTTTGAACTAGGGTTGATCACACTGTGCCCAAACAAATTAGCTCCCTCCTCATCTTTGTCATTTCCTCGTATTTACGGTTAACACTTCTGTAGAAATTTCTGGAAAGAGAAAGAGGAATTGAGTAACCATCCTCAGTAGGTCTGTGATTATAAACAATTGGTATATCTTGGAAGTGGAAAGTGAAGGATTTAAGCAGACCAGTAAAAAACTCAGAGGATCTGCCATTTGAGAAAGTTCCTCCAAGTCCGTCTTTCTCTGCTGGAGGTCCAGGGTTTCCTGCTCCTGGTCTCTGAGTAGACCCTCGGCCTCGCCAAGACCCCCGGCCTCCTCCAGACCCTTCACCTCGATCAGATCACCTCCAGATCTGCGGGTGGGGAGCGTCAGCGACCTCCTGGTGTTCTCGGCGCGTAATGAATCGCTCGCGTGAGTTTAAACAGCTGTTTATTTAGCTTAGCCTAAAGAGAGAGGCGCAGATTGAGACGAGGGAAAACGTATATTAAACAGTTACAGACGTGAAGTGAATGTTTCTCCATCACACTGTAATTACGATTACGAAAGAATTTGAACAAAAACTCGAGAGCTACAGCACAGAACCTGTCATTTGTAATTTCTGTGAATACCTTCGCCCGGGCCGCCTCCTTTGAAAGCGGTACGATGCGGTGGTCCCGGTGGTCCGTGTCGGCGCACATCGTGCAAATACGCGTCCGGTCGGTGCGGCAAAAGCGGTCCACGCTCCTCCCGTGGTGCCGGCACGGCCCCTCGAAGTTCTTCAGGGCGCTGACCAGTCGGTGGCGCCGCGGCGCGGCGTCGAGGTAGTGCGGCTCCAGGTGCAGCGGGCAGTACGACGCCAGGCACACCAAACACGACATGACCGCCGCCGTAGCGCGTCCGCCGGCCGGACACGCGTCGCAGGGGACCTCGCCGGCCTCTAAAGGCTCCGGCGGGCGGCCCTCCACGGGAGGAAGAGGGTGGTGCGCCGGTGGCGGTTTGAGGTCGGGTCTGGTGGGGAAGAGTGCCTTGCACAAGGGGCACTGGCAGCAGCCAGTGATCCTCCAGTACTCTCCGATGCAGGCCAGGCAGAATGCGTGGTGGCAGGGGAGGCTGACGGGCCGGGTGAGTCCCCTCAGACAGATGCAGCAGTCAGGGACCCCCGACATACCTGGGGAGAGTCACATCAAGGTCAGAGAGAGAGAGAGGCTGTTAAAGAGCACGGTGGAGAGAGAGAGAGAGAGAGAGAGAGAGAGAGAGAGAGAGAGAGAGAGGGAGGGAGGGAGGGAGGGAGGGGGGGAGGGAGGGAGAGGGAGAGAGAGAAACTTAGTGATAGCGCGAGAACGACCATTGTCAGTTCCTGGTTGTGGGTGGATATGGAATATAGTGTGTGTGTTTGTGTGTGTCTGTGTTAGGGTTACGGTTAGGGTTAGGTGAGAGAGAGAGGTGCAACCTAGGGAAAGACAATGAGTGAAAAGTGTTTCATCCCTACGAGTCAACACTAGGCAGGTCCTTAACCACAGCCACTTTCATGGTCACTGTCATGGTTACCGCCATGGCAGACATGACGACCATGTGTGTATTGTACTCCATGCATCAGACACAGGAACACAAAGACAGAGAGAGAGAGAGAGAGAGAGCGAGAGAGAGAGAGGGAAAGAGAGAGAGAGAGACAGCAAAAGAGAAAGAGAGCAAGAGGGAAAGAACGAGGAAAGAAGAAAGAGAGAGACAGAGGTGCAACTTAGGGAAAGACAATAATTGAAAAGTGTTTCCTCCCTACGAGTCAACACTAGGCAGGTCCCTAACCACAGCCACTTTCATGGTCACCGTCATGGTTACCGCCATGGCAGACATTTACATTTACATTTAGGGCATTTAGCAGACGCATTTATCCAAAGCGACGACTTATGACAAAAGAACTACATTTGTCATAAGAAGTGCATCAATATATCGCTGTCGTGTACAGAAAGGATGTTCATAGAACCAAGTGCAAGTACCACGATAGCTAGGTCAATCAATTCCCCGTGTTACATCCATGATAGCAGCTACTGCAGTTGCTACACAGTTAAGTACTACAATACAATACAATACAATACAATACAATACAATACAATACAGTGTACAATTTATACACAGTTGTGTATAAATTGCTACACAGTTTAGTACTACAATACAATACAATACAGTGTACAATGGTGGTCAGAAGTGGGAAGGTGGTTATGCAGAGTCGAGGTGGACTCTGAACAGGTGAGTCTTGAGTCTTTTTCGGAAGATAGTGAGCGACTCTGCGGTCCTGAGAACGGCAGGGAGCTCGTTCCACCACTGAGGTCCCAAAACCGAGAAAAGTTGTGACTTTGCTGAACGGCCTTTGCTAGCTCTTAGCGATGGCGGTTCCAGACGTCCAGCTGAGGTAGTTGAGCGGAGGGATCGAGCTGGGGTGTGTGGCTTTAGCAATGCTTGGAGGTAGGCAGGGGCAGTTCCATCGACTGCCTTGTATGCCAGTACAATCGTCTTACATTTGATGCGAGCTACTACAGGGAGCCAGTGGAGGTCCCGGAAGAGGGGGTCACATGGGAGAACTTCGGTAGGTTGAACACGAGGCGCGCTACCGCATTCTGGATGCGCTGCAAAGGTTTAATCGCAGAGGCAGGAAGTCCAGCCAGGAGTGAGTTGCAGTAGTCGAGGCGGGAGATGACCAGTGATTGGACAAGAAGCTGAGCTGCTTCCCTTGTGAGGAAGGGCCGGATTCTGCGGATGTTGTAAAGTGCAAATCTGCAGGATCGGGCGACCGCAGTGATGTTTGCAGTGCTTCTGGCAGTTGGAGAGGGAGATACAGTGATGCAGACATGGCGACCATGTGGGTAGTGTACTCCATGCATCAGACACAGAAACACAAAGACAGAGAGAGAGAGAGAGAGAGAGAGAGAGAGAGAGAGAGAGAGAGAGAGAGAGAGAGAGAGAGAGAGAGAGAGAGGCTTTGATGGGGAAAGAGCGAGAAGGCAAGGGAGAGCAACACAGCAGTCTTGGACCTTGTTTCGGATTCTAAGGAGTCCTGGTGTTGTCATTAAGCCATTATTGTCAAAACTATGACATTTACATCATTTATCGCCGGTAAAACTTTACATCTGTTTGACACCTCACAATTTGGTCGTTGCCTGATTAAAAACTTTTCATGAGTAAATGGTTTATGACAGCAAACAGGTATTCTTGATGACACAGACAAACAGACACACACGCACACACTAATTAGGTGGTAATGAGGTCACCTGTTGCGGCTCGTGAACAGTTTGACCTCTGTCTGCTGGTGCTCACGCGTAAAACAATCTAATGTCTCCAAGGTTACGTCATCTTGATATTATTTTAGTAATTTAAGCAGAAATTGGTTGGCACGGTTATGTGTGACAAATTAAAGATATGCTCCTCTGTTCTCCAGCTTATGGAGCAACTACGGTTCATATTCCATTGTTCGGTTCTTGTATTCTTTTATATCTGTTCACTAGTAGAAGTTGGGGTACCAGTAGATATTTCTTTAAGTCTAAGTTTGTTTGATTATCAGAAACTTTTTAGCACCCTGCAGAAATCACAAAGGAAAATAATAGTACTATTTGTAGTATTTGCTATATCCGGGCCTGCGTGCGGGCCTGTGTGCGGGCCTGGACACATGCTTGTTTACGGACTTACTGCTGACGCAGGCTTGTTCCCGGCCCAACACACGACAGGATGACAGATTTCCAGTTCGGAATTGGATGGCCAGATTCCCACTTTTCCCGTCCTTACCTGTTCCCAGAGCTTAAACGGGGGCAAGTCGGCAGGTCGTGTCCGTTTTATTTAGCTCTCTAATGCAGTTCATACATGATGCTACCCCCCCTCCCCCGAAATGAATCTATTTGATAAGACTTGGGTAAAGATTAACTCATTGGCTGAGCTCTAAGGTACAGAGGTGTTTGATGTGAGCGAGTCCCCAAATGTAGGATCAGGGCTGTTCTGCATTGTACTCAGGTGTGCTCCTGAAGCTTTATTGGTTGGTTTCTCACTCACAGGCCGACAGTGTGTGGATGGAAATGGACGACCAGGACGACATGCCCACAGCTGATGAACTGGAACAGTGGGTTGAGGATGTGCTGTCCCGTAAAATAGACCCAGATATGGATGATGATGATGAAGACGACGATGATGATGATGAAGACGACGATGATGATGATGACGATGATGATGACGATGATGAAGACGACGATGATGATGATGACGATGATGATGATGACGATGATGATGACGATGATGATGATGATGATGACGATGACGATGATGATAATGACGATGATGATGAAGATGATGACGATGACGATGATGATGACGTTGTTGTCTAAATGTTCACCATCTCAAATTTCTAAATTGCCAATCCTCTCGTTTGTGTGGCCTCACAACAAGAGAAACAATAGTGACTTTCGATAGCACACTGTTTTTGTCATGTAGCTGGATATTTTAAGGGACACTGGAAAATCGGTAACTTCTACCGCTAAAGTGTCGGGTTAAAATGTACACATACGTTTATGCCCTTTGTTCGTTTTCTACATCAACCCAACTGGCCTATGATTACAAGCTAAGTTCAGTCGAAGAACCCACATCAACTCTATAACTTAATTTAGTCCAATTCGGTTAACCAACACATCATTCACGACCAGATGGAGTGAGAAGATACAAAGTACAGTAATATTTTCTAAACATAGCTGGACATGGTCTTAAATGAAGTAGGAGACTACTCGAACAATTGCAGAATACATTGCTGTTTGTTTTCAGAACAACATTTTACTTGGATAAAAAAATATTAAAAAATCGACTGATGTCGTTTCTTGCATGATTCGAGTGTTATATGTTTAAAAGCTAATATATGAAGCTCTTTTAATGTGGCTGATGTGATAGAAGCTTAACAAACGATGTACAATCAATGATATTTATTTTATTAAGGAAATTCCCAAAAACCAGATTTACTATAAACTTACAGAATGAAGTATAGTCACATTTGATGCACGTTAGACATAGAAAACTGCATTAGGTGAATAAGTGCATCAGGAATGTATATTGAACAAAGTTTTACAATCCCTATCCCAACAATAAGACATTAAGTCATTATGAAACTATTAAGAACCTAGACCTTGCTTGCCCACAAGGGTTGATGTAGAATAACATTTCCAATATGATTAAATGCCTTTACCCACCACTGCTTATGACCCGGAACCCCAAAAATATAATAAGCACCGCATTCCCATCACCATTACAAAGGTGGTGGTTATTTCTCTATGGATATTTTTCATCGTTACACTGTTCCAGGATTTTTCATCGTCAAACTGTTCCAGGTTTCGGTCTTCAAACATAATAATGAAACTCATCTTTATATATTTTGCATTGAATATGAATATTTGCATTGAAAATTAACGTCCCGCCACCATAATAATCCCCAACTGCTACCAATGGGTGGAGACACAGTTTGAAACCCCCCCATGTGTATTTTCTATGTTTACACAGGATATTTGGTATACACTAGCATAGTAATCATTCCAGAGCTGGCCGCAGTGATGACCAGAGGCCGGCTTTCCTCCAACTCATTATGGGGACTGAAATAGGGGCGGAGCTCGCCACTGAATACGCACGCCGTGAACGAGAATATGTGCGAGGAGGACGTCAGGTCGTAGAAGGACACAAGGCCCTCCTCGTAATCCAGGAAGACGCCTACCATCTTGGGCTTGGCTTTGAGGGCCAGCTTTTTGGGCGGGGCCGTCATTGCCACCCAGCCCTCACCATCGTAATGTGTTATCACCCAGTAGTTGGCGTCGGGCTTGAACACAAGCTCGCCTTTCCGTTGAGAGGTCGACGTCGTTACGCCTAGATCCCAACCCAACTTGTCGCCGACCTCAACCTGCCAGTAGGCCTTGCTGGATGTCAGTCGGTTCCGGCCGAGGACGGATGAGTACAAGTCGAACCTTTGAGCACCCATGGGTACTACTTGAAGCCCGCCGCCATCTTGTACCGCCTTGCCGTCAGCGGATATGATTAAGCGTGGGTGAGCGGTGCTGGGGTCTAGCTTCACGTCCACTGCAAAATAAAATATTTTTAGGGGGTTTAATTCTTGCGCAATTAATTTTAGAAGCAAAACCTCATTGTTGCAACAAAAATGTACGTGCACAATTAAAACTGCGTCAAGGTTACCACAAAAAGTCACAGGATTATTTCCTTTGTGGTCCTTTTCGTAGTTGGAATTAGTTGGTAAAGTGGAAATATCTGTTATATGGCAATTTAGGAGATGTTTCTTTATTGATATACATTTTAAATAGGTTTATACTCTGACCGCCATCACTGATCTGACAGCTGAGAATGTTTCTTCAGTTAACAAAAGTCATTCATGTCTTTCTCTCAAAATTTTTTTTTCTAGTTCCCGTTCCCACTTCACCGAGTAGGAGAGAGAGATCCGCGACTCAACACGCAAAAAGACAAAATAAAATAAAGATGATAAGAACGATGCCAAGAAAAAAGAGGACAGGGGTCATGACGTGGTGATGAGGGAGGGGAATGTTAACTGCAGAAATGGACAGGAAGTTAGCCAAAACGACATCAATGCTAACATGCTTTTAATTCTTGAATTGAAAAATATCCCAACTAACTAAATTGGAGTAGAATAATACAGAAAGGTAAAATTACCTGCAAACTTCACGATCCTCTGCAGTTCTATGTAGGGAAATCAGAAGAATTAAATTAACTTAAATTAAGTTATTTATCTTCTTATAGGCTAATCTTCCAACCACTTTCTTACCGATTGGAGTCACTAACTCCAGTTTGTCGAGAATTTCATCCATCAGGTTTTTTATGATACTTCGGAATGTGCCGAATGAGGTGGATGCATCGAGTGCTATCTCTGTTAGGTTGTTCTCCTCTTCTAGGACCTTGGTGGATGGAAAATTCTAAAGGAGTAGAAAAAAACAAGTGAAATAATTCAGTCATTTACTTGATTGTAACGGTTTAATCAGAGAAAATGGCTGACACCGAATGATCTATATTTATACAAAATTGCCTCTGTCACCTGTAGGAAGTCAATATGATCCTCTATGTCAGAAATGCGCCTCAGGTCCGAGATGTTCCTCTTCAGTTCCCCTATCTCGTTGTTGAGCTGCTCCATCATTTCCTTGGCCTGCCTCTCCATCGCCTGATTCTTCTCGTCCATGGGCAGGAGAGCGTGTCTTTTGGCGATCTCCACGTAGGAAATGAGAGATGACAGAATGCCGTCGATATCCGTACTCTCGCTATGTAAGTGATCCTGAAAGAAACACAAAGGAAGGACCGTGATTATTATTTGGATGATTTATTTTGTTCATTAATCATGCCAGTAGCATTTGCAACTTACTAGAACCACAACATCATACTTCAGATCAGAAAATGTCATACTTTGTTGTTTGCCTGTTTTAATTGGATGAAAGCGATTTATACATGACTGACAACAACTGAAGCCTCTGTATTATTATTTATTTTTTACGTTTAAAAAGGTAGCAACACTATCTGAAGTCTGCCTCAACAATTGTACATTCCATCCCAAGGTCTCTCCTTTAAAAATACATAACTTTCCTCACCTGGGAATCCTTGATCGAGGAACGGATTTCCTTCAGCTTGTTTTCCCGTCTCGCAATCCTCCCCTGAAACTCTCCCTCGAGGTAGTTCAGCTGGCCCTTCAGGGAGAAAGAAGAACATCTCAATTTTGACTCCCATATAAAGCCGGAGTATAACATCACTTTTCACTCAATACTGATATTGGTCATCAACAGCTTTCAAGGTCAATGTTGTACTGAACCAATTTGCAATGTGTATTATTTAAACCCTAACCCTCTGTTTCGTTCTCTTTGGGCGACACGTTTGGCGATATGCAGTAACGTTCCCGAGGGTTACAATTAGCGTAGCCACTGACCAGCTCATAACATTCATAACACTGCAAATCTGTGGACCATAGGCTCCATCTCTGTGTTGCCAGATTTGGTGGAAGAAAGTCACTGATCAGACACTCTCAAACCATCTTAGATTGCGGGTAAGTCAAGCGGCTGGGCTGTTTGACTCCAAGCAGAAAGATACTGGCTTTGATCCCCAATTTCCATAGTCCACCTGTCCGCAACTTAGAGCCAGATGTCCGAACCCCTATCTACTCCTCAATGGCACATCTCTGACAGTCAAGATAGATAAAAGCGACTCATGACTGCAAAATGACAACATTAAAACTCAAACATGTGAGATCTTCCAAAACCCTCACCCTTTTCTCCTCCCACTCCGTTTCCACGGAAACAACCTCCAGCCCCTCCTCCACACAGAGCACGCAGATGCAGCGGTCGCTGTCGCGGCAGTAGAGCTCCAGGGGCCGCCCGTGCTTCGGGCAGGCCCTGTCGTCCAGGTTCTCCACAGGCGGCACCATCCTGTGGCCCCTCAGGCGGTTCCTACTGTCGTGGCCCTCGAGATGGGCCCGGCAGTACGACACCAGACATACCAGGCACGACTTCACGGCCCTGCGGGCCCCGGGCCCAATACAGACGTCGCAGACCACCTCTCGGGGCCTCCCGGCGGAACCCTCGGCCATTTGGCCCCTGGCCTCCGGCTGGGCCTGGTGCAGGTCCTGCAAGAGTCCCTTCTGCATGAGGTACTCCTGCAGGAGTCCCTCCGGCAGGAGTCCCTCCTGCCGGAGGCAATCCTGCAGGACGGTGACGCTGACACCGGGGATGCGGCAGAATTATTTTTTTTAAAATGAATTAAAAAAATATGTTTTAAAAAAAACTATTTTTTAAAAACCGGTTCTTAAAACGCCTACAGGCCATTCATGACATCAACACAATATATTACGCACGACATCAATGACCCATCCTACCTACTATGTATAACCTAAAATAGAGCTTATTCAACGGTTACCTATAACTAGCACAAAGATAAAGTGACAGTGAACCCATTGTTTCAGCTGCAATTCGAACATTGAAATAAATTCAAAATGCGCTTTGTTGGTTTGAGTTCCAAGACAGAGGGGGGCGTGTTATCCCCATGGTTACGACCAACACGAACGTACAGACGTTATAGGCCTACTGTTTTATTAAACTTACTGGGCTGGGTTGCACCAACTTGGCGTTAGCCTGGTCTTAACTACGCCTGGTCGTAACTTGGCGTTCTAAGTCCGACCTAACCGTTAGGCCGGTTGCACCAAATGGGCTGAGCGTTCTTTTCACTCTGACCAGGCGTAAATCCTACGCCTGTTCAGGGGCAGGCGTAGAGTTGAAATTCCAGGCTGTTTCTATAGCAACTGCATCCAATCCGATGCAGCACTACCACCATCCTTGTAACTGCTCATTGCGCTTCGCTTCTATGCAAACGGGGCATTTCAAAGCACAGCCCGCGAAATGATCAGTGTTCACAGATCGGCCGCCTGTCGGGTTATCCGGAGGGTTTCACTGCACAGAAATAGCTGCGTGCACCGTTCTTTACAACATCTGCATATCCAAGAGAATCCCTCTCCCCAGACACCATAAGCCACCAGCAGTCCCCGAGGAAGGCGTGCGTCCAGCCAGAGCAATTGAAGATATCGCTGGCTGATTAGTCCGTTCTCAATTTATTAATCAGTTGTGAATAGGGTGACCACTGATGTCTCGCTTTGTGCGGGACAGTCACGCATTACCATTACTTTTTACACGTCCCGCAAATTGAGACGTTGTCCCGCATTGTTATTGACAGTCAGACTCGATTATTTATTTATTTTTGAAATGTGTCTTTTATGATCTGGCATTTATCAAATAGCTGTGTGCGGAGATAGCAGTGAGGACTGTCGTCAGGGGGCGGGGCGCGCTGTTTGATCATGTCAATCAAACTAAGACGCATACGCCGGTTAAGGGCGAATGGGAAACTATCTATCCCTGGGTGAAACCAGTGCAAGGCGAGTCTGGTAACGTTTTGTGTGAAGTTTGCTTGAGTCATTTTTCCATTTCACACGGAGGTGAAACGACACAAAGAATGAGGGACTCACAAAAACGTTATTATTTGATGTAGTGCATATTGCCTAATTGTATACACAGCTGTGCCTTTAGTTGGCATTGTCCAGTAGAAGCAGATAATTATCAAATGCATTTCTTTTGTGTAATTAATCTATGTGATTCTGAGCTGTGTGAGTTTTGTTTTGTTCAGATAATCAGCCTATGTACTCCATGCAACCTAATCCAGTGCATGTTCTACTTGAATAGGCCTATGTGGCTCAGTATATTGGTCGACTAGAGCTGAGTTGTGCTGGGGTTAGGTTGTTTGCTCCCTGTTGTTGGAGAAAAGGCACATGAAAGTACAATGCTTGAAATAACAATGGTAGCCTTGACTGTCTGTTCTGTTTGATTGTCAGTTGTTTTAACTTGAGGCGCTGTGAAATAGTATGAAAGCTCCATGCCTTGCCTACTATGTTTTCTCACGTGAGAGAACTTGGGAAAGTTCAATTTAAATAAGATATATTTGCTAAGTTTGTATTTGCAGGTTGTTATGTGATAGGGCGAGCCGGGTCGATTGAAACACGGGACGATTGAAACACAGCGATTTCCTCGAAAACTATGGAGCCAGTTTCCTGCCATAATTCAAACCTGAAAAAAAAAGTTTCAAAGGCTTGTAAGTCTGGGTTTGAATACTCAACACCTTGTAAAAAAGGTTTTGCAACACTGAAAAAAGAGATTATAACCTGAAAAATTCAAACATCTTTAAACATGATTTTGTGTTCTATTTTATCTTCTTCATCATTTTCACCAACACATTTTCAAAGTTCAAACAATTTCACCAGCGCTTTTGCAGAGTTTCAAATCTGGCACTGTTCTAACAGTGTATTTCATTGTTTCCCGGTTTTGAAACCTTGTAAATGGGATTCTGCAAACAGGTGTTCATACATTGAGAAATAAGTTTTGAAAGGTTGTATATTTAGTTTTAAAACTTGTAAAGGTGTACGTTTACGCCATTGCAACGTATTTTTTCAGAACTGACTTTTCAGCATTGACTTTTCAGAGATTGCTATCTAAACTATAAAATGGAACATTCACATTGCTAAGATCGGGCGTAGTTAAGACCAGTTGGTGCAACCGGCCTGTTAAGTAAACAGTAGGCCTATAACAATACCATATAATATAGGCCTACTAATTTGCAAAAAATAATATACAATAACAATATAAGAGGAATAAACAATATAAGGGAAGAAATGGTGCAATAACAGTGAAGTCAATATACGGTCAGAGATTTAAGATTTCAATATAAATATAATTACAATTTTTATTTTTTTTCTTAAGAATGCTTTGTGAATCCGGCCCCAGGTTCTTAAAACGCCTATTTGCATAGGCCTTTCATACAATATAATTGAACGACTGCATTACCCTCTATTATGTAGAGCTTATTAGTTACTTATACGCACAAAGCTGAAGTGACGGTGAACCCATTGTTTCAGCTTTGAAATATTAAATTCATATTGCGCTTTGCTTTGAGTTTCAGGAAGGAGTGGGGCGTGGTATCCCCATGGTTACGACCAACGCCGACGTGACAACCTTATAATAAGCGATGTTGTAGACCGATATGAAATCCGCCCCACATTGTATCTTTATACTATCGGTGACCGGGAAGCCTCAACCTCACTCGGACGCGGACGTGTTGTTATACTAGGTATGCTATGATGACGATATGAGCCATTACGACGTTAACAAATAAAACTGGCTCTTTGAATCAGTTTGACAGCGGAGTGCACACCAGGTCGTCTTTACCTTTTCATCTCAATTGCAGTTATTCAGACCTTGAACAATTGTCACAGATTTTTATAAGAACAACCTCAATTTAGCAGACCTGTCGATATAAATTGTGTTTATTCTCTAATGGTAGCCTAACGCTGATGATTTGCATTTCTAAAGTTTAAACTTTACAGAATGAAAGATGTAGCCTAATTTGGCCACAACCGCAGTGCAAATGCAGTAGGCCCTATATAAGTAACAATATGACTTAATATAGCGAACGATTACCTTTCATTCGCCCTTGGGTTATCCCCGTGAAGATCTCCCATGGTGTCCATTGTCTCTCTCCCTTTTCATCGGCAGTGCACTACAGGTACACAGGGACTCTTCCCTTTATAGGCCACAGTAAACGCCTTTGGTTTCATTTCTGCAAATGCTCTTCCCAGACATAACTTTTGTCTCCTCCTCATCAGGTGCGTCAGGCCCGATGGAACGATGGGAGGTCGATGGCCTCACGCATCATTTGTTTATTATTTGCCTTACAAATGTAACCGTGTAGAGTAGCGTGTAGAGCGTGCAGAGCAGGTTAGACCTAACCTGCCTTTATCACATCACAACCCGGTATCACGCGATTGCGTGCTCCTGCGCACAAACGTTAATCTATTGAAGCGTGTTCCAGAGCACGATAGTCCGACTTTTTGCGTGTTACACAGAACGAAATGTAAACCAATGCATTCTGAATGGGAGTGTTCTAAGACAATTAACGTGCTCCACAAAACGGTACGAGAGAGAGAGAAAGAGAGAGAGGGAGGGACAGAGAGAGAGAGAGAGCGAGAGAGGCTTCAGAAAGGGTGTGCGCAGATAGTACAGTGCACCCTAGTTATGTTTATGCCAAAACCACAAATGCTATATGTATATATATATATATATATATATATATTGCCTAATTATATATATTGCCTATATATATGCATAGGCTATATATATAATTAGGCTATATTTATATTATTTAGCGTGTAATGAGACAATCTATAGCCAAATTGTCGAAGATGCCCGAGAATCTTCGGGATATCAGCATGGGAAATCGGCGAATCAGACCCATGAACCTATAAAGAAAGACGTCATCTCAAGCGGGAGAGAACGTTTGCGGTGCTGGTTTGTGTCACGTAAGTACAGGGCTCTCATGTCTCATGCATTCGGCGTGAGACACACGCAAAAAAACCCATGTACACGCTCAAACCTGTGCCGTGTTCCAATACCCGTACTGTCCGTACTTATTAGCCAAAATTTGAGTAAGATCCGGCGAAAAGAAGTATACTTCAAGGACCCGGATGCCGTACTCAAAACGGGCTAATCCTGAAGTGTGGATCGAAGGACACTCCCCGTACTCAACGGCAGCCATCTTAGCTACGTAGCGGAAGAGGCGGAGCCAGGCTGAGCCAAAGTCGGCGCATTTTCCACATAGCCTGCATTAATAGAGTCATTTTGTAGTTTTTATAGTTTTTATAGCTGCTAGGCGTAAAGAGTTCACCGTTCAAAGCGGGATGTTTATTGCGGGGGAGTAGCCACGGCGGCAGTCGTGATCGTAATTTCCGGTTAGTGCACCACGGAGTACTCGATTTGGAAAAGCACTCACATCTGAAAAAATAACGTAGTAGATAGTGCGGATAGTATACTTCCTTTAAGTATACTCATGGAAGTACGGGTATGGTCTCACGAAAATACGTGACACTGTCACGTTATTTAATCTATTGAAACGTGATCAGGGACACGTAGGCCTATTTTCTAAATTTTGTATTTCAATTGGAAGTAGGCTATTTGTCGTGTCACTAAGCATGACTTCCAAACTAAGGTTCTGTCCGGGAGCGTTCTCCCTAATGTCCCTTATGGAGCTCCGTACAGATTATTCATTGTTGAAAATTGTCTGTGATAACTAACAAATGACAGCTTTTGGCCACCCGTTTCTACTTAAAATTGTCTGTGATAACTAACAATATGACAGCTTTTGGCCACCCGTTTCTACTTTCACCTTTGATACTGAGAAATTGTGACAATACACGGATAGGCCTATATTAAATGCAGGTGCGCTGCTCTGTAGGCAAACCGCAAAGGAAAAAAGGGTAGCTGCTTCATCTGTTCTTTTTAGAATTGTATGTCTTGATGTTTATTTTATCTAGCCATCTATTCTCTTGTTTTTGGCTATGTGAATGAACGTCCGCGTCGATGCCTCGATCGCAAGTCCAGTGTCGCGAGCGGACGTTGCCATGACATCTAGAAATCATACCGTATTTAATGGGTTGTAGTGAGTGTAACATAATTCACCTACAGTATTTTGTTATGTGTTGTTCTTTCAATTGTGTTAGGCATGTCGTTTACTGTCTTGGTGGTTCAGGGATCGCTGTCCCTTTTAAGGATTACGAGCGTCTCATGACGTCAGAGCCCATGCGGGACTTGTTTACCTTCAGCACGTTTTGATTTCCCGTTTCTCTCTTACTAAATAAACGAGTCACACAACTGTGTGCTCAACGTGCGTGGGTTCACTTGCATGGGTAGTAGTCCGGTGACTTGTCTACCCCAGCGTCTACCGTTGCTAAGCGACGTCACCGTCTTTGCGGACAAATTATTTCTCTGCTGATCAACACTACAAATGGCCAAAAGACTTGTATCCCCCCCCCCCCCCCTTAAATAAATACTATGGCAGAATTATTATTATTATTATTTCATTCAACTTGAACATGTGTTTTTACAGTAGAGTGGTGGAGGGATGACGTATGTTGGCCAACCCGGAAGTGAGCGTCGCCCTGGATTCCCTCGACAAAAAGCCAACGGATTTTGGATTATTATAAATTGAAACAATTTATTAAATAAATATTTGTGAGAGATCATTACTCATTTGTGAGATGAGTTTGCTTCCTATTTATGTCGAGTATACACCCCTACTGTCCACAAGCATCCCCCCCATATGGATTTGGAGAATTGTTGCCACGTCCCAGTGGTGGAGGTATCATATATATGAAAGAGGGCATTCAATTATACTATAATGATCAATTAGGAGGCCGAAGCCCTAAAGGAAGTGATGCAACAGGTGACTGAGGGTCAACATTTGAGAACCCCTTTTATCAAAGGGGGTCTCAAAGGACTCATACGCTTCAACAGCGGCTGCAGCAGAAGTGTTGAGACGAAAGATGATATCAAGACATTTATAGAATATTCCCATTCACATGATTCTTCGCAGGACCTGCAGGTTGGAGAGACTGAAATAACCCCCAAAATGAGTAATAATGTAAAAGCAGCCAAGTCCCACAAATTGCTTGAACTATTTATTTCATTCCATTGTTTCGTTGATTTGCATTATTGAAAAGTTTCAAGCATATGAATTTAATGCAATTTCCACAAACAGTTCAAAATGGTACCATGAAATGTCTTGTTTATTGTATTAACCAGTTCATCTCTTTTGTGAAAGTCACCAAAAGTCGAAAAAAGTTAAACGCAAGGTCACGGACGCAGGAAGTGGGGTGCTCCGGGTGCTGCAGCACCCCCCTAGTGGACAACAGACGCAACTACAACACTTTATTTTTTTTCTCCGTCATTCGATTACATACAGCACCCAGCGCCGCCGCTCTTATAACGTGCGCATCACGCTGCGCGTTATAGGAGCGTTTATTATCCCCCCCCCCGTCAACAATCGTTTGCACCCCCCCCCCCCCCCCCCCCCGCTCAACAATTCAGTAGTCAGCACCCCCCCTTCATATGACTTCCTGCGTCCCTGGGTCACAGGCTAACAGTGGAGCTGTGTTGGGAACCAGCAGCCAAGCGCTTCCATGGAAACTTTCTACCCATGTTAAATAGATTTAGTTGGCAGTTCCTTTTCTGCCCATTCTTTTTTTAAACTTGTGGAAGCACTTTGCAGTACTGGGAGACACCATTTCTAACGGCAATGGAGCTAGATTCTAAAAATATCAAAAGATGCCCAAAGCAAATACCTTTCACCCATAGTTGTGTTTTATCAAATTAAAAAAAATCAGAGTTTCATTGACCACAAATTGAGCAGAAATATTTTGCATACAAATCTTTAAATAGTTTAACCACATTAAGAAAAATACATTTGTTAATTTTTTTTATTAGTGAAGCCACAAGTTTTGCACATTATCCAAACAGAATACCTGAAATGTTGATATTTCAGCCCTTTCGGGTTAAAACAAGAGAAAAGGACAACCTAACAAGAGTGAAAAGTGAAAAGTTACTGGCTGCAGTCTTGGAATTTATAGTTCTATATGAATATATTCAATTTACTAAACTATTAATCATGCTTCAGAAGAATTAACCTTTCTTGGATGGCAGATCTACCACAAGCCTCCATTGCCACAACCTCCAGATGGCTTACGACCTACGGCAACTCCTCGACTACTGCAAGCCAACAAATTGGCTCTTGCACACCAGACACGCTTTTGCTTTATTTTAGGTTTTCAAGCATCTTAAAATACCCAAATCATCGCTCCAATATACAAGTCAGCTAATGGCCTACAAGGAAATGCTGAAGCTTGTGTTAGTGATGGCGATAGAAATGGACAAGCTTGCGTGTACAAATATGCAACTAGAATTGCAAGGTTCACAGCCCAGTTGCATAAGTGGTCACAACCGTTGGATTGTAAGCAAGGGTAAAAAAAAAAAAAAACACTTCCCACAAACTAGTCAACATGGACAATTGAAAGCCTGTACAAAACGACCCTGGAATAGTCAAATGCAGCTTTACTTCGGATGAATTAAGCCAAATTGCATAAACATCCAATGGTAAACAGTATACAAATGCAATCAAGGTTGCACTCACACTAGGCCATCTGGCCGTGACAGTCGCAACTGTGGCCTGGCCACGGTAGGCTCTTGTACATACGCCATCATGTCGCTAGCATCCAATCAATTCTACCAAACCTTAACCAACTAGTGAAAAATGGAACAAAACTTTAGCACACAGCCAGTGACTAATCACCTTGTCCAGGGGTGTTCCAACGTGGTTTACCAGAGGGCCTTGTGGACTTAAAGTAAGCCACACATTTGACAGAGACAGCACGGAATGACGTTAAACTAAGCTAATCTACAGGTTACTAGTGCTAGTGCAATTACATGAGCATTTTGCACAATATTTGTACTCCAATGCTACGTAAAGCAGGCTTCTTCAGAAACCCGTAGCCTGCTACATTGAAGGGCAACTGTAACAAATCCTGACCAAGATCGAAAGATGGCTCTGGAAGCCACTACGGCCCACGCAGCAGATTACTGCGTGGACTGTGGTGGCTTCCAGATCAACCCTTCGGTGGACCATTCATACACATGTATTCCGAGGATGTTTTGAAGACACTGGAGTCCCATGGCACTAGATTCCTTTGAAGACTAAGTTGGTATGGGGGGGCCCAAAGGGGGCCCCCCCATAGATCTTGTCAGTCATCTAACACCTGTTAAGAAAAACACACACACATCACAAGATACAAATCAGCAAAGCTAGGTTAACAAACAGCGGCGATATGCATGTCAAGGTGCAAAGAGCAGGGATACTGATGGCTTGTGTCTGAGGAGACAGCCCAAAAACGTCAACATTTAATAAAGGAAAATAACTTTTACTCACTGCGGTGGTCTGTTTCGAAGTGCCATGTTGGTAGCAATATTTGTCTGGGCTTTTCAGTCAAATGCCCACAAAAACAAACACGCAACAACGCATACTTTCAGTTTGTATAAAGTGACAATAGTGATCTGCAATCTAGATCGAAAACTTTCAACCCTCACTAAACTCAACCTCGATTGACACAGGCCGATGCGAAAAGTAAACCAAACCCATTGTGTTCACCTTTAATAAAGGGGTGCGTGACAGGTGATCTCAATTAAGAGCTAATCAGAAAGAACACACTGATCAGCCATGAGTGATACGTTCAAAACGAGGACGAGGATTTAACAGAATTGTTACCATTCAAATTCAAATTTCTTTATTATTGGATAGGGTATGATATCAATGATTTGGGCTTTGAGTAGGCCTATATTTCTTAAATATATTTCTTAAATTTTTTCACCCCTTCGCCTTTTGAATATGAAATCTATAATCTCAGCCTATCTATAATTTGCCCAACACATATTTTATTGTTCAAATAAAATCCCATCCTTATTTTGCCATTCATATTGAATCTTTACTGTCTTTCATTGTACAACACAATCATCTAATAATTATTCATAACGCTCTTCCATCTCCTTGGCTGCTTTAAGACGAGGCTCGGGTCAGAGCAAAGATCGGGATCCACACATGATAAGGGATAAAGTTATTTATTAGAATAAAGTAAGTATCATGAAATCTGTAAAGGGATTAGTGTAGCGTATGGAAGATTAGAAAATGTGCGATTATATGGTTTGGACAGAAAACCAGTACCAAAATCACAAGGACCGACCGAGCCAGAACGGAGGAAACTTACCCAGACAGACAAAACAAATACTGGGAACAACAAACCATCTTTACCATGTTGGAAATACCCAAACAAAATGCAACAAACCAAACCTGAACAGCAAACCAACATATGTGACCAACCAACTGAACTACTGACCAAACACACAATTCTTTCGACTAGCCTATGTATATGGGCAGTGGAAAGTGTGCTGTGGGGATGTTGAATAGTGTTAACATAAAACAAAACATGGAACCAATCCAAAGGTCCAAAACCTTAAGGAACCACCCTAAACAGAACCCAAGCCCACCTGCCTCTGTGGAAAGAGAGAGAGACTGGCTAAAGCCTGCGTGGCAGACCTGCACAGGTGCACCTCATCAGCTGACAAGCCTCTCAGCCCCGCCCACTGGCTACCTGTAGCAGGTAGGCAAACACAGAGGACCCAGCAGACGAAGGAGAGAGAGAGCAGTCACAGCTGTCACATCTGTTGCCTGAAGATTCTTTGTTTGTCTCCAACAAAACCTTCCAAACAGATGAATCATTGGCTCATCCCAGAAGTGTCAAATTACTTTTGTGTGTCAAAACGGGCAGGGTGGTCATGGACTCCTGAAAAATACTATGGTTGTTTTGTATGTAGAATAAAATGCCATTGTACATTTAAAAAAAAGACTTTCACAATGCAGGATTCTGGGAATGCAGTGATGGAATCCCGATAACACCTGTTCCCTAATAAATGGGTTCAAGATTCTGAGTCTGCCTGCAAGAGGTTGTATGTGTGTGTGTGTGTGTGGTTGCACATCAATAGGTTTAGAAAGCTATAAATGATCGTTATCACACCAGATCCCTTATCTTCTTTATATATTTTTCACTTTGTACTTACTATGTTATTCAAACATAAATGTGTGGAAAACAAAATAGAAATAATTCTACAGATACATCATCAACATTTTACGACATAAAACATAGTTTTGAACTAGGGTTGATCACAACTATATCAGCTAAACAAATTAGCTCCCTCCTCAACTTTGTCATATCCTCGTATTTACGGTGAACACTTCTGTAGAAATTTCTGGAAAGAGAAAGAGGAAATGAGTAACAATCCTCAGTAGGTCTGTAATTATAAACAATTGGTATATCTTGGAAGTGGAAAGTGAAAGATTTAAGCAGACCAGTAAAAAACTCAGAGGATCTGCCATTTGAGAAAGTTCCTCCAAGTCCGTCTTTCTCTGCTGGAGGTCCAGGGTTTCCTGCTCCTGGTCTCTGAGTAGACCCTCGGCCTCGCCAAGACCCCCGGCCTCCTCCAGACCCATATCTCTCTGACCTTCTCTCCCTCTACCAACCCCCCCGGGCCCTCAGATCCTCCTCAGCCGGTCTCCTCTCCACCCACACATCAAAACTCCACAGCCTTGGCGACAGAGCCTTCTCCAGGGCAGCTCCCAGGCTCTGGAACTCCCTCCCCCAACATATTCGTGACTCTGAGTCCCTCACCATCTTCCAGTCCCGCCTCAAGACTCATCTCTTCTCCCCCTAGATCACTCACTAACCCTAGCCCCATCAACTCAAACTTTTTTCTTGTCTATCTATTTTTGTGCCCCTATGTAAAAAGCACTTTGAGCGTGAGAAAAGCGCTATATAAATTGAATCTATTATTATTATTTGCTGTATCCGGGCCTGTGTGCGGGCCTGGACACATGCTTGTTTACGGACTTACTGCTGACGCAGGCTTGTTCCCGGCCCAACACACGACAGGATGACAGATTTCCAGTTCGGAAATTGACTGGCCGGATTCCCACTTTTCCCGGCCTTACCTGTTCCCAGAGTTAAACGGGGGCAAGTCAGGTCGTGCCCATTTTATTTTTAGATGTGTATCATTTTTTCCGTCTCAAAGGGCTGTACAGGCAATATATTTATGACACTCCCTAACTCTTAGCCCCCCAAAGGGCAAGAAAGAAAGTCTCATCAATGTAGGTGGCTTGAGAAGGAATAGAGAGTGGGGATTGCTCCCTCCAGGGAGGGTCAGGAGGGCCACAGGGACCATTTTTGACACACAGAGTAATCAGTGCAGGATTTTATAGGTCAGGGTTAGGGTTAAGTATAATTGGCTGACTCATTAATTCCGTATCATTTCAGTATAAGTTCACAGTACAGTATGCCGCGAGTGATGCGACGCGCCCGCTGGCCGCCTCCTCCTCCCGGTGTCTGAGCTGGGACACCCCCCCCCCCCCCCCTCCCCTCCCCGACGCCCTTCCCCCCTCCCACATGTGTTTGTGATGTTTTTAATATGTTGCTTATGTGCTTTCTAACCCCTAAACTGTCCCTAAACTCCCTTATAGGAGCCTAGTTTGGGAATTACCTTTTTTCCCCTCGTTTTCCCTCTCGTTTTCCTTATCTTATCTAATAATGAGGGGGCGCGTGCGCCCCGACAGTCTCTCCGTCCTGTCACCCCACACTGCCTTTTTATGTTTCTTGGACGGGATGTGACTGGTAATTTCGTTGCTCTGTACTTGTGACATGTGTAATGACAATAAAGTAAAGTAGAAGTCATGTGATATAGATGACCAAATTAAACACTTCAGACAACTTCACATCAGGCAATAGATAGATAGATAGATAGATAGATACTTTGATAATCCCAGAGGGAAATTATTTATTGATGATTTCTTTATTGAAAGGAGAACACATTTTCCTTAACTACTCTAGTCCCTCATCTTGAAATTGATGTTTCTATATAACTTGTAAAGAGACAGGAGGGAGAAGCAACCCATATGATTATGAAATAAGATAACATCACTTTGTTTGTCTCTGAAAGTATGATAGGTTACAGGAACATCTGCTGCTGCCACAGGGCAGAAAGACTAGAAGGTCTTTCTGTAGTTTATTTTGATTTGATCTCAGATCACACCACAGACAGTTGCTAATGTGGACATCCAGTTTGAGAATAGAAATCTAAAAGAGAGGTTTCCAAAATGACAATGACCTCCCTTCAGTGAGATTTATTGTTTGAAATTACTTATCACGGTCAACATTTTGAAATATAATAGTCCAAAATATGCCCTAAAATTTAAGTTTAAGTTGAAATACTAAAATAGAAGAAAATGTAATCGGTTTTGGTATGCCTGAATTAGTATGAAACTATAAAGAAAGAAAAAAATAAAAACGTTTACATTTTGAATAATCGTTTTTGCCCCAACATTCGGCTTTAAAGTTTTAAGTAGTTTTGCAGGAAATAGTCAATAAAATAAGATGGATACATTCAGTCACACACCATCACAACTTTACACAATTGAATAAGATCAGAAACATTCTTTCAAGTATATTTTAAAAACAACACATTAAGCAACGTAAAATCTTTATCTTCCCATCCAGTTCTTCCCGGCCCCGGGCAGAACTGGATGGGCTCCTGGTACCTCAGGTGTGTTTGAGCGCTGCCTTGTGGCCGGCCGGGCAGATCACCATGGTGTCGGAGGCCTTGTCGCAGCAGTACAGGTAGAAGAAGGGGAACACCTTCTCTCCGAGCGTATCCCAGAAGGTGTAAATGTGCTTGCGGGCCTTAGCGTCGTAGAAGGACACCTGGCCCTCCTCGCAGTCCACGTACACGCCCACGCGCTTCGGCCGGGGGTCAAGGGTCACCAGGGAGGGCGGGGCCGTGGACACGCGGTACTCCTGGCCCTTCTTCATGGCCAGCGCCCAGTAACCCTGGGCGACGCTGACGGCGATGCGGCCCTTCCTCTTGACGGAGGAGCGGGCCACGCCCAGGTACCAGTCGTCCTTCTCGCCCACCGCCACCTCCCAGTAGTGGCGCCCGGCGGCGAAGCCCTCGCGGCCCAGCACGATGACCACCGTGTCAAAGCGGTGGGGGGTGTCGGGCAGGTCCTGCCACGCCCCCAGGTGGCGCACCTGCCGCCGGTCCTGGGACAGCTGCAGCCAGGGGTTGGCCGTGTCGGGGTCGAGGGTCAGGTCGGCTGGGGGGGGGGGGGGGGGGGGGGGGGGGCAGAGAGGTTAGGATTTAGGACTTGAGGAACTCTCACCGAGTGCTCGTCGTGAATAAAAAAAAATAACATGGTCGATAAATAACGATGTAAGGATGATGCATGACCTGAGAAAACGAAAACTAAAGTACTAAACGTTTAAGGGTCCAATATTTCACCGCCAGGTGTGAGTGTGATTAGCCGTTTGAAAATCGGCCTCTTCTGACATCATAGGTGGGCGTCTCAACTTAGATGGATGACGGATAGATGAGCAAAGTCTGCTACAGTCCACTGGGTCGGCTGATAGACTGATGCCCGCTTGTGATGTCAGAAGAGGCCGATTTTCAAAAGGGCTTGTAACATCTAATCACCCTCACACCTGGTGGTATGATATTTCACCTTTAAGAAATACCTTAAGACTTAAGGAACTGTAGTATGTGTGATGACCAATGAATGTGGTGTGTGTGTGTGGGTGTGTGTATGGGAGGTGTATGTATGGGTGGGTGGCTGGCTAGGGGTTGGAGGAGGGGTGAGATAGTGTGTTTGGAAGTATGTAGGGAGAATTATTGGACAGGGTGTGTGCATGAGGGGAGTCTGTGTGTGTGACTGAGAACGGCAGGAGTATGAATGAAGGGGATAAAATGTAAAAAAAACAAGCTCCCAAAGATCATTATACTCTATGTTTCCCTATTTTACCTAAAATGAACCAATTATTTGATGTAAAGTCATGATCTGGTCATATGCTTTATGAGTTTGGATTGTAAAAATAATAATAAAAAATAAAAAAATACCTTAAGAGATGAATGTTTGCGAAACTCACCTGTGTATTTCCCCAGCTTCTTGATCTCTACAAGAAAGAGAGGCTTGTTATTCTCACAACCAATGGCGGTTCTACACGGGGGCCTACGGCGGCCCGTGCCCCTGTAGACATGTCCTTCCAAATGTCTGGTCTCGATATATTTAGAAAATGAATCATATCTAAGCAAACTCAACGAAGCAGAAGCGGGTATCCAAATGTCAGTATCCTTGCTAGGTCTAGGCTACACAATAGTGTGATGTTGACCACGTATATTTTCATCTGTATTGGCTGTTGCATTAATAATAATAATAATAATAATAATAATAATAATGGATTGAATTTATGTAGCGCTTTCCTAGACACTCAAAGACACTTTTACAGGGAAGGGGGAACCTCACTAACCACCAACAGTGGGATAACCAGTACATTTGAGTAAAGAGTAGTAGGCTGTCTGCCCGTGTTAAGTAGGGAGGGATGGTTATGCAACGAAATGTAAAGCATGTCCCTACGTTTTTTTTCTTCTGATTACACCCATCATGAAATGAAGAAAGAACAGTAGAACAGGGAAGTTTTCTTTGAGCTCTTTAGAAATTGCTATAATCCTTCCTGTAAGCTCAGCCTCTTTGGCAACACAGTTTCTCCGAAACTGAACTAGGAAATGGCACATTGTTTTGCACTTCGTTGTACCCTGTAGTTTTTTTTCACATTGACCCACTGTTTTGTACCCTGTAATGTATTTTTTATTTTACATTTTTCATGGCCCTACATCTCTTCCACGCTTGTACAAAACAAATGTTTGTATGATTTTGATGATTTAGGGCATAAGCTCCATCAATTTAAGATAGTTTGACAGAAAAATACATACCGGTGAAGTTGTACAAATTAAATGTTTGATGATTTCAAAGTAAAATAAAGTTTATATTTTATATTATATATTAATATAATTGGCCTTTTTTTTGTGCCCCTCTGGTTAAACACTGGCCCCTCCTTGGCCCCCCATAGTAACATTTGTCTAGAACCGCCACTGCTCACAGAGAGGAGTTTTCAATGTTAGTCAACTGAATAATACAGACAGAAAGACAGACAGTCATGCAGATAGACAGGGAGTCATACCGCCGTCTGCCAGCTTGTCTATCTCTGCGTCGAGCACGCTCTGTAGCTTAGCAACCGCCCTGCGGATGGCTCCGATGCTGGTATCCGTGGGAACACTGGTTCCAGACCAGTCCTTCACAATCGGAGACGCACTGAATGCTGGGAAACTCTAGAGAGAAAAAACGTTATTTATACCACCTATCAGTACAGACGATATCAACAGAATGGAGCAGAGGAATACAGAACTGAATAAATAGAGTATGAAAGGAAATTGGAGACTCTTTCCAAGAATTCAAGGCCACATGTACATGCTTTGTGTGTAAGGGTTTATTTGAGTTTACTTCTCATCTTATTATTTTAGGCTCCAGTGACCGTAACTGGCAAACATCTTGAAAGTATTTACTCCTTTCTTTAGATCTACCCTGGACATGTACATTTTATGTAATCTATCAAATATCTATTTAAAAGCATAAATCCATAAAGAACCGTGTTTATGCTTTTAAATGGATAGATGATTAAATGTTAAAACCCAGTGTTTTGTGCATGTGTGGGCTGTTATCTGAACACACAACAGCACAAGTGGCTCTTGACCAGGGGCTTGTCAAATTGGGGGTTTGCCCACCCGCCCTAGTGCCCACTGCCCTATTAAATCCACTCGTGCATAGGATTTTAAATAACGTGAGATATCAAACACACCAACGTGTCACGTGACCTCACCTGCAGGAAGTGGATGTGGTCGGTGCGGCCCAGGCTCTCCAGGTCCGTGTTGCGGCGCTGGAGCTCTGCGATCTCCTGCTCCAGGGCGGCCACCAGGCCCTGGGCCCGCCGCTCAGCCTGGCCCCGCCCCTCCTCCACGCTCCGCACCATCTCCGCCTGCGCCCGCTGGATCACACGCACCAGCTCCGCGAACACCGCCCCGCACTCCTCCACCTCCCGCGCCGCGCTTGCCTGCCGAACGTTTGATCAGAGTGACCGATCCGATGCATTTCATTTATTTATGTTGTCGGTTGTTAAGGCGAAGGTTTTAATCGGTGCGTTTTGATCGTTATATGAAGATTTGAATGTGTAATTTGGTTATTAACATTTATTTTACATTTAGATTAGTCATAATGTCGACCAGGGATTCACATAAAAATACTTTTGAATTCTAGTAGATAAGAACAAAAGAATATGTATCTTTGGTGAGGACTGACTTTATAGTGGTCAACCGATTTCTTGATCTCCTCCACTTTCTGCTGCCTCTCGCTGATCATCTGTTGCACATCCAACTCCACCCTCTTCAGCTGTGCCTGCAAGGAACATTTCCCCAACATTCATCAATCCCAGAAGAGGCATTCGACTAATTAGTAAGCATCAAATACTAACATAACTGAAACCCAAATTCATGAAAAATGAAAAGTAACCCATAGGCTAGCGTGTTTACCGAAACGGCGTCGCGTTTTCCCCCACCTTTTTGTCCATCCACTCGCGCTCGACGGGCACGGTGTAATGCGACCGGTGGTCCGTCTCGGTGCACAGCACGCACACGCACGTCTGCTCCTTCTTGCAGAAGAGCTCCAGGAGGCGCTCGTGCTTGGGGCACATGCGCGCCGCCATGTTGGCCACGGGCTGGATCAGCTTGTGCTTGGTGAAGCGCGCCGTGTGGGAGCGCAGGTGCTCGCCGCAGTACGACGTCAGACACACCAGGCACGACTTCTCGGCCGCGGGGCGGTCCTCGCCGAGGCACACGTCGCAGAGCACCTCCTCCGCCGCCCAGGGCGCGAAGACGGGGCTGGGCGGGGTCGGCGGGGTCGGAGGAGGAGCCGGGGTTCTGGGAGAGGGCGGGGTCGAGGAGGTCCTGGAGTGCGCCGGCCGCGGGGGGCGTTCGGGCGTGGTCCGGGGGACGGACGCCCCTTCGACCCCCGGCGGGGGCGGCGGAGAGGGGGAGGGTTTCAGGCCGGAGGGGGGGGGGGAGGAGGAGGAGGGCGGGACCAGGGGCGGCAGCTCGTCCTGGAGCCCCGCGCGGGGCTTCTTCCCCTTCTCCTCGCGCCTCCTCCGCTCCTCCGCCTGTCTCTCCTTCAGCTCCACCAGGAGCTGCTCCCGCTTGTCCTCCTGCAGGAGCTGCTCCTCGTCCTCGCCCTCGTTCCTCCTCTCCGCTCCCCACCTCTTCTCCTCCTCCTCCTCCTGCTGCCGCCGCTCCTCGCACCTCCTCTTCTCGGCGCTGCTCACGCGGATCTCCTTGAACTGCTGGGCGATCTCGCGGAGCACGGTGTTGACGCTGACGTCGGGCCGCTTGGCGAAGCTCTTCTTGCACATGGGACACTGGTACGACGGCGGGCCGGTCCTCCAGTAGCCCAGGATGCAGCTCTGGCAGAAGTTGTGTCCGCAGGGGATGGACACGGGGTTGGTGAAGACGTCCAGGCAGATGGAGCAGTGCACCTGCTCCTCCGACAGGTTGCCGGCGTTCGTGTTGCCGTTGTTGGAGGTGGCGTTGGCGGCCATTCCTGCGCAGCGGAGAGGCAGGGTCATATTCAGCAGCAAGTTAGCCACCTGGGGGGGAGGCCGCGGCATGGAGACCTGCTGTGACAGGTCGACGTCAGTTTGTGGGGGATGGGGTTAGACACGGCGCTCATGGCTGTAAAGTGCAATGCATTGTGGGACTTTTTGAATTTGAGTTGAAAACAAGTTGAAGGGGAACTGTCCTGCTCCTTTATGATATATAAGAGAGTACTGTTACATGCGCGTGATATGAACAACTCCTTCAGCACAATTCCCATGAATTCATCTCTAAAAAGTTTATTCGAGGATCGATTTGGATAATGCAAATCACAGAATTATCGATGGAGACCGATTTTTCAAAACATGTCTATGAAGCAGTGCTCTCATAAATTTCTGTGCAGGACACCTTGCAGTCAACTGTATTTATAAAGGAATTGTGGGCCATTTGGAATAAACGTTATTTGGGAATTGGATATCTTCCTGTCTGGTTTTGGATGTTTTTGGGGGTCAAAACACTATTATGGGATGTACCTGTGCAAAAGTTTGTCTGTTTGACCTACAGTCAAATGTGTTCCTGGGGCACCCCGGTGGCTCAGCGGGTCGAGCGCGTACCATTAAAGGCTCAGTCCTTACCGGGTTCAATTCATGAACGTGGTCCTGTGCTGCATGTCTTCCCCTCTCTCCCCTATACCTTCCTGTCTATCTTACTCTGCAATAAAAAGGATAAAATCCCCCCAAAAAAAATCTGTTCCTGTCCAGTCATACATACATAGTATCATTCATACCATCGATTGGCCACTGTCTCCTATAATCTAACTATAAATATAAAGTTGTATGATGACTTGTATCTAAAGATATATGTTCTTTAAGGTTGTTCTTATACGATTATTTGTAACTTTAAAACAAATTCACTGCGACTCTAAAAGTTTTGCTCCCTGCTCCTAAGAGAGAAAATAGCTTTAGCTCCCGCTTTATAAATAGCTAGTCGGTCGGGCTGTAGCTGTGCTAGCTGTCAGGCTAAATATGTTAAGCTAGTAAGATTAGCATACGCGCTAATAACGATTGCTTTAGAATATAATGACAAGTATGCGGGGGGGAGGGAGAGAGCTGGGCAGAGTGAGACAGATTATAAATATATGGTGAGAGAACATGGCTTTTCCGTGACGGTCTAAGTTAAAGTGTGCTTCTGGACTTCGGCCCATTTTTTCTAACTCCTTAAGACTTTTCAAGACTTGACATCACCATGGTACCTCCAACTGTCCCCTTGTTTTGCAATTTTTATACGACAATGTGAACCGACAATGACCTCAAACCTTTGCACAATTCAAATGGAAAAAGATAGATATTGATTGGTGAGAGGGAGGGGGGAGAGACATTGACCCAAGCTGAGCAGAGAAAAGCAGAAACCATATAGAACCCTTTTCAAGCAAGTCTCAACCAATCAGTACAAGTTAAGAGAAAAACAAAACCGTGCAGACTTCTGCACGATTTTCTGCTTGTATGTCAAATGCGTGTTGTTCTACTTCTGCTTGTATGTCAAATGCGTGAAGGTGTTTAAAATGAGGCAATGCAGAAGAGGAAGAAAAATAAAATAAAATGGAGAGAGGAAATTAAAGAGAGACACGAAAAAAAAAGATAGATATTGATTGGTGAGAGGGAGGGGGGAGAGACATTGACCCAAGCTGAGCAGAGAAAAGCAGAAACCATATAGAACCCTTTTCAAGCAAGTCTCAACCAATCAGTACAAGTTAAGAGAAAAACAAAATCGTGCAGACTTCTGCACGATTTTCTGCTTGTATGTCAAATGCGTGTTGTTCTACTTCTGCTTGTATGTCAAATGCGTGAAGGTGTTTAAAATGAGGCAATGCAGAAGAGGAAGAAATATAAAATAAAATGGAGAGAGGAAATTAAAGAGAGACACGAACCTGGGAGCAGCTGCTGCAAGTTCTCTGCTGGACACTGACACACGACACTGCTGGCACACAGACACATACTGACACACACAAACACACGCACACAAACACGCACAAGCACGTAGACACTAATACACACGCACAAAAACACTCACTCAGTATCTCTCTCTCGCAGAAACACACACACACACACACACACACCTATAAATATAGAAATATACCCCCCTTCCTTCACCACAGATACAAATATACCCTCGCCCCCAAGGGGAACTTGTTTAACCCTTTAGAGGCTTCCAATAAACATAATCATCGCTCTCCTCCTCTCTGCTGCTATCACAAGATAAACCGCGGTCAACACAAGCAGAACAAGCTAGGATTCCATACTTTATACCCATGTTGACAGAAAGTAAGAATATTTTGCCCGATTAGGTTTTGTTCGATCACAACTAATATAATTAGAATTGGGGTACTTGTTATAGGTCAATTGGAAACCTGGTTTGAAACGCTCCACAACCTGTGTAACCATAGGATTAACCAACTAATTGGACGTTGCCATTATCTTCCTAAAGGCCCAATGTGGATAACTCCTCATTCAAATAACTACAAACAACTATACTCATGTTATACAGAACAAGTAGAATCTAATTAGTTCATAAACATTCAACATGCTCATTAAGTAATTCTGTGTGCTTGTATCGACCACGGATAGGGTAAACATCAGGCGTCCCCAGGGTGCAACGGAGAGCGCTGATGATGGCCAGCATTTGTCAGACCAGACGAGCGTTAGTGAGGATGTTTTGGACGAATAACAGCGTCACGTTTATTGTGATTTCAAGTGTAACCTCCTGACGGATCCAACCAGACGTGTAGGAAAGCGCAGGCGACACTGTTATAATGGTTGGTTGTCCCCTCCGGAGACCCGGGTCCAAGTCCCTGTGGACTAGCGCTCTCATTCTAACAAAAACAAAGGTGCTACTGCTCTCTGTTCTTTGAAAAGGTGGAGAGCGCTGAACTGCAGTATAATGGTACATTGACAAACATGTGCTCCTGCCTTATCTTTTTGAAGGCGTGGAGATTAGCATTGCCAGTGCTAATCAAGACATATATTTCACATTCATATAAAACCATCTATACATTTTAGGGTCAAACCTTTGATGGGTAGTGTAGACCAGTGAACTGATTCGGGTACTGGGATCTGCCGCTGTTCTCCGGATAGGTGGAAAGACTAGCAGTGTAATGCTAGTTAGACGGGCGCCTTTGGAGAGCGACTGGTCTAGAATCCAGCACAATGATGACAGGGGAAAGTGTGTTAAACATGTGATACTCAAGCGTTTTTTACTTCGGTTTCTTTCACTCTCTCTACAGCTCTGATTAAAATGTCCTAAAAGTAGTAAATGTCCTGACAAGTCAAGCTCTCGAAGAGATGAGGCATCACAATAAAAGGTTCTCTACAGGGAGACTATTGCTAGTTCGAACCAATCAAATCAGCCTATGGGTCTTCTAACTCAAAGAGGCGAAGCTTATTGATTAATGTGTTTATTAAAAAAGATATGATATGAACATTTGATAAAAAAAAATTAAGGTAAAGTGTTAGTGTAAAATGCTCTTACCCAGCAAGCCTGTTTAAAATCGTATTTATCTTGTAAAGGTAAATAAGTTAATATAAGTCATGTTTACTAGCCCATGTAATTACAGATTTACAGAAAAGGTGCCATCACCTAAATCAAGCTTCTACTGGCCATTAGCCTAGCGTGTCTAGCTAAATCAGTTAAACCCTAAGTCTTAAACCTTCAAACATTCCTCTTTTGTCTCATTATCATAACAAAGCAGTGATTTCAAAAAGTCCAGTTACGTAGTCAATATCTTCAGTAGCTTATATCTTGTCACACATGCTGTCACACAAGAGACAATCAGTTCTTTAAAAATATCAGATTTACACAACTTCTTAACCCTCGCGAACCAAACTGTATTTCTAAAAGTTTGGGCTTTGTTGAAAAACTTGACTGCGTCGGTTTTGGTTTAAATTCGACCTCCTTCATGGGTTGCCTTGGTGACCACCTGTCCCTCCTCAGTTCGGTTTGATCTGGCCGATCACAAGGGGGGCCGCGTTCTTGCCCTCATGGACCAGGCAGGGGCTGAAGATGGGGTAGAGGCTCTCGCTGAAGGTGTCCACGAAGGTGTAGAGGTGCAGGCGGCTCTTGGCGTCGTAGAAGGACACCTGGCCGCCGTCGTGGTCCAGGAAGACCCCCACCTTGGCGGGCTGCGACGCGGCCGTCAGCGGCACGCGGCTGGACGCCAGCGCCTTGATCTCGCCGTTCTTCAGCCACAGGCACCAGAAGCCGCCCTCGGGGCTGAGGTTGATGTCGCCCTTGCGTCGGGCCGAGCCGCGGGCCACGCCCAGCGTCCACGCCGTCTTGCGGCCCACCTCCACCTCCCAGTAGTGGCGTCCGGACGCCAGGCCCTCGCGGGCCAGCACGAAGAGCGCCGGGTTGAAGCGCCGGGAGCTCTCCGTCTGCGACGACTTCCTCTCGTCGTAGCGCACCTGCCGGCCGTCCTCGGAGAGCACGAGGCTCTTCTGGGCGGTGCCCGGGTCCAGGATCACCTCGCCTGATTGGTGGAGAGAGAGAGAGAGAGCGAGCGAGCCGGTAATGTGACACAAGTCTTGTGGATTCATAGAGAACTGTAGCCATTGAAAATTCCTTCAAAAGGTATCATACCACCAGGTGTGAGTGCGATTAGCCTTTACAAGCCATTTTGAAAATCTGCCTCTTCTGACATCACTAGTGGGCGTGGCCACTAGTGCCACGATAGATCAGTCTACCAGCCTACCCAGTGGACTGGAGCAAACGTTCATCTATCTGTCACACATCTAGGTGGACACGCCCACTGGTGATGTCAGAAGAGGCCGATTTTAAAAACGGCTTGCAACGGCTAATCAAACTCACACCTGTTGGTATAATACGTCACCTTTAAACAACCTCAACCCTTTCAAACTTTAATCAAGACTAAACCATCCGTCATATCAATCACTTCAACTAAAATATGCACACGTGTCAAAAAATGGTGCTCAAAAAGTGACTCACTTGCGTAGTTCTGCAGCTTCCTGAGCTCTGGAACCGAGAGGGACAACAACACAGTCAGTCATCGTGAAGCTCTTTGCAGTCTTGCCATTTACACTGTGAACGCCGGGCCCACTGGAGCTCAGAGGAAGGCCAGCCTACCTTTCCCGTACAGCCTCTGGAGCTCCACCTGGAACTTGTCGACCAGCCCGCCGACCGAGGAGCGCACGGTGCCCAGGTACAGGTCCGTGCTCACGCTGACCGTCGACCAGTCCAGAGGCTCCAGCGGCGGCGGCAGCCCGGCGGCGCTCTGGACACACAGATCCCACGGAGGTTAGAAAACCGTCGGCGGTGTGGAGAGTTACGCCGCATGCCCACTGCACCGTCAGTCAACGGACGTGGGAAGGCGTGGCTGACGGGATGGGGGAGTCTTTGCAGAGGCATCCGTCAGCCAATCAAATCGCTTCCCGCTAACAACAACAAAGCCGGGTTCTTCCCGCTTCTTCCTGCTTGTTGCGTTGTCATTGCAAGATGACCCGCTTTCCAGTATCGTCAGAGCCCGAGTCGCGTCACAGTGCTTAAATTTGCATACGCGATCTGATTGGATGACGGATCCGTCGCTGCCGAAAAAGTTGAAAATTGTTCAACTTTTTGACGGAGCCGAAGGCTCCAACGGAACGGACGGATCCACAATGCATTGCGCGTCCATCCCCATTCAATGCATTGTGGATCCGTGCGCTCAAGGCTCCGTCAAAAGGTTGAAACTTTTTTTTACTTTTTCGGCGGCGACGGATCCGTCATCCAATCAGATCACATATGCAAATTTAAGCACTGTGACACTACTCGGGCTCCGACGACCCTGGAAAGCTCCCCCATCCGTCAGCCACGCCTTCTGAGTCCTTTGACTGACGGTGCAGTGGGCACGAGGCGTTATTGCCAGGTGGTCACTGACAACTCGACAGTAGGGGGATAGCGGGATGATACATTTACTGTAGGCTCACGCAGTGCATTAGGCTAACGGACCATCACAAGCCAACACTGGGAAGGAAGCTAGCGGTACGGTGGCTAGCGTTACGGTGGCTAGCGGTACGGTGGCTAGCGGTACGGTGGCTAGCGGTACGGTGGCTAGCGGTACGGTGGCTAGCGGTACGGTGGCTAGCGGTACGGTGGCTAGCGTTACGGTGGCTAGCGGTACGGTGGCTAGCGGTATGGGTGACTTGTGATACGGTGACTAGCGGTACGGTGGCTAGCGGTTGCGTTAAAGAGCAACCACACACAATGACCAAACCACAGGGAAAGCAGCGAGCAGCACGTAGCGAACACCACCTGCCATCGCCTTTGTATAGCACATAACATCCCCTGGCACCTAATTGAGCCCGTCCGATCTGAGCCCGACACGCCCTGTGCCGCCGGTCGTACCTGGAGGAAGACGATCCGGTCCTGGGTGTGGGCGAAGGCCTCCAGCTCGCTGCTGCTCCTCCTGAGCACACTCAGCTCGTTCTCCAGGCCGCGGGCCAGCTCCTGGGCGTGGCGCTCCGCCTCCCGCTGCCGGGACGCGATGAGCTCCACCAGCTCCGCCTGGCTCTGCTCCACCAGCCGCTGGAGCTCGGCGTACACCTGCCAGCTCTCCTCCAGCTCCTTCTGCGCGTTGGCCTGCGGGTGACAAGAGTTAAGGCTCAGTAATGGTTCTACGTCGACGCAGACAAAACGCAGACTCCCCAACACAGTCGTGAATCGTGAACCTGTTTTGGTTCTGCGTCGGGTTTGAGTGAGCGGACCAATCACAGCCCTTCCTGCTGCGTCGCCTCGACGGAAGGTTACAGTTTTTAGGAGCCGCACTTCCTTGCGGTGGACGAAAGTAGGGTCCGCAAGGACGTAATGGGTCCGTAAACCAATTGAGATAATTCGGGATTAAGGTCTCAGGTGCTCTACTTTGACCAATCTGGCATCCTTAAACAGGGTGACTGTGGTGAGTGCGTTTGACTCCCAGCACGGGTGTCTGGGTTGGATTCCTCAATGTTTAGTCTACTCTTAAAGCCTTGAGCAACTTATGACATGTTAGTGAAGACTTGCTTGGGATAAACGCTAACTATGTCACTCTTGAGACAGTGTCACCACAAAGTACCGTTCGAATGTACTCCACGGACTGTACAAGTATATCGTAGGAGCACTGTAGTATTATTATGTTCTCTTAGAGCTCTACATACTTGTCTCTCTCCTTTTGTTCACGCGTCACTTCTCTCTTTACCTCACGCCCCATTGTGGACACGCTGACGTCAGAGTCCCTCCTGCGTGGAGGTGTTTTGGACCGAGTGAATAGTTCCACGGGTGGAACAGGTAGGGCAGGTCTGACGGCCGCCCAGCCCAGGGGGAGGAGGAAGTATTTTGTGTCCAACAGTGTTGAAGGCCCACCTTCCTACCACCAGCAGGGAGGCCAACTGGCTATTGCGCACCATTTCATTTCATTTTCAAATATAAGCCGGTTTTCGTTGAATATGATAACGCATGATATGATAACGTCATTGATTTTACACTGGATTGTGTGTCATGTGGAATAATAATAGGCAAAATGATTAAGAGGAAATAGAAATTGTCGTTTGGTAGTCAAAGCAGCACACCCACCCACACCCACACACACACACACACACACACACACACACACACACACACACACACACCAGGATACTCTAAACACAAAGGCAGGTGAAAAAAAGCAGAACCCAATGATATGAAAATTATATACATGATGAGATTCATAATACATGGATCGCATGTATTCAATGTGTTATGTTTCTTCAAGACTGTCATCTTTGGCAAATGCTGACAGATACGCTTAAATTCAAACGCACACATTTAAACACACACATGCGACACTCCTCCGTCTCGGATGCGTCTTCAAGGATGTGTCTTGCAAGCTAAGGATTAGTATTCAGAGCTTCCATCTGGTTTTAAACGGATGTTGGCTTAGCCTTAGCAGTCATCCACAACTGTGTACATTAGCCTTGACCTCACCTTGATGACCCTGATGGACTGCTTGATGTCTTCCAGTTTCTTTGTCCTCTCTTTGATTAGATGTTTGACCTCTGACCTTCTCTTTGACAAGTTAGCCTGCAAAGAAAAAAAGAGAAAACATTTGAAATGTTTATTTTCACAGATTCAAACCCACCCTCTAAGCAACCCGTGTTTTTGGAAACAAAGCAAGTTGAAACCAAACGATATTTGTACACGTTTTAAATCTGAGCCCTACATATGTATTCTCTTGATCACATATTCCCAGTGTTGGTTCTCCCATTTTGCGTTGGGTGTTTTGAAGGGACTTGATCTCATGCAACACTTGAAACCTGTTGACTGGAGCCTTTGTTTCAGGGTACTGTGGGATGGGGTAATGGTGGAAATCTTGCCTCGGGCCCCCTTAAGTTCATAGCCAACCTGAACATCACTGTCACACCTGGCATTCCCTGAGGTTTGCTGTCAGCATGTCATGTCCCTTATCTTTTTCCTATATCCTTCTTTTCCATGCTTTACCTATTTGGTTTTGTTTAAGCGCCTATTCGGGTTATTAATTCATATCAAAGGCAGCTCTATAACAGACATCGATGCTTGAGAGAGAAAGACCGAAAGAGAAAAACAGCTTTAGACAGAGAAAAAATTTAAACTTTCTCACATCTAGGGAACCATAGGACTAAAAACATAAACCATTTAAATTGAATTTTTTTGCCATTGATTTGTTAATTTTTTTCTGCTTCAAACCCTTCGTTAGGGACATTCCAGTCTGCGCCAGAATAGGTGTGGGAATTATTTACATATTGGTCCTTACGCCAATGTAAACTAGTGTACTGAAAGCGCGGACATGATGCAAAACACATTAAAATGCGATCCCTACATAAGATTCTTCACCATGCTTTATCTATTTGGTTTTGTTTGAGCGCAAAGTGCCTATTCGGGTTATTAATTCACATCAAAGCCAGCTCTATGACAGACATCGATGTTTGAGAGAGAAAGATCAAAAGGGAATTATTTCCATATTGGTCCTTACACCAATGTAAACTAGTTTCCTGAAAGCGCGGACATGATGCAAAACACATTAAAATGCGATCCCTACACAAGCAGGGTTGTGTAGGGCTCTCAACAGGTGCTGTTCCTGGTCCGACCCTCACCATTTGCTTCTTGAACTCGCGGTCGGCGGACACCACCTCGTGGGCCTTGTGGACGGTGTCGGCGCAGGCGGGACAGATGCAGGCGTTGTCGGTGCGGCAGTACAGCTCCGTCAGTCGCTGGTGCTTCTTGCAGATCTTCTCCTCCAGGTGGAAGGTGGGATCCACCAGACGGTGGGAGGACATGGACTTCACCTGGACGGACGGACGGACAGGGGAGAGACAGACAGGTGGAGGGAGAGAGACAGGAGTGGAGAGAGAGACAGGAGTGGAGAGAGAGACAGGTGGAGGGAGAGAGACAGGCGTGGAGAGAGAGACAGGAGTGGAGAGAGAGACAGGAGTGGAGAGAGAGACAGAAGTGGAGAGAGAGACAGAAGTGAAGAGAGAGACAGGAGTGGAGAGAGAGACAGGTGGAGGGAGAGAGACAGGAGTGGAGAGAGAGACAGGAGTGGAGAGAGAGACAGGAGTGGAGAGAGAGACAGGAGTGGAGAGAGAGACAGGTGGAGGGAGAGAGACAGGAGTGGAGAGAGAGACAGGAGTGGAGAGAGAGACAGGAGTGGAGAGAGAGACAGGTGTGGAGAGAGAGAGACAGGAGTGGAGAGGGAGACAGAAATGCAGAGGGAGACAGAAATGTAGAGAGACAGAATATGAAAAAAGATAGAAATGTACACGTAGAGCAACATTTGTTAGGGTAATGCTACATTTGAAATACTGTACTTGTGATACTATAATATACAGCCTTCTATAAATTGTATTTTTCAGTGTTTTCTTTATTCTAGTCAGTAGGCCCTATCTGTCCATAATGCAGGCTGCAGTTCCAGCTGATTGAGGGCCGACCCTTCCTTTCTAATCTTTATCTAGATATGCCAACCAATCTGGGTGTATGAAGGCCATCGACCGCCATTCTCCGGTTTGCACCCAACAAAGAGAACAGAAACAATAGAAAGAGCTTTAAGAAAAGCAGTGGTTTATTCCAGAGTTCAACTCTTGGTTGTATTTCACATTGGCTACGTCGTCTAGACATTGCCTTATGGGCTTGTCCCGTGCGCGAGCACGCGCACGGGACAAGCCCATAAGGCAAAGCCTAGACGAAGTAGAATTACTAGAGTTATAATGACATAACCATTGTTCCAGACTGAGCAGGTGATGTGGCGATGGCTGTTTCGACATGTGTGCAGACACAAGTAGATGCACCACAGGCGTGCAGCCCCACCCAGAGTCCAATCACTTTGGCCAGGTGAGGCTGCTTCCACCAAGCATAAACCAGGCATAAACCACAGACGCGCTCCACGACTGCTGAATATTAGGAGATGATAAGTTTACTCAGGCCTGTACTTGTGTCAACATAAGAGATGACATACCCACGCCAGGGGTCGACTCATCGTTCTACTGGTGGATCCATGTTAGCCTTCCCAACGATATCAGGTTTCCTTTGAGCTCATATCCTGATTCATGCGTCCACTTTAATGCAAGGATGCATCTCAAATGTATTAATTAGACATGAATTTACTCATCGGAATTGAAGGGCGTAATTCATTATTGATGAAGGGAATGAGTTTTGAAAGCATGTCTATGTCTCCTTTCAAGTCTTAGTTCTAACACTCTATAAGTTAATCAATAACTAATGAATCGTTAATTCATGATTGAAAGGGATGGACCCTGAATAAAGGTTGCAGTCTGTGATTCATATGTTGGGTCCGTCTCTCTGCCAGATTGTGTCCCTGTACTGTTTAACCCTTACCTGCTCCTTATTGACCTGTCTCTGTACTCTCTAACCCAGGCATGTCCAAAATCCGGCCTGCGGACCAATTTTGGCACGGGGTTGTATTTTATATGGCCCGCGGCTCCCTTACGAAAATGTATTATTTATGGCCCGCCAGCCCGCCACCGTTGCAATTTCTCTTTTCACCACATGGGGGCAACACCATTCTGGCGCGAGCCACATCCGCGACACCCATGAACCTGACCCCTCCCCCCCACAGATAGGCTAATAAGGGTTAGCAATTGCATGGAGGTATTCCTACATCATGGCTGCTGTAGCTAAATCAAACTATACATTTACGTAATCTTGATTGCAGTTTTCTATTCAATCAGTTCATAAATGTAAGTACAACTCACTAGTTTTGTAGTTGCATCACCAAAAAAATGTATGTTACTTATAATGCTAAGTTTAATCAACTATTGATTTTATGTAGTATTGACTCGAGGTTAAGTTATTTCACCTAACGGTTTCAAGTAATATGGACTGAAGATGGAGTTGAGTCAAATAGCAATCTATTTAAGTTAACTTAATGTCTTAGTTGTCTTGTCACACAATTTCAAGGCAGCATGGACACTCAAATTTTTAAGTTGCAACAACAAGTTTGGTTGTGTGGTGTGATCTTGTGAAATTGTTAGAGGCCTATTGTATGTTTATTTTTTTGCATGTGCATTTTTTATGGTCAAATTGTTGTTAGTTTCCTATTGTTCCGAGTTAATGAAATTGACAATATTTTTATTTGACTGCAATTGTTGTAATACAGTTTATGTGAATTTGCTATGGTCAAAAAGTAGTCTTCTCAAATTAACTTGGACAGCTATTCCTCAATGCTTGTTCCTTGTGTGGCGTGATAAACGAGTGGTGAAAGAGACTTTTTTTCATTTGTTATTGTCAAATTGAAGTCTATTGCAGACTATTGCATATCGTTAAATATAAATGATGAAATGCAATTCATTTGTACGTGACTTTATTATGGTCCAAAGATATGACGGGAGAGGCCTTCGGTCCTCGAGGTATTTACATTTTTCAAATATGGCCCCCTTTGAAAAAAGTTTGGACCCCCCTGGTCTAACCCTTACCTAATCCCTAATTGCCTGTCTCCGTACTGTCTAACCCCTGCTTGCTCCTATAAGCCGCTCTGGATCTGCATCTGCTAAATGAGTGTGGGCTACATGGACGGACAGTAGTGATTGTCGTTAGTGGTTCTGAGTATTGGTTGGTTTCAAACGACAACAATAAGAAGAACCGGACGGCAGACACCCACCTTCTTGTGGTGGCGCAGGTGGGTCTCGCAGTACGAGCCGGGGCAGTTCAGACACGACTTCAGCGCCTTCACCTTCCTCCCGATGCAGGCGTCGCACGGCACCTCCCCCTCGCGGGCAAAGTCCCCGTTCGTGTCGGCCCCGCCTCCTCCTCCTCGCGACGGCGAGCCCCCGTCTCTCAGGCTCCCGCCCGCCCCCGCGCCGGAGCTCAGGTTCAGGGTGGACCCCCGCGACCCGGCCCCTCCGTCCACACCGTCTCCGCCACCGCCAGCGCCGCCCACGTTCAGCCCCAGAAACTGGGTGGAGATCTCCGCCAGCACGCGGTTGACGCTGAGCTCGGGCCGCTTGGAGTAGCTCTTCTTGCACATGGGGCACAGGGACTTCTTGCTGTGGTCCCAGTAGCCCTGCAGGCAGGCCTTGCAGAAGCTGTGGCCGCACGGCGTGGACACGGGCTCCACAAACACCTCCAGGCAGATGGAGCACATAAACTGGTCCTCCGAGAGGAGCCCTGCGGGGCTGCGGGCGGCACCTGGGGGGGGGGGGGAGATAGGTTAGCAACACACGGGGGAGACGCTCTGGGCCGCACTACACCCCTCGTCGGCTGGAACTGATGGAGGCAGTGAGGAGAGGGGGAGATTTACATTCAGGGCATTTAGCAGATGTTTATATCAAAAGCTACCTACAATAAGTACATTTGTCATAAGAAAGGGAAGCAATATATCGCTGTCAGTGGAATAAGGATGTTCATAGAACCAAGTGCAAAGCACCATTAATCACTAGGTCAATCCATTCCCTGTTTACAACCAGTGGCGGTGGGTCAATAGAGGGCGCTAGGGCGCCGCCCCTCCGTGAAGTATTCACTTGAATATATCTGCCAACTATTAATCAACCGGTGGCGGCTGGTGATCCAAAATGTGGGGGGTCACAGTAATAGACACGGGGTCTCACACACACACACACACACACACACACACACACACACACACCCCCACTGTATTCTGGTGCATTTTGGGGATGGCCACTACCTATTTACCTACTATTCATTCAGATTCATAGCCTACATCAGGGCCTGGACAGGCTTACACTGCATATACAGACCTACTTTATGGCCATTCCACCAGCCATTGCTATTTGACCCATTGTTGTTATTCTGATATTGAGACAAATCATGATCACTGTCCTATAGCGTCCATTTTTTGTGAGTCTCAATGTCTACTTCAAATGCAGTCAGAAATATGGGACAGTTGCTTCATTTTGTTTATATGCTACAGGCCGAAAGACTAAATTAATATGTAACTTACTTGCTCCTTTTAAGTATACCATTGCTTGGGGAGTCCAATTCCTCCACTGAAAAGGGGGAAAAGTGCTAACAACTCTCTGCTAGTTAACGATCTATCTCTTCTCTCTAGTTGTGTTGCGCGATTGCTGCTGAGGGAGGTATCCTATTTGGTTGATTCGCTGAATTGTCCAATCATGTGATGATAACAAAAAAGAAAAGTGATACCATTGGCCTGGGGCGCACACTGGTGCGACCGGAGGGCGAATTTTCTTGCGCCAATTAAAAGCTGTCTCTGCTTGATAGACCGCAAAAAGTTAGCAAGCTTACATTGACTTCAACGTGGCCGCCGCCCCTGACTTGGAGGAGGGCCTTATTTCGAATGACCAATAACTAGCCTAGCCCAAATCAGTGACGTTCAGACGCATTTAAATGTTTGCTGGCAGTGACAAGTATATCACACAATTAAACGAGGATAAACGCTATGTATTTTTGTTGATATATTTCGTATTGATGATAGTTGATTAAATCAACTTTTATCAATACGAGTTCAGGTTATGGAGTTTAGGGGATGGTGGGTGTGGGAGGTGGAGCGATGAATGTGGTGGTGGTTTGTCCCTTCACCCCTAATCCCTTCTCATGTCTATTTATTTGTGTCGTAGCACGTACGTTCATGAATATGGCATGTTTACTGCTAATCCTTGAGAGGAAATTTCTCAAATGTGCACGTTGTAGGTTATGCAATCAGAGACCACAATTAGCCTACCAGGTAATATTCACAACAGTCAGCTTTAAACACAACACACCCCATTGCTAGCACATAGCTCACACCGACCAGGGAGTTCTATATAATCTTTTGTCTTTCCCACCACTGTGTGAGAATGAATGTCTGGTATGTGAACATTCAGGTTGGACAGCTACGTAGACATGTCTTGTGACATTCAAAAGAAAACAGCAGTTTGGGTTCAGCAGTTCCACACATACTGTACAATACAGCTCTCATGAGACTATATATATTGAAATCTGTATATCGCCAAGAGTTCATCAACTCTGAGATAAAGGGATAGAGCTCCCAAGATTTGTCTTTATAGAGGTCTACTTTTTTTAAACAAAACTAACCTATTCTGATACAAATCGGCTGGGATTCAATATCTAAACATGACTGATCTGAGATCAATTTAAAGTGGAAAGACCTTCAGTTAAAGAATATCCCAAAAAGAACAGAACAGAGAAGAAGCATTTGGACTCACTCATGTCTTCCTCTCGACTCGTGTGTCTCAACGTGTGTCAGTTTAGTGCTGTGTGACTACTCTGCAGTGAATAATTAACCAACAGGTACACCTGAAACTCTGGTATCTACCCCCCCCCCCCCCCCACACACACACACACACACACACACAGACACACACACACCAAAACCCTTTGACACGCCCAGCCGACACACACACCCACACACATTGGGCCCTTTGTTGCGCTCCTGACTCTTGATGGGTATGCAAACAAGACGCTCAGAATACGCCTTCACTGTAAAAGCTCAGTATGAACCTTCAGAACAGGAAGCTCAATGTCAACCTTCAAAATAAAAGCTACAATCTTAGAAGTAATACGGTAAAGATTGCTGCAAATTTTTCTTTTTGTTATTGTATTTCTCCAACCTTTAGAGAAACTTCTAAAATCAGGTTGTGGATTTGTTGTTGAAGGGAAATAAACCGTGTTAGTCAAGGTGAGTCACTCTGAAGGTATGGGGAGGGAGGAGGGAGGGACGGGAGGGGGAGGAAGCGGTGGTGGCCATAGAGTGTTTACAATGAAAAAGATGGACAAGCAGACTCAATTTATGAGTTTAACATGAATGTGAACTAACTTTATTTCGCACTTTTAATAAATAAGTATTAACCAGCATTCCTTGGTTTGGACAGATGTATTTAGATTGATGACTGATAGCATTCTTTACACAGTATATAGAATATTATCGATTGCATCAAATATTACACATTTTAAGTTAATATCGGATTCAAATTCTGAGCGGGTTATTTTGTGTTCATTTTTTATTGACAGATATTTCAATAAATAATTGCATTAAATTCATTCAGCATTAAATTGTCTTATTTTCCGCGTCTTGATACAGTTCTACCACTAGATGGTGGAATGTAACCAAGAAACGCAAGATTCAGCACAGGTAGTTAGAAACTGATTATTAGATCCTTTAATTTGACATTTATTGAAAGATTAACAATAGAGGGAAAGAAAGCGAGAAAGTCAATACACGTTAATCAATTATTTTCCACTATTTCCCATCTGGGATCTTGTAATATCAAGACGAATATGAAGATGACTCTGATGTTTGAAACGTAGTCCAGCTTGCAGGAAAAGATTGATACTCTATCCATCTATGGTTTGAATGTTCACATCCATCCAATTCTGACCAGTTCTTCTCTCTTCTCTCTCCTACTCCAGGCCCACCTCCCTCACCTCACCCCTCACCTCCCTCACCTCACCCCTTACCTCACCCCTTACCTCCCCCCCATCCCTCAGGAAAGATCATGACTTATCAGGTGGTGTTTGTTCGTGAAGCATAATAGATGTCAACAGGCCATTACGGTACAACATCTCTCCGGCCCTCTACAGCCCTGCTATCGATCACGCTCACATTCCTGTAAGACATTTACCTGTTCATCTTTATTGATATTTTCATATTATGTTCTTTAGTTCCATCGTGACTTCAGCGGTTATTGTTTGCTGTTTCATTTACGATGTTGGGGTGTTAACAGCGAATGAGGGAAAGAAAAAAATAACTCACAGGGCACGTTAATGTATTCTGTCCTATACAAAACATTCATGTTTCTGCTCTAGAAAAGCAAAATTAAACGATTCGATAGGTGTTATCCCTTATAGGTGTGTGTGTGTGTGTGTGTGTGTGTGTATGTGTGTGTGTGTGTGTGTGTGTGTGTGTGTGTGTGTGTGTGTGTGTGTGTGTGTGTGTGTGTGTGTGTGTGTGTGTGTGTGTGTGTGTGTGTGTGTGTGTGTGCGCGTGCGCGTGTAAGTCGTGCGCACCCAGATGAGTATGCCCGTGTGATTCCCCAGCTCCCTCTCCGTGGATCCAGCCCTGCAGGATGATGCTCCGGAGGGGGCGGAGCCTTCTGCGGGATGAACATTCTGAGAATGACAATTCTGCCGTCTTCTTCCTCTCTCTCTCTCTCTCTCTCTCTCTCTCTCTCTCTCTCTCTCTCTCTCTCTCTCTCTCTCTCTCTCTCTCTCTCTCTCTCTCTCTCTCTCTCTCTCTCTCTCTCTCTCTCTCTCTCTCTCTCTCTCTCTCTCTCGACCTCCCCCCCCTCCTCTCTCTCTCTCTCTCTCTCTCTCTCTCTCGACCTCCCCCCCTCCTCCCTCTCTCTCTCTCTCTCTCGCTCTCGACCTACCCCCCTCTCTCTCTTTCTACCTACCTACCTCTCACTCTCTTGCTCTGTCGCAGTGTCAGTCAAGGTAAATGTATTCTGTTACAACGCCTCCCAATCTCTCTCTCCCTCTCTCTCCACCGCTCCCCATCTATCTTTCCCTTCCCTCTATACCTCTCACTCCCTCCCTTGCTCATTCGTTCTCTCTCTCTCTCTCTCACTCCCTCCCTTGCTCATTCGTTCTCTCTCTCTCTCTCTCTCTCTCTCTCTCTCTCGACCTCCCCCCCTCCTCCCTCTCTCTCCCCTTTTCTATCTCTCTTTTTCTCTCACTCCCCCCTCTCACTCTACCCCTCCATTTCTCTGCACTTTCTCTTTTCTTTATGCTATTACATCTTTTCATCTGCTACTATCCCCCTCCTCCCCCTCCTCCCCCTCCTCCCCATCCTCTTTCTTATTCATTTTCCG
>NC_082398.1:8930408-8946239 GCF_031168955.1 Gadus macrocephalus | reverse complement strand
AGCAGCAGCGTCTGTAACGTGACGCCAGTACTACTGAGGCCTTGGAAGAGACACAGATCCATGCATATCGATGGCAATTCAAACACTTAAGAGCAAAACAGATCATTTGTTTTGTAGGCTTTGACCCAGCACCCTGTGCACATAATACCGTTGTGTTATATTCTGACATATCCATTACACACCCCATCATCAAGACGTACCTTTGTTTTCAGACGCAGCAGTCTGAGGGCTGTTTGTGGAGTCTGCGGACGCTACCTGCAATGACAGGGGAGATGCATTCAGCCATGATTCACCTTAGCATCGATATGTACGGATATACAAATGTTTAGTTTGATACGAATCTTGGCATGGATATAAAAGCGTATATAAACGTTATACTTGATGCTTCGTGTCATCGATACACATTTTTTTCCCCAATGTTAGATTTGATAGCCTTATTAGTGTATATATATACTTGAGATATGACTTGCATCTATAACAAGCGTTTGTCAAGGTTATATTTGATGCACTTCAGCTCGTTTCACATGAACATATCGGTACTCTCTTAGAAATGTCAGCATCGATAAACATTAACGTTTAGAAATGTTAGATTTGATGCACCTCAGCCTTGATACACGGGGTTAAGTAAACTTGATACACCATAGGTCATATGTGTATATGGGAACACTTTGAATCTGAGTAAAGTACATACAGTACACACGCACACATACACACACACACACACACAGCGCTGGCATCTATCTTTTATTCTGTCTTTCATCTTGTCTTTATTTCTGCCGTGTGCCTTTCACAGTTCTCTTCCTGTCTCCCCCCTTTCTTTCTCCCCGATCCACTTTCCTCTCTTCTCTCCCTCCTCTCCCCCCCTCCCCCAGGCTTCCACATTAGTGTTCCACTTGTGACAAGAAGGGGGAGGGAGAGAGGTAGAGAGATAGATGCACAAAAACAGAGAGAGAGAGAGAGAGAGAGAGAGAGAGAGAGAGAGAGAGAGAGAGAGAGAGATAGAAACAAAGAGAAAGAGAAAAAGAAAGCGGGAGAGAGAAAGAGGGTAAAGAGACTGCGAAGGAGACTGAGAGAGGGAGAGGAGGGCGCAGAGTGAGCTTGACAAAGAGTGACACGGAAAGTGTATGGGCATGAGAGACAGAACGAGAGAAAGGGGGGGTTGAGAGAGCTACAGTGACAGCAAGAGAGAGAGAGAGAGCGTGTGTGTGTGAATGAGAGAGAGAGAGAGAGAGAGAGAGAGAGAGAGAGAGAGAGAGAGAGAGAGAGAGAGAGAGAGAGAGAGAGAGAGAGAGGGGGGGGGGGAGGGGGATTAGAGCGGACATAAAAAGAGAAAGATGTAAAATGAATGTTACCTTGAATGAGATAATGTAGTTTGAATGTCATTGAATGGAAATTCGATTAAATGAAATTGAATAATTTGATACATGGAAATTAAATTCCCCTGCATTCGATTAATTGGCCCAAATCGAATTTAATTAATCAAATGGAATTGGATGAATTTAATTTAGAAAAACAGAACTGGGGGCTGAGAGAGAGGAGTACAGAGAAAGAGAGACGGGAAGCAGAGAAAGAGTGGAGGAAATAATTTGAGAGATTCGGGGGGAGGGAGGGAGATTGAGACAGATACTGGGAGGTTATGCATTCATACGAAAGTCAGCATAGTGTGAGTTTATCTGTGATAGTGCGTGTGCTCTATATGTGCATAAATGCATGTGCACATCTGTGTGTAACAGGATATGTCTGATGCGTGTGTGGTGGTGTATGTATGCTTGTTTGCATGTGTGTGTGTCTCTGTGTTTGTATGGAGGAAATAAAATGTGTGTGTGTATGTGTCTGCACTTGTGTTAGTGTGTGTGCTCTCTATGTGCATTTATGCATGTGCACATCTGTGTGTAAGAAGATATGTCTGATTTGTGCTTGTGCGCGTGTGTGTATAAGTGTGTGTGTGTGTGTGTGTGTGTGTGTGTGTGTGTGTGTGTGTGTGTGTGTGTGTGTGTGTGTGTGTGTGTGTGTGTGTTATTATGATCTCTGAGAGGAAATGGAGCATCAATAAACTGATCTGCAACCAAGCGTGAAGTGGGCTGGGCTTCACCTCCTACTGCTCCTGATTGGTTCACAGACACTGCCACTCAAGATCCCAAGATCGTGTGTGTGTGTGTGTGTGTGTGTGTGTGTGTGTGTGTGTGTGTGTGTGTGTGTGTGTGTGTGTGTGTGTGTGTTTGAATCAGTGTGTCAGAATGGACAGATGGAGTGTGAAAAGGAGCGGTAGTGCTTATATTTATAGAAAGGTGGAGAGAGAGAGAGAGATTGATGGAGAGAGAAAAGAGAAAGCAAGAGGAGAGAGTGAGAGAGAGTAGAGGTTAAGAAACTTTAGTTAACAGAGAGACAGTAGAGAGTCTGAGACACTATAGTGAAATAAGAGAGAGGAGAGGCTGTTAAGTGTAATTCCAGGAACTCACACACACACACACACACACACACACACACACACACACACACACACACACACACACACACACACACACACACACACACACACACACACACACACACACACATCAGGTAGATGTATGCTTGCAATAGAGGGAGTGAAAGTAAATCAAGTGACATGACATCCACACACAGTGTACTTTCCCCATGCCTTTGCAGTGTGAGCGCACATGCACACATTAAAGATGGCCGCCGAGACGTGTGAAGAAAGCCTCCTGAGGTGTAACTCTGTAGTCTCCACGGCAACCGCTCAGTGGGCTCGGTGTGGAACAATGTTCCGTGGAAAAGCATATTTCCCCCGCGCTACGTTCAAATCATTCATTACATAACCATCGCTGTTCATCCATTAATGACAAATTAATTTGTTGGGAGTAGGTGAAAAAGTTAAAAATATGTAATGTTTTGATGAAATACTGGTCATTGCAATTGCCGTTTCCTTATTGGTTGGTATTGGGGTCACTTGTGTCCCCATGTTATAGGTTTGCATCACTGAGAGCCAATAGTGAAACAGCAGTCACAGTAAAGTAAAAGTATATGGAGCTTTTAGTGTAGGCCTATAGGTGTGTATTTAGCCGTTTATTTTACGTTTAAGTCTATTTAAACATGTTTTTCAAGTGTATCTGTGTATTTAACCGTCTACTGTAAGTGTTTACGCATATTTAAACATGTGTTGTAAGTGTATCTATATTTAAACAGTTATTGTACATATTTATTTAGTTAAACAACCACACTGCATCTTTTCCTTTGTGTTTGCGTATGGGTCGATGGGGGCTGTGTTGCCATTTGGTTGAGGTTATGACTAATGTACCAGCGTGAATCATCTGACTAGGATGTAGAGTAAGGGGTGAGAGATGGGGGAGGGGAGGGGGAGGTAGGGAGGAGAGTCATGTGGGAGAAGTAGTGTTGTGTTGAGAGTGATCCACGGCCAAGATAGAACGAGCAGTAAAGGGAGAGAGAGAGAGAGAGAGAGAGAGAGAGAGAGAGAGAGAGAGAGAGAGAGAGAGAGAGAGAGAGACGCTAAGAAAGGGCGAGAGCAGGACAGATAGCAAAGAGAGAGAGAGAGAGAGAGCGCGAGAGATGAGCGAGAGAGAGAGTCAGAGGGTGATAATGACAGTGGCTGTGAATGAGAAACAGAGAGAATGGGCGAGCGAGAAGACAGAAAAATAGAGCGAGAGAGCGACAGATAGCGAGCACAATAGATGGGACGCCCCACTGTGAACAGGTGTTGACTGCATCGACTGATTCTCCTGTCAGAAGCACTACGGCAACGCACTGGCCAATCGGGAGTCAGCGCGGCCCCGGCAGTGATAACACAACGCGTCTGTTCCACTAGCCTCAGTGTAGAATTATTATTTTCACCAGCAGGGTAAACGTACATTATGTGTATGGGTGCGTGTGTGCGCGTGTGTGCGTGTGTATGTGTATGTGCGTGCATGTGTTGTTGCACATTTTCATATCTATGAAGTGTAAAAAAACAACAACATACAATGTAATTGAGTCGACTTGGCCTCTCTTTCACTCATTCATCCTCCTTTCATCCAGTGACTGCTAGGGGCTCTCTGTTGTGTCCTTTCTATGTTTTTGTTGTGTTTGGATGAATAACATCCTCTTTTGCCCTCAGCCTCTTCTCCCTCCTCCCTTTATTCTGTTCTCTCTGCCAGGGAATTCCCTTCTTCACATGCACTCATTACCTCTGTGATTCATTGGCCTCACTGGACGAGAGACTAAGAGAGAGAGAGAGAGAGAGAGAGAGAGAGAGAGAGAGAGAGAGAGAGAGAGAGAGACAGAGACAGAGACAGAGACAGAGACAGAGAGAGAGAGAGAGAGAGAGACAGAGACAGAGACAGAGACAGGGAGAGAGAGAGAGAGAGAGAGAGAGAGAGAGAGAGAGAGAGAGAGAGAGAGAGAGACAGAGACAGAGACAGAGACAGAGACAGGGAGAGAGAGAGAGAGAGAGAGAGAGAGAGAGAGACAGAGACAGAGACAGAGAGAGAGAGAGAGAGAGAGAGAGAGAGAGAGAGAGAGAGACAGAGACAGGGAGAGAGAGAGAGAGAGAGAGAGAGAGAGAGAGAGAGACAGAGACAGAGACAGAGACAGAGACAGGGAGAGGACAATGTGTGAAAGAGAGAGTAGTGAGAGCGGAGCAGAGAGAAAGAAAGGGAGGGAGGACCAAGGAGCGGGTGAGGGAAAGAGGGAGAAAGGCAGGACAGAGACAGATTGCAGTATTTAAAAAACCCGCCCCTGGGAGCTGCTGAAGGTGAGAGGGAGAGAGCAAGAGACACACAGACGCACAGAGAGAGATTACAAGACAGAGAGGGCCGGGGAGAGACAAGGATAAGTAGAGAGTAGATAGTGCTTTTTAATGACAGAACGGTGAACTGGAAATCGACTCCTGGATAAGAACGCTTACTAAGAAGATGCTGAGGTGCAAACACACACACACACACACACACAGACACAGACACAGACACAGACACACACACACACACACACACACACACACACACACACACACACACACACACACACACACACACACACACACACACACACACGCGCACACACACACACACACACACACACACACACACACACACCCTTCACTGTTCTTAATCTCCTCCAACATGTCAGCCCTGGGGAGTTCCCCCCCTCTGAAATCTTTGTCCCCCACCTCCTCCTCCTCTCCTTAACAAACATACATCTAGTCACCTCTGCTTCATCATCATCCTCTGCTCCTCCTCTTCCCATCACCTCTCATCTCATCTTCCTGTCCTCTCATCCTATCTCTCCCCCCCCCCCCCCCCCTCCTCCTCTAACAAGGCCTGCTGTGCTCTTCTTCAGTCCTGGGCTGCCAGCTGTCCACTGTACTACTGACTAGGTTTCCACTAGACCTCGCACATCTGTCCGCTCACTGTACTCACACACACACACACACACACGCACACGCGCACGCACACGCACACACACGCACAGGGCAGGGATTTCATTGACACTGAAGACGGTTGGCTCTGTTTGAATTAACATCAGAACCAGGACCAGGACAATAGTGTAATTACGACCTATGTTCACGACTTATGTCTATCATGTAGATATCATTTATGTTAGTATTATTAGTATCGTTCAAGCCATTCACGGGCGGGCATAAAAAAAAATCCTGCTAGTATCGTTTTACGAAAGTATGGAATATTAAGAGGTCTGCTGAACCACTAGAAATACTTGATTTAGAGGAATGGTAGCATAAAATGTATCCTCATACTATATATAATGATAGCATATTCTCCTAATGGTTCATACTTTTTACATTTTATGTTTGGACATTCAGACAAGTGAGACTGAAAACAATCGAAGCATAAAACCAAAATGTGCTGCATGACCAACTCTGCTTGTGAGCACATTTAACTGCCTCCGCATTCCAGAACATTCCAAAGAACTTCAAACCCTCCGTCACACCACGGATCTCACCCTGTTCCCGCCCCCTCCCCAGTGGATTCATTAATTCAGCATAGTTATTAATTAACCGCCTTCTAATTCATTAATTTAATCTGATTCATTCCCTTCCACTCCGCCGTCTCTCTCTCCGTCTGTGGTTTGAGGACAAGAGAATGACGGTGTAAAGTCTATGCGGGGAAAAAACTCAGTGGGAGAGCTCGGTGCAAGAACAGGCAGTACCTGGCCGCCTAAAAATAACACCAGCGGGTCCTTAATGGCTTTATGTAAGCGAGTGGGACCCGCTGGCGCCCAGTCACGCAGCGGCTTGGGAGGAACGAGGGGGGTCTGGGAACAAGGGGGGGCAATAATAGGGGGGCCCTTCAAGAACTAAAATAAAGTGCTAAAGAGCCGTGGGGTGAACTGATACCAAGTTCTGAGGGGAGCGAGGGAGCGTCCTGGGGAATATTGATCTGGGAGCAGATGTATTGTTAGTCCTGATGTAAAATGTTATAACAAGAGTTTGAATAGCCTCTTTATTTGAGGTTCGGGTCTCTTCCTCTCCGTCATTTCTTTTTTTAATAGCAATAAATCATTTGGAATTTTTCCAGCAAAGGAGGAGCAAAGGGAGCAGAGCAAGATGACTTACACTGGGTCTTACTACAGTCAGACACAGGGACCTGTGGACGTTTCAAAAGCCAAATTGTTATTGTTCTCAATCGAATGGCTGACTTAGAGTTTGTTGTTACGATACAATATGACTGCCTTTGTGATACTTGTGGTATATTTGGGATACGTGACTTTTCTTTTTTAATTGTCAGAGTTGATTGGCTAACATCGCAAGACCAATTCACAAAAGCATCTTATTCTGGAACCTTTCAGATCATTTTCAACTTTGCAAGGGGCGTTATCAACGGGCGACAGACCAAAATGCCTCTGGATTCAATTGGATACACCTAAAACCGATTAACGTGTGACACGTCTGCGGAGGCCATCTTCGTTTAATTTAATAAAAAAAGAAATAGTCATCGTATCAATCTCAGCCCATATTAGGTCAACGCGTGTGACCGGCCCAAGCACAGTCTGGTCTGCTGGAAAATGGGTCGGAACAGGACCGGAACCGGACGCCATATGCCAGAGCGAATAACGTATTAGTTTGCAGATTCACCTGGATCCCTGGCCAGCCGAGAACACTGACAGTTGAAACAACGTCAGTGGAGGGTTCTGTCCTGATCCAAGATGGCAGACTGTGGGGAAATGTACAACCGGCTGGACTTCAGGGCACCCACCCCCCCAACAACTCACCTTTTGACAGGCGGCTTTCACAGCCACATGAATGGAGGTTGTTTTACATCATATTTTGTTCATTTTTGTTATGTAATGGGACACAAAAAAAACATAATTTCCCATGAGTTTTCTGGCTTATGTCCGATATGAAATACGTACATGCTTGCATGCACACAGCAAAGAGGATTTTACCTAACTCTACTTACTCTATGTGCTGGCGAAAAGGGGTGGGGGTGGGGGGGGGGAGGGGGAAGCCAAAAAGACTCCTCACAAATGTATTTATAGACGGAATAAACGGATTATACCTCCATGGAGTGGAGGAGAAGGGCTGAAGACTTACACACACACACACACACACACACACACACACACACACACACACACACACACACACACACACACACACAGGAGGAGCTAGAAGGAGGGCTGAAGACACACACACACACACACACACAGCACTTGACTTTTCGACTAGCTGTTTAGACTGAGCTAGAGGAACGAGAGAGAGAGAGAGTGAGAGAGCATAGCAAAGTGAAAGAGATGGATTGCCAAGAACACAGTGAGTTATTGAAAAAATAGAGAATAACATTGAAAAGAGAGGGATAGAGAGAAACACATAAAAGACTGATAGACAAAAGTCGGTGACAAAACACGGACGATAAGATAAGCCAGAGAAAGGGAGAGAGAAAGGGTCGAGAAGCACAGAGAGAAAGGGAAAAACAACAGGGAAAGACATCTGGAGAATAATTCTACCACGCTGTGTGGATCTGGATGTACTGTCAGCTAAACCAGAATCTGCTAATTAGAGCTTGTCAGTTCACCACACGGATGGGTTTACTGCGGACTTAGCATGCTAACTGCTAATTACAAAGTGAAAGAACAATGTGTGTGTGTGTGTGTGTGCACACACGCATGTAAAAGCACACGCGTATCCAGCAATCTCTCCAAAATCCGGTTTTACTTCATTTCTTTTAATTCTGTTAAATTCAATGGATTACCGAGTAGCAAAAGATAAGCCCATCATAAGAATAATAATACCCAGGGTAAATATATATTTTATTTTGAAGCCCTATCCTCTTCCTCCACAGGGGATGGAGCGGGGAGAGGAGGGGCCCAGCTGTGAGATGAGGAGCCGCTGCAAAAACAGGCCTTACGTAACAACGAGTGCCAATCTCAATCCAAATGCACCACTTTCATTTGGATACACCATTCTCCCAATCCTACAAATTAAAAGCGTACTTGATCCTTTCCCAAGCACGCACACGCACACACACACACACACACACACACACACACACACACACACACACTACAGTGACCTGCTTGTTCACGCTGTATTTTACTGTCACTTTAAATCCCTCACCTGTCACGTTCATTTACTACCTTGTGCCACACACACTCTCCATGAAACCTGCATGTGTGTGTGTAAGAGTGTGCGTGTGCGTACGAAATGTGTGTATATTTACCATAGCGTCTGTGCAATAGTGTGTGTGTGTGTGTGTGTGTGTATATGTTTGTGTGTGTGTGTGTGTGTGTGCGGCGTATGGTGGTCGTTCGGGGGATGCAGCTGTTGGCACGAGGGATGTGCGTGCACGTGAACGTGCACGCTGTAATACCCGGAGTCTTAGCGCTGCTCTCTGTTGCTAAGGAGCGCAGAGTCGGGCGTTTGAAAAGAAAACAGTGAAGAGATGAATAGAGGAGAGTCTGAAATAACCATGGCGACCGATGGATTTAAGCCACAGTGAAGGGGGGAGAGGGGGGGCCGATAGGGCAGACATTTATAATAGGTCGACTCAATCGGGTTTGACACAGCGGCTCCATGCTGGTGCATTGTGGGAGTCCAGAGCCAGGGCAGAAACCTTTATTTCGTTTCAGCCTGTCAACGTGGGCCTGGCGAGCATGTGTGGCTCGCTGCAAAATGCGGTCAGCGGGGTGAACACGTACTGGTCCAGTGAAATGGGATGGTTCAATCAGACGGAGTCCATTTCAATGATTTTTTTTAAACCCCTGAGTCTGTCGGCAGTGTCGCCTAGAAAGTGTGTGCCGCCACAGCCGACTTCTGAACGCCATTGGCGGTGTTAACGCACAACGGTAGGGGAACAAGAGGGTCCAAGTGGAGGTTAGATCGCTAGTTATAATACAGTCTCAATTGGCGTAGCTATTACAAAAACGTGATGTACTGCGTTAGTTCACACTGCGCTAGCGGGTCGAGGAGGGGGGGGGGGGAGGGGGGGGGGGGGGGGAGGCGTTGGGGGGATTACAACATTTTCCGCTTTTCCACGTATGTCAAAACAATGGCGTGATATCAGAGTGTCTGCTTTGGCACGATTTATCAAACCTGTTTCCGGCCCTGGGAGCGGCCTCCGGTGGAGCAGTGAGTACACTCTGCTGCCCCCCCCCCCCCCCCGCCCACTTTACTGGAACCCGGAGGAGAAATGGAACAGACAACCTCTGGAGTGTCCAGAGGCTCCAGGAGGAGACTGGGAGATTAATACCGGACGGTTCCAGAGCGTAAACGTCCTGCCACATGCTGCGCCCGGGGGCAGCTGGGGGGGGGGGGTCCTTAATTGGAACGAGGGGGCTATGCTAATTAGATGTTACAGATGGTTCAGGGGGGGGGCCGGGGGATTCTACCTTATTCAATTGGAACTCAAATGTCGATTCTTTTATATATATTATTTTCACTTTTACTGTGGTTTTCATGCACATCAGGAAAACATATGAGTATTATTGTTAGTACAGAATGACTATGTGATACACACTCAATACTCACACACTTTTAACTTTGTCGATTGAAAGTCTTTCATAGTGTTTCTGTGATCGTGTCCTTCATCAGACCAATGGGATTGGACTCTGCCTTGGTATCCTGACACATAGTTGTGCCACCAGATTAGGGTGTGTGTGTGTGTGTGTGTGTGTGTGTGTGTGTGTGTGTGTGTGTGTGTGTGTGTGTGTGTGTCCACCTTTGGCCAACCCATTTGTGACTTCACAAGCGTCCACCCAGATGGGAAGTGAACAATGACACGTCTTTTTGGACACTTCCACTCGTGGTGTCACAAAGGGACCTGTTGCTCAATTAAGGCCCAATGTTTGTTTCCTGGATTTGTCTTGAGTTGAGCGGAAAATATTCCAATTGATTAATACGAGAATGAAAGAGCTACTTTTTTTGGCCGCAAGGTGTTTGGTTGAAGGAGTTGAGCCATCCATCACTGATTGGACTCTCCCATTTGTGATGTCACAAACTAATATGTTGAAATGCCCTGCACCAACCAACACATCTTACACCTGCTGGTCCCAACTGGCCTCTTAACAAAGCACGCTATCCTTCTGAATACAGCGATACATCTCGTTCACACCACCCTGACAGGCAGTGTAATCGAGGTATGTCGCGGGTGCGGGGGGTGGGGGGGTATATCGGGGACGCCAGCTGGCACGTTCAGGGGGGCACTGTCCCTGACACACGACCCGCCAGTCACGGGAACCGCCGCGCGTCACATGACCCCGCCGCCGTTAACCTTTTGCGGCTTACAGGTTGTGAACATGCTTTGGGACTACCAGAGCCCGTCAAGGTCACCGGCTGGGCTTCTCCGAGTTCGGGTTGAGGTGTGAAGGTTTGGTGCAGCGCTATCCTAGTTGAATAATGGCGTCCCTAAAGGGTTGCATTTGATGGGGGTTTTTTTAGAGGGAGAGGAATGTAAGAGCCTGTAAAGAGCCAATGCGAGCATAACTCCTCAAATATCGGCCTAAACTCCCTCTGGCAGTTTAATAGACGGTTAAAACAAAAGGCAGAAGCGCTGTGATTCAAATTCCCTGGCAAGAGGCTGCAGTGTTTCATTCAGCCAGGCCTCTACATAACCCTGAACGCGAACGAAACGCCGGTTAGTTTTCCCCCGATGCTTGAATCTTGCCAGCTCTCCCCGCGGGAGCCACGTCTAATGAGCTCCCATCTCGTCTCAAACGACGTCACGGGTAGCCCCCTAGCGCTTGTGGTGGCGCTGATGAGATCGAGAATAGATCTTGACTAGAAGTCCTCAAACCCCGTTGGTTTATGTTTACTGTTGAAGATGAAATTAAATCATAAAACGGATCATGTTTTCGAAAGAAAGAAGGGGGAGGTGGGGAGGGGGGCTAATTCAGATAGAAAGAACAACAGGCGCCTCCGTCGCGCCCACCGGCGACGCAGGGCACACGCGTATTATGGGCTGGCGGTGCCAGTGCTCGTGTGCGGCAGCTGCTTCTCGCCAAACGTTGCAGTGGTCGCCACTGAGTTGCTGGGACCGGAGCCAAGCAGGAGGCAATACGACTTCGGGGGTGGGGGCTGCATGCGCTCCGAGACTTTTTCTTTCTTTCTTATTTATTTAATTAACCACTGCGCCTCAGCTGCGAGTTTGGCGTGCGCGCGCGTGAGAGTGAGAGTATGTGTGTGTGTGTGTGTGTGTGTGTGTGTGTGTGTGTGTGTGTGTGTGTGTGTGTGTGTGTGTGTGTGTGTGTGTGTGTGTGTGTGTGTGTGTGTGTGTGTGTGTGTGTGTGTGTTCGTGTGTGTGTGTTTTGTGTGCCTGCGTGTGGTAAAGATCCTGACGGAGATAATAAACAGGGTAAGGTATACACATATATATATATATATGTATTATCACAGGTTGGACTTTTTGGCATCCATCCGCACGGTGGAAACGCTCGCGTCGCGCGGTGTGAACGGCGGCTGCAACACCTGCGCCAACTCGCGCGCCAAGGTAAGGCGACGGATCTTCCGCGACGGAATTTTGCGGGGGGGAAATAAAAAATAAAATAAAACATCAATGAATCATGACAGCCGTACATAGCGAATTCCGCGGTATCGTAGAAAGACAGAAGTAGTCACACACACACGCACACCCACAAACGCCTACCTACACAAACGCACGAAAAAGAAAAAACGTACCTGGCTCATGTTGATTACGTGCACGGACGGGGAGTTGTGTAGAATAACTTCTCTGTTTCTTTGCAATCCGTTCAGGAACGCTCAAGACTCTTGTTCTTCTTTCAATGAGCAATCGACGGAGATCGTACCAAGACGGCGGTGCTGCTGCGGCTCGGCGAAGAGTAGATCGGTGTGTAATTGTCTTATGATAGACTCGTCTAGTGTCGATCCTTCTTCAGCTGCGGTGATGGAGGAGATGCGGCTACAGCCAACTGCACGTCAGGAACCTCTCTCTCTCGCTCGCTCCCCCTCCCCCTCTCTCTCTTTCTATCTTACCCCCTCTCTTTGTCTCTCTCCCCCCCCCCCCCCTCCCTCTCTCTCTCTCCCGTCTCCCCTTCCCTCTCTGTGTCGCTGTCTCTCTCTCTCTCTCTCCCCCCTCCCTCTCCCTCTCTGATATACTCTCGCCCACTCATTCTCAGCAGTCACTGGGGAGTAAAGCATCACCCTCGTGCCAATAGCCTATACCGGCGCATGCAGAGACACTTAACCTGACTTAGGACCCCCCAATCCCCCTGGGAGGGACCAATCAACCGACATAAAATTGTCTCTGGCAGAGAATCCCATTTCCCCCGTTGACCATAAAGTTCATTGCCATTATATTCCCGAGCCCTCGGTTAAATAATGAGCCCCCAGTTTAATTTCCCTGTGCGGTATAATTGGAGATAATATATGGCAGTCCATTGTGTGTCATCTCCAACTCTTGAGCTTGTTGTGCTCCAGTAAGGCGACCCGTGGACCCATCCCTCCTGGAAGCAGGGGCCTTCTGCGTTCTTCTGCCCTGGTAATGCGGGGGTCCTGGTTCTTCAGAGGACTTGGGTTAGTGATATTTTTCGTATAATGCTTATTATCAATTATATAATGATCCATTGGAAAGATGAGGGATTGAAGCTCGACTATAATATGTATAATAACAAAACATTTGACAAGTATCATATATTGACTTTTGATTGATGTATTCTTCACCGTGCCAGCAGAGGGCAGTAATATACCTCACCGCGGTTAAATGGCACAACCCCACACAAGAACAACAGGGAGAAGTTCACCCTAACGGCTCTCTGGCAGGTCTTCTGAAGTCAGAGGTGTGTGTGTGTGTGTGTGTGTGTGTGTGTGTGTGTGTGTGTGTGTGTGTGTGTGTGTGTGTGTGTGTGTGTGTGTGTGTGTGTGTGTGTGTGTGTGTGTGTGTGTGTGTGTGTGTGTGTGTGTGTGTGTGTGTGTGTGTGTGTGTGTGTGTGTGTGTGTGTGTGTGTGTGTTTGCGTGTGCAAGGTTAATTGGGGATGAAAATGATTTTGGGTTCAAGAAATAATTCTGAACGTTTGTTGAATATTGGGGGAAAAAAATACACATAAGGGGCATTAGTTCTTCTAGCGGGAATGAAGTCGTGCACCACCTAGCCGAAATTTAATGCAGTCCATTCAGACGCACATACACGGATAGGTGATCACACGCACTCTTTGAAGTTACGTTTACTGGGCTGGATTTCGTCCACCACCAGCACCCCCACCACCACCACCATAACCCCGGCCTCCACATGCTTTTGTTCTGCTCGGTATTGCATGTAACGTACACAATAGGATGAGATATATGATGTGCCCCATCTAGTGCTCTATGTTAAGCAGTTATACCATGCAGCCTACTGAAATGAGTGATTCTCGACAAAACTGTGCAGTGATCTGATTGCTTCCAAATTTGCTCCTGTGCACTTCCATGGTTTAAGTTATGCTGTATCTTTTAGGCTTTGATAATAATTACATTTATCATGCCAATAAAGCTATTTAATTCAAAACAGGGACTGAGTAACCATTAGGGTTAGGGTTATATTCTACGATAGAATGCCATACCAAAGACTCACCCTGCGATAGCTTTTTTTACCAACAACGACTAATACTATAGTTTCACTGGTGAATGCGCCGACCAAACGCGATGGTGACATCTTGTGGACAAACAGTTGTATAGAAAGATCCGCAGAACGGGCTCAAACTACACAGATAACATAGCAAAAAAACATACATAATTAAATAAAAATATATAAAATATGCCTATGCTTATTTTCAATTATTACAGCCTGTTGTAGACTGGCTATATATAACCAATATTATATATACAATCATCATCAATAGCGAGCTCGAGCGGTACGCTCCAACCTCCAGCCCTCAGGCTTTCACAAAGTAACACTCAACTATTTGACTTCTGGTGAACTTGAGTTGACAAACAACAAGAACCAGCCTTTTTTTTAGACGAGAGGTGCTCACCACCTCTACTAACTCTTGGGCACATTTCACCTGCACAACACCGTTAACAAATGGACAAATGGATTGTTAAACAGTAAAATATCCACTGTCAGCACTGAAGGACTACCCGGACTTGTTTACGATGCTGAAGCAAAATAGTGTTAAATCTCCGGTTAGGTGTGCTCACAGCCCCATGTTCAACACAATAATCTAAACCGTAACCACAGCTATTAAAACAAATGTTGCATTTGAAAATGTGAAACATTTAATAACCATTTACAACCATTATACTAACTGTAAAAAGGAAGGGCACGCCACACTTGATAAAGTAAGGAATTTCATTTTATTTGTGGTATTCTGTAATAATAGGCTGGTTTAGGCTAGTTAATACGATTTAGGGTAAAAGTATGCATCAACATACTGATTAACAATGATCACATGGTCCCCCTCCTAACGTGCGCCATCTGGCAAGCATGCTTTTATTCAACCCTTCATAGAGCAAAAGTTTGATTGAGGAACAAACATAGGCAAATAGGTATTCAGTTTAGACAATCACCACCACCTTATTGTACGGCGTGGTGTAGTGACTCTACTGCAACAAGATTTTTTGTACATTTGTTAATCTGAACGTTTTCGAGAAACAGCTCCCTCTGCTGGAGGGAGATGGTACTGCAGGAGGGCCTGCAGGAGTGTCCTCCACAACTATCCCCCTCACGGGCACACACACACACACACACACACACACACACACACACACACACACACACACACACACACACACACACACACACACACACACACACACACACACACACACACACACACACACACACACACACACACACACACAATTTATATCAGTTTTTTAGATGCATGAACAATCTCACAATGTGTGATACTACATCCAATGTGTGTAAAAAATAATAATACATATATATATATGTGTGTGTGCGTAGATACCTTGGCTGAGTTCCAGGGGCCCCATTCTGTTTATTATTTGAGGCATCTTTCCCCCTGCTGGGGCCCTCCTATTGGGCATGACTGGCCTCCAACGGCCCCTAAAGCTAACCTCCTGTGGAGGGAAAAACAAACTGTTTTATTCAAACGGCGCAACCAGCCCACCCACAGACGTCATCGTCCTCAACCCTGCACCCTCCTCCTCCTCGATCGATCAACCTTCCTCCATGTTGACTTCCTCCATGTTGTGCTTTCCCTGCTGCGTCATCACTTAAAACACAAGCAACCCCACCGCAGGAACAACGCATGAAACGGTTCTAAAATAACCAAGACCGACATCTGAGGACGCCCGAGAGGTAGAAGGAAACAAGGCAGGACTGCTCTCTGATCAGAAGAGCGCTTAACCAAACAGGCATGTCGACAGACAGGTATAGGCTGCCTATAGCTCCCTTCAGCTCCCGGGTCCCCCTTTGAGGAGAGCGTTC
>NC_082398.1:8872908-8925408 GCF_031168955.1 Gadus macrocephalus | reverse complement strand
CGTACACCCCCCCCCCCCCCCCCTGCAGAGAAAAGACCTCGCAATACGACAAACAAACAACGACAAGAGAGAGCGAGCTCCCGGGAGATTATCCCCGGAGCTTTTGTTCCTGAGTAGCGCTAGTGTCAAAACCATTTGCATACAATGGGAAGGAGAGCAGAGGAGCGAGGGTCCACTGGCGGGGGGGGGGGGGGGATCCGTCCCAGGATGGCGGGCACTGCTCCAAAGCGGTGTACTCTGTTGTTCAGGAAGAACCCGGCCTGAATATCGGCGTCGACGCTACTAATGACAACTTCAAGCACAGCACACTTAAATAACAGACAGGAGACTGAGGGGATGGGATCGTATGAAGAACCCCTACCTGCTCCTTAAGGACCTCTCTCTGTACTGTCTAGCCCCTACCTGCTCCTTAATGACCTGTCTCTGTATTTACTGTCCAACCCCTACCTGCTCCTTAATGACCTGTCTCTGAACTGTCTAACCCCTACCTGCTCCTTAATGACCTGTCTCTGAACTGTCTAACCCCTACCTGCTCCTTAATGACCTGTCTCTGTATTCACTGTCTAACCCCTACCTGCCCCTTAATGACCTGTCTCTGTATTCACTGTCTAACCCCTACCTGCTCCTTAATGACCTGTCTCTGTATTCACTGTCTAACCCCTACCTGCTCCTTAATGACCTGTCTCTACTGTCTAACCCCTACCTGCTCCTTAATGACCCGTCTCTGTACTGTCTAACCCCTACCTGCTTCTTAATGAACTGTTAATGCTTTGTATGAACGTGTCCGCTAAATGCATCCTCAGAGGGTACCAAAGTCTTCACATCCTCGTATAACATCAATGACACACGAGTGCCCGCAAAATCGTACACACCCACGTCTGTTATCCGCTACACACAATATCAATAAGATATATTTATTTTTAGGGCTTTTAGCAGACGCTTTTTTTGTACATTCAGGTTGTCATTAAAACAAGAGCCGAGCACTTACAATCGCTAGGCTAACCCATTCCCCGTACACAACAAAGATAGCTGAGATTAGATGCTACACAATGCCAAGTACGTGTCAGGACAGACGAACAATAAGTATATAAGAGGGGTGTTTTCAGGAGAGTAAGGGAGCTGGAGGGGCGGGCGGGGGGGGGGGGGGGGGGGAGGGAGGCTATGCAGAGTTCAGATGCTATGCTCTTAGTTGCTATGCTCTAAGCTGCGCTATGCTGTGATCATTTGTTTTTATCTGCTTAGTTTGTATGTTGCTGAGGGTTACGGGATTTGCTTTGGCTTCTGTCAAGGGACACAGTTGGGGGGAAAATGAAATATATACACCGTAGTTGCAATACGTAACATCTCAATTCCTTAGAGGCCAGTAGAAGCCCATGTGGTGCCAGAAGGTATATGAAAGTATAATTGTATGATCAGCACTGATTCTACACACTTCACCTTTAGGTACGCCCCCTCCAGAGAACACATCACGCCCGTCCTCCGTCAACTTCACTGGCGTCCGGTGAAACAACGCATACATTTCAGGATCCTCCCGACCACCTACAAAGCCCTAAACAACCTTGCCCCCTCATACCTGACGGATCTCCTCCAACGCCCCATTGACCCACACCCAACACGCTCCACTGTTGCCAACACCCTCGTCCCCATCACCAGGACCAAGTACCGCAACCATAGGGGACAGAGCCTTTGCCATCGCCGCCCCTACCCTCTGGAACTCCATCCCCCTGGCCATCCGTAACTCTGAGTCACTGCCGTCTTTCAAAAGTCATCTCAAAACACATCTCTTCAACATCGCTTACAACACCTGACAAATCTTTTTTCACCCTCTCTCTTTCTTACTGTCCTATCTTTCTCTGTATTGTTGTTTGAGTATTTGTATGCATGCATGTATGCACTGTACTGTCCATTTGTATCCTTTTTGTTTTGTGTTTTTGTAAAGCGTCTTTGGGTACCGAGAAAAGCGCTATATAAAACCTATGTATTATTATTATTATTATACCCAAGGCCGTAGGTTCGGTCTGAGCTTTGGTGAGACCATCCCCAGACACAACCCCCAAACCCCCCCCCCCCCCCCCCCCCACACACACACACACACACTAAATGAAATAACCATTTCACTATTTTCCTCAAATTCATGCGCTGAGTAGTGACCTGGTTGTGCGTTTGTGCGTGCGTGGGTCTGTTGGGTTACCTGGATTATATAGGATGTAGGAGAGGCTTCTTGCCGAGTTCCCTGACATGCGAGCATACACCAAGGGCAAGGGGGTCCTGATGTCCTTCGAAGAAGACATTGGCACAGCCCTTACAAAAGCCTGTGAACATGATAGAAATCAAGATGCTGTACACGTTGCACATGCTGCAGAGATTGTCGGCCGTTACATATTTGGTGAGGCCAAACCATTTCATGGTTTCTCTGAAGATGCCAAGAGGATTCTGTGCCACAGATTTTGTTCACCCTAGTGAACATGATCCTAGAAGGACCCAGCATCAAAGATCAGATGGCCAAAGCCACATCTCCAGCTGCACTTGCAATTGCTCAGATGCCAACATTCAATACTGTCAAGCAGAAATGGACACTAGACACAGCAGCTTCTGTCGGACACAATGCTTCACAGGAGACACCAGTTCCTATATATGTGGTGGGACTGATGCTACATGCCCACACATGTAAAAGGGAACTTGTAGAGAGAATGGCCAACCGGGGCTTGAGCATATCTCATGATCGTGTTCTTCAGCTGTCAACGCCAATGGGGAACAATGTCTTCCATCAGTTTAAAAGAGAAAAAGTGTTCTGCCCTCCACAGGATGCAAGCCAGTCCAGCTATGAACTTAACTGCTGTCAATGTAAGAAGGGTTGTGTTAGGCAGTGTGCAAAAAAGCTGCCTTAGAATGCACAGCTCTCTGTTACTGTGAAGGGAAGTGCTAAATAGACGTTCCCGCACTGGACCTACTTAGACAATCACATATTTTGAGTCTTGAATTGCAGCTTCTGAGCAACTCTGATGTGAATTTACTTTAATTCAGACCAGAAAAATATAACGACACAAAGATCATCCAAATCAGAGAAACCTGTGCCACTTTATTGCAACTACCATTTGCTCGTTGGCTGCCATCTTGGTCACCATTTTGAAAAAAAGTATAATCTAAATGATAGTTCCCAACTGCAATGCAGATAAATAACATATATCCTTGATACATAATCAACATCACATTATATCCATCATTAATATAAAATTTATCTAAAAGCAGTTGTCACTGGCAGCCAATTTGGAAAATGACCGCCATATTGATCATTTATGAGGGTCCATATCTTTATTTTTTTGGCCATAATGGTACCAAATTTGATGCTTATATTACATATTATCCATTGTTAATGTGAAATCTATTATATATTATCTATCTATAAACAGTTGTCACACTGCCATATTGAAAATTTGTCGTGGCGGGGTATACCTAATTCACAGAATATATATAATATATATACCTTGGCGATATTATTTCCAAACTTTCTATTGGGTGGAGTTTTCTTTTCAATACAGTCCGTCTGCTGAGATAAACTATTATTTGGGTGTTTCACATATTGTGTCTGTGTGTGTGAGTGCATGTGCGTGTGAGGCAACACACCTTTATTATTTGTCATTCAAAGAATCCAAACCTTGACAGAATGATTGGGTGAAAGGTTCCGCCATCGATGTCCCGATGGCTTCCACCTGCTCTACCTTGATGACATGACGGCTGTGTATCACTTTAGATCACAGGTCTCTCTATATGGCATGGCTGGTTACAACCATCGAGAGTAGACCTGTTTCACAATGCCATTTGCTCTCTCTCCCCTCAGAGAGACAGAGGCTCTTTCATCTCTGGTTAAAACTGCTGGGTCCATCCTACTAACTAATGCACGATAGGCCTGCTGCCGCCCTCTGCATTACTACCAACTCAAACCTCACGGGACAGGGCTATGAATCTTAGAACTACACAAGGACGACAGCAAGCAAGTCATTAGAGGTAGAGTGTTCTTACTGTAGGCCCCACGGTGGGATTAACTCTAATTAAAGATCCATGGAAGGGATAAAAGAAAGGATTTAGGTGAGAATGAATGGAAACACGTTGTTCGCATTCAGGCCACATCACAACAATGCCGGAGCTAAGCATCAGCGCGTCGATACGGGCCGCATCTCGCCCGTGTTTTAAAACTGGCGTGCGTAATTCCCAGATTGAAACTGAGCGCCGTGCATCAATCTCCATAGTTATCCTCCTGAGTCCTATATACGCATATATATATACACACTACCTGCCTCTGACGTCCCCAAACGAGAGCTGCCATGACGCAAATCCCTGTAAACACAGTTGCGGTGTGCTGCTTTGATTCCTTTTTGCGTGTGCTTTTGACAGCGCTGTCTGCGGCGTGTCCACACGCGTCTCCCTAAAGGGAGAATGAACAACGTGTAGACTTGTTTTTTTGTGGGGCTGTTCTGGAAAGCTCCGTGATACGAACCATGGCTGGCTGCTGTTGTCCGTGGCATTGGCAAAATGATACTTATAGATTTTTTAACGGAATCCGAGCGGGCCTCAAAACTCATTATGATGTCTTAATCCGCTGAGGGATGCGTCTAATTCCTGGCGGGAATCATTACAGCGGCATGATGTAGCCTATTCCTAATCTGCTTTGAATACACGCACACTGTAAACGTGTGTGTGTGTGTGTGTGTGTGTGTGTGTGTGTGTGTGTGTGTGTGTGTGTGTGTGTTCGTGTGTGTTCGTGTGTGTGTGTGTGTGTGTGTGTGTGTCCTTGCTCTCTTTTCATCTCTCTCTTCCTTCCACCTCTCCCCAATGTTGTTTTTATTATTTATGTTTATGAATCCTCATCATACCGCCCTAATATTTTGCAATACAGTTAACTTAAAGTATCATTATCAGCTCCCGGTAGAGCCAGTATCATACTGTGGTTGTACTAACGCTGTAATAACACTCCCAGTAGAATACTGGTTGTTTTGGAGCTCCCAGTGTAACCAGCAGAAGAGTGTTGTTGTTCTGTTCAACTCCCAGTATAACTTGTAGAAGACTATAGTTGTACTGGGCAAGTGTCCACTATTAGTAAACTTGGTTGTAATTAAAACTCAACCCACATTTTAGTTTGAGTATGAACAACATTTTAATGAAGTGCTGTAAACAAACCGTGTAAACGAGCTGTAGGCATATTCGAAATATCACTTCATTAAAAAAGTTTATGGTGCAAAATAAAGAAGGCTTATGGGAGTTAAGGAGCTGGGCCCATAGCTCTGCAATGGTAGAAAACACTAGATTCAGGAATGTGTTTTACCTCTTTAGACAAATGACAACTTGCGCGCGCACACACACACACACACACACACACACACACACACACACACACACACACACACACACACACACACACACACACACACACACACACACACACACACACACACACACACACACACACACACACACCTAACTCTCACAGCAGTTCAATAGTAATTTGAATCCATTTAATTTAATTCCTGCATTCGGTTTCCAAGCAAACACTTTCACAGTCAGACATAGTAGAGGACCAATTGGATCAATGGCGCGGCCGCAAAGAGTTCCTATTGACATTCGTTCAGTCGGTGCTTGTAGAGTATGAAAAAGGTAGTTTATTTGAAACAGCAGGTGGGGCTTCTGTTTTCATAATGCAACACTTTTCTAAGCCCAATCAATGCTCAAAGACATTCTATGTGATGAATTAAAGACTGAAAGCACAGAGAGAGAGAGAGGGAGGATCGGAGAGAGAAAGAGAGAGAGAGAGAGAGAGGTGCAATCTGATAAGAGAGAGTGGGAAAGAGAGGAGAGAGAACAGAACGAGAGGATAGAGAGAGGGGAAGATAGAGAAAGGGAGAGTTAGAGATACAGAGAGGGAGTTACAGAGAGGGAGTTAGAGATAGATTGAGGGAGAGTTAGTGATAGTGAGAGGGAAAGTTAGAGATAGGGAGGGAGAGTTAGAGAGAGTCAGGGATAGGGAGAGGGAGAGGGGGAGATAGAGAGAGGGAGGGTTACAGATAGAGAGAGGGGGAGAGAGAGCGGGAGGATTAGAGAGAGGGACAGATAGAGAGAGGGAGGATTAGAGAATATGAGACACAAAAGACCAGAGAGAGATGAGGAGATAAATAAGGATGGATGGAGAAGAGGAAAGAGAGGGACAGTGCGAGGGGGTAGAGAAAGAGAACCAGTGGGAGGGAGGAAGAGAAGAAGAAAGGGAGGGGGAGAGGGAGGGGGAGAGGGAGGGCGAGCAGAACAAACGAGAGAGGAAACTGGAAACTTCTCAAAGACGTTGGGTGTTGGACAGATGGAACCAGGTGCCGTCTACAGACCTACTACATGTGTGCATGCTATACCTGCATCCTGTAGCCTGCACATGGGTGGGTTTGGGGGCGTGTATGTGTGTGTGCGTGCGTGTGTGCGTGCGTGTGCACATTGTCAGTGCTCTGATTAAATTAGAATCATTCACATTTTCACACACAAACACAAACCGAGGTTGAGAATCGACTTATCAATTGGTTTATCATATTCCATCTATCCCCCTGTCTCTTTCCATCTCTCTCTCTCACCCTGTCTCTCTATCTCTCCACCTGTCTCAACCTCTCTCTCCCCCTCTCTATCCACCTGTCTCTCTATCTCTCCACCCGTCTCCCCCTCTCCCTCCACTCGTCTCCCCCTCTCCCTCCACCCGTCTCCCCCTCTCTCTCCACCCGTCTCCCCCTCTCTCTCCACCCGTCTCCCCCTCTCCCTCCACTCGTCTCCCCCTCTCCCTCCACCCGTCTCCCCCTCTCCCTCCACCCGTCTCCCCCTCTCTCTCCACCCGTCTCCCCCTCTCCCTCCACTGTCTCCCCCTCTCTCTCCACCCGTCTCCCCCTCTCCCTCCACCCGTCCCTCTCTCTCTCTGCCTGTTGTCCCCTCTCGCTCCACCTGTCTCCCCCTCTCTCTCCACCTGTCTCCCCCTCTCGCTCCACCTGTCTCCCCCTCTCGCTCCACCTGTCTCCCCCTCTCGCTCCACCTGTCTCCCCCTCTCGCTCCACCTGTCTCCCCCTCTCTCTCCACCCGTCTCCCCCTCTCTCTCCACCCGTCTCCCCCTCTCCCTCTAACCTCTCCCTTGAGGTTATCAAACTAAATGCAGCCAACTTTTCTTCCAATAATAAAACCGCAGTCAAATTAAACGGATCAGTGCGTGTGTACTACTTCCTCACAGGAAAGGGAGCCGTCGGGTTGTACTTCCTGTGAGTTTCTTATGGTGACCAAAAAAGCATACAGTATCCCTGCGGCTGACACGTTTCTAATTAATATGTATTTTACTGTCAGACATGCCGTCTGACGGTAAAATATCCCCTGTGTGAGAGACTCGACTATTGTTTGTATTTTGCCCTTTCATCTCAAGATAATAATTGGACACTGTTTTACCCGCCATCACGCAACACACCCACGCACACACGCACGCGCGCGCACACACACGCACGCACACGCACACACACACACACACACACACACACACACACACACAGGATATACTTAAAGTCACAGATGTAAAAGAGTGAATAGCAAAAGCTTAAAATAGAGTTACTGTTCACTATTTCTCCAGTCTGTTTTTCTCTTCCCATCTGTCTGTCTCTATATGTCCGTCTCTCTCACCAGCAACTGCCTCTCTCACGTTCTATCTCGCCCTCCACCTTTCACTTTACTTTTATTATTATTCCATTCACAGGGATGTGTCATGACTGTTGTGACAGGAACGTTCAATGGCCAATCCAGCTTGGTTGATACTCGGTTCTAAGGAAACCTGTCAGCCTCTTCCATCTTCAGACAATTTTTCTGGACCATTTTGAATGGGCCTTATTCACCATCTTAAATTGGCCTCATTCACCATCAATTCTGAATGTGGAAATAAAATAATATAAAGGATCTTATCCTTTATTGCTAGAACCCTTGTGTCTGTGTTACTATATTGTGTGTGTGTGTGTGCGTGCATGCATGTGTTGTCTACCCAAGGTGTCTGCAAATATTGCATTTCTTCACTGTCATTACTGATTACGCGCGCACACACACACACACACACACACACACACACACACACACACACACACACTGATGTATGTAAAAAAACAGCTGTCTGTTCTGATCCATCCCCAAGAGCTCCCTCCCCCTCATCTCCCTCCACGCTGAAGTACAAACACAGTCTTCTACTGGTTAAACTAGGATCTGACCAGTACAACCACAGTCTTCTACTGGCGGCCACTACCGCTGAGCCCAAATATTACAATATTCAAATATCACAAATCTGAACTCAGTATTTTTAAAAAAAATATATTATTTTTTTTTTATAAAAAAATGTAACAAAAATATGAAGGTTTCCTAAACGTCTATGCATGCTTGTTAACTGCAGGTAGAAGACTAGGGGACATTTAGTCGAGACATACCAATGATTAATTGTATTTTGAGAAAACCTCAACGATTCAGTTGTGCTGATGGCAGCCAATATCACAAAAAATATTTGAATATTCCCATAGAACTGTCACCGTCTGAATATTTGCAAGCCATTAAACCTCCCCCCCCCCCCCCCCCCCCCCCCCCCACCCTCCCGGCCTTGGGTTGTTAATGGTTTTAGAAATGCCTGTGTGACTTTATCACCGGGTAAATAGCACTATTCCCGCTGTGAAATGTATTAAACCTTTGCACAATGTTCAAACCACCTATATGCTTTGTGATAATTGGAAGTAGGCCACCTCGCATACTTTGGATACCTCGTGTGTTTTGGAAGCCTTGAGGCTGCATTGAAGCTCTGTCTGTCCCCGAAACGTTCTCGGTCTGATGAGGGGATCTGGGAGCCAATGACATGCTACTGTTATTTTGCTGTTTTGCGATTCGATTTGTTTCAGCAATCCAACCACTTTAGAAAGGACAAAGTGAAAAACGATCAGTGGATAAAAAGTGTTTTCCGCCTTCTGTGTGTAGGCAGCGGAAGGTAGGCAATGGTAATGGACTTTTTTCCTCACCGAATTCTGGGATATGCGTTTGGAAAACAAATGTCCTGAGCTTGTAGTACAACCACAATATTTTACTGGTTGAACTGTGAATTTCCCAGTACAAATCAGGCTTTCGCTAGTTATACAGGGAGCTGCCCAGCGCAACCGCAGTCTTCTGCTGGTTATACTGGGAGCCCGCCAGTACAACCACAGTCTTCTACCGGTGGACACTGAAAACTGCCCAGTACAATGACAGTCTTCAACTGGTGGATGCTAGGAGCTTTCTAGTCAAACCACTGTCCTCTACTTGTTATACTGGGAGCGGCCCAAAGAACCACATTCTCCTACTGGTAGAAACTGGGAGTTGCTCGCTACAACCACAGTCTTGTCCAGTTGAACTTGAAATAATAACTTGATTTGAACACGTTTTTTCCAGCAACTGAAATCAAATAGCCATGTTAACATGCGATACAATTTGACTCATTTGTTGTGCAGTTATCTCTGTGTGGTTTCCAGCCCCCCCCCCCTGGATAAGCGGGTAGCTAACCCTTTGTAGGAATCCTGGTTGGTTCCCGATGACTCATGTTCCCGCTCAAAGCTTCCTCCTCCTCCTCTTCCCGTGTCGAGGCGTGGGGGTCTACGCACACTGATTGTTAGACGGTGACTGATTATCATAACCAATTAATATTCATCCAATCACACTGATTAACAACAGACATAATTTGCATAAATTTACTGCATTGTACTGCAGTCAAAATTGCTTTGGCAGCTATATACTTGGCTTAACACACCCACAAACAAACCAATGAAATTGAACAGTCAAATTACAAATAATGCGTTGGCTTAGTTTAAATCCTTACAACTCCAGCTTGTCCCCAAATGCCACCAAAAGCCTGAATTGGGTGTTAGACTCGACCTGGGTCCACTATGTCAACATAAACCTATAGGCCTACAGCTCTTAGACTCCACTAAGGTCCAAATATGTCACCATTAACATTGAGGTACCCAGATGTTAGACTCTCCCTTGGTCAACATATGTCAACATTAACCTTAAGGTACCCAGATGTTAGACTCCACCTTGGTCAACAAATGTCAACATTAACCTTAAGGTACCCAGATGTTAGACTCCACCTTGGTCAACATGTCAACATTAACCTTAAGGTACCCAGATGTTAGCCTCCACCTAGGTCCCCCTATGTCACCATTAACCTAGGGCTGTAAAATTCCCTCAGACTTGTTGTAGGGTCACATCTCTATCGTGGCCCTGAAATGTATGCATTCCATTTGTTTTGGTGGCGTTTTTAGATGTCATCTAACTTGAACTAATTTGAGTGTTTGAGCTCTTCCAGGCATCACTACCTTTTTCTCTCAGTGGGGAAGAATTCACCACTATCTTATCCAAGCCAAACTCAATCAGCATCCTCTTATCAAATCCGAACACCTTGGTTTCACTTCTGACTGTTTTTAAACGGCGACGTGAATCTCACTCACACACCTTAGGGCAAACACTCTGGAGAACTCCTCCCTATCTTCAAGAAACAGCTGAAGACCCAGCTCTACTGGGAACACCTCGCCACCCTTTGGCTGATTTGTGTTGTTTTAGCAAGAGTGGTATCAAACACACTTGGCTATGATGTGTACTTTGTTGTGGGACTTTGGAAAAGATTGAGGCATGAAGGCAGCACATATTTTGTGCTGCCAAGAACAAAAGACAAAGAGTTCTAGCCATTCTTTCCCATGCGAATGGCTGCTCGGCCCTCAGTCCAGCTTTTATTTTGGGAACTAGGTCGTGCAGCAGTTGGAATTGGATCTATTTGCAGATCTCCTATTATGATTATATTCTGTAAATGCATCGATCACTGACTGGGCACAGCGCGCTGAGTCAGTGCAATGGGTTCAAGCAGAATACGATCGGCTAGGTCAGTTTGTGAAGATGTACAAGCATGTTGCACCCCATAAGTTTGAAAAAATAAGTTGGAGATCTCGGTTCTCTGAACGCCGTTGAGGTCATTTTGCCAAGACAATGAGTGCCCCTGACTGGGGCTTGACGCTTTGTTTCCAGCCCTCCCACTCAAAACAACTCTTAAGGACCACTTGTGTGTAGTTGCTCACTACTACTCAGAATTGTAAGCAGTGGTGAAACGGAGTCAAAGGAAACGGTCGCCAAAGACGATGACATATTACCAAAGGTCATACCACTTTGGTTATTTGGAATTGACTCCAAAGTCTTGCCAAGCACAGACTAGCATTAGGTGCAAAATATTTCGCTGACCTGTCCTCGGCAGGAAGGACCACTTTGAGCTTGAGTTTGCTCTATCGTGCTAGGGACCGCCTCCCCAACAGGAGTAGCCGACAGCCCAGCGCTCCCGCTAGTCAGACATCCGAACTTCGACAACCAACCCAATCCGTCTGCTTTTTCAGCCACTACACCATACGAAAAAGAAATCGAAGAGATACAAAGAAATAACCAGCGCAATAACGTACTGTATCGCTAAAGATATGATGCCTGTAATTACGGATGAAAAACTGGGCTTTTAGAAGCTATTGAGTGTTATGGATGCTAATTATTATTAAAAATATATTGGATTATTTGATATCGATCAATGCAAAAAAACATTTTATAGGATTTTCACTGATTCCTTCATGTTAAACTCAGTAAACTCAAAGCGACCAACTTAATACAAGTTTTAGCACACAAACACACACACACGCAAACATGGCCACTACTAAGAGAATTAATTAGTTGTGTATAATTACGCTATAGGGGACCTCTTCTCAAAGACAATTTACTATCACAGATCCCCAAAGGACACCTTGTTGTGCGTGTTTGCCATGTTTAAAGAGACTTTAAGCCCATTAATGCAGGTGGCTTCAAACACTATGCTTTTATACAAGTCGGCACTGCGGCATGTGTGTGAGAGTGTGTTGTTGGTTGTGTGTGTGTATATGTGTGCGCGCGCGCGCGTGCGTGCGTGTGTGTGTGTAAAGGTACGGCCACACCAAACGCGTCACCTGCGTACCACGCGTATAAAATCGGCAATTTTTCCATAGGGAAGCATTGGTGTACGCGCGTATGAGGTGCGTACAGCGTATCATGCGTACCAAGCAACATTTTACTCGCTGTAGGGGCGTATGAGGCGCGTACATATACGCGCGTATATATACGCGCGCACATATACGCGCGTACATATACGCGCGTACATGTACGCGAGGAGTTCAAAAAATTGAACTTTTTATGCTCATACGCGCCGCAATAGCCAATCAGCGTTGAGCTTGACCCGACGTCACTGGCAGAGAGTAGTGAGCTTGGACAGAAGCATACGGCCGACATCTTTCTTTATTCTGTGTGGAACTAGTAACATAGTTACGCCATTAAATGCTTTTATGGAAACATTTCTAGCGAGAAATGTGCATTTTACTTTCATAATGTTCGCTCGGTGAATGTGAAGGATGTTTGGTTTGATAGTTATGACGAAGAGGGAACGCTCCGTTCACTTGCATGGACAGAGTCTCTGGTTACTAAAGCAACCTCAACGTCTTGGCGGACTATATATCTGCTGATCAACACTACGAATGCTGGAAACACACCAGACACACCATGTGAAGTTATTTAACCCGATTATTGTTATTTATATCCGAGATTACTTAATCTAACCCGATCTAAACTCTATCACCCAAACACGGCGACGTTTGGGTTTCCTACCTCGGACTCCAGAGCAGCCATGTCCATGGCAGCCACGGCCGGCAACTTTCTTTATTCTGAGTGGAAATAGTAACATAGTTACGCCATTAAATGCGTTTATGGAAACATTTCTAGCGAGAAATGTGCATTTTACTCTCATAATGTTCGCTCGGTGAATGTGAAGGATGTTTGGTTTGATAGTTATGACGAAGAGTGAACGCTCCGTTCACTTGCATGGACAGAGTCTCTGATTGCTAAGCAACCTCAACGTCTTGGCGGACTATTTCTCTGCTGATCAACACTACGAATGCTGGAAACACACCAGACACACCATGTGAAGTTATTTAACCCGATTATTGTTATTTATATCCGAGATTATTTAATCTAACCCGATCCAAGCTCTATCATCCATCCAAACACGGCGGCGTTTGGGTTTCCTTCCTCGGACTCCTTAATCCTCGGACTCCTTAAATGGTCAGATACGCGCGTATCTGACCATTTTTGACACAAAATGGTCAAGCAACATTTTCGCTGCGTTACGCACGTACATGGTACGCGAGGTACGCGCTTGGTGTGTTCGCACCTTAAACTCTCTAGGAGCAGGCTAGCTGATGACTTCCGCAGTATTGTGAGCTATAAAACAAACAAGCTCAAACAAACAACACGCATAAACAGGGGGGGGGGGGGGGGGGGGGGCTGATTACAGACCTCTGGATCTCAGATCAAATCATTACTGTTTTGTTCTTAATGAGATTTGATAATTACCAGTAGGAGTAGTTAATAATAGACACCTTCTGGGTCGATTCATATTTACATCCACTTCCGGTTGGGGGGAGGGGGGTGGTGTGGTGTTTATGACGTGTCATAAAACATAGACCCCTTTGTGTTGTTATGTCATGTATAATGTCTGCGTTGCGCCTGTAGGGGGCGCGGGGGTGCTGGGATCTGTATGGGGCATTGTGTGTGTGTGTGTGGGCAATTAGTGCAGGGTGTGTGTGTGTGTGTGTGTGTGTACCTCAAATAGTTTAAAAAGGGGTGAGACGACTGCTGTGGGGTCATAGCATTCAGCAGGTTGTCGGCAGTGTTCTTTTCGTTCAACATGGACTGCTCATCAGAAGATACCCACGGATCAAACAGCGCTAACTGGATGTATAGGGACCCTCGCACCCTGTCGCCTCTGTCTTCTCCCGCCAAGGACTACTCTGCATCGAGCATTGTGGACGCTGAAAGCCAGTTGACTGAGGGTACGTCCAGCTTTAGTACCCCTGTGTCTAACTATGTTAATAGGTATGGAGATGCGGCACTGCTTAATGCTCCGCTCAAAAGAACGAGGCCTGTTTCAGGCTTGAGAGACCGGAGTGCCGGGGATTCATTCACACACGTTGGCGAATACGGCTTGGAGTACGTAATATCATGGGTCGATGGAGGGGTCATTTTGAAAGTTAAAGATTGTGCTACAGAGTGGCGGTTGAACGTTCATGAGTGGAATTTTTTCTTTGAGATTTTATGCCCCATGCTAGACGGTGTCAGGGGCACTTGGCATGCAGGAACCCACGTATTCAAATTGACTTTTCAGTATGAATCGAGGATTCATCGCATGGATGCAAACTATCATACGAAGAGACCCCAGGAGTTCATTTTTTTCAGACGCGGCGTTGATACAGACGAGCTACCACAGTGCTATGATATGCATTGCATCGGTAGCTCTCCTCTACGCACCAGTGTTTTAAAAGCTGCTGATTATTTTGATAATGTCTTTTTCATTCAGTGGGCTGATTTGTCAGCACTACGTGCAATTTTTGCAGAGATTGATTCAATGGTTAAGACGAATGAAGAGCCAGGGCGTACATCTGATGATGAATACAGAATGCGCCTGTTTGAGTCGACTGGAGCTGATGAGGGGGTATATGGTGTGTTTGAGTATGTTTAGGGGTATGTTAGCATTAGAAAATGTCTTAGAGGTATAATAAAGGGGGGGTACATGTTAGTATTATTAAGTGTGTTTTAAATGTGTTTTTTGATAGGTTATGCATAATATGTGCGTTGTGTGTTTTTTATTTAGTTCATATTCTAATGGTATATTCTGATACGCTATACAGCACAGGACAATGATGAACATGTACAAAGTGGGGGCGTGGCTATGGAGACTGGTGATTTAAAGGCCGTACAAACCGTACACCACTGGCTTCAGGAGTATGCCATCTATCTGGCCGGATTGAAACTGTCCTTCCTACACATCGGAGAGGGCAGTGAGACGGAGGTGGACACTGCTTTGAGAGATGACGGATGGCCTGTTTCAACACAGATCCGTTTAAACCCTGCGGCGCTGGCTGCTGTGTGGTCGCCATCATCACACATCAGAAGCAGGCGGCTTGCTGGGCGTGCAAATGTGATTGCCCAAGTCAACGACGCCATTCCTGCATGCAAGGAGCGACACATCATCACTACGAATCCCATTACGATGCCATATGTGTTATGCTGGATAGACCCCCATTCCTGCTACTTTTAGAAACTGTTTTAAAGAAGACTATAGGGTTGACTGTGTCCCCAGGAAAAATCTATGGTGTGGTCGATTCTTTTCTATGTGATTTATTGGGCGACACCTATGATACCGAAAAACTGGATTTAATAACCAACGAAGGTGTGTCCGATGAACATCTGCTTATGATATATGAAGCCACACAAATGTGACGTACTACATTGTCATTAGGCTGCTGAAGCAGGATCCCTACACTCTGCATGTACCTGCACCGATACATTTCCGCAGAAATAGAGTATTGGTTAGTGGGGTAGATAGACAGTTCCAGGCTGATTTAGTGGATATGTCAGAGTATGCACCCGAAAATGATGGTGTGCATTTTCTGTTGACGTACATCCAGGGGCGGACTGGCCATCGGGAGGTTCGGGAGATTTCCCGAACGGCCGGTCGGCCGTAATTCTTTTAGATTTTTTTTATTATTATTATTTTTATTTTTATTTTTTTTATTACATATTTATATTATATTTTTTGTAAAAGATGTAAAAAAAAAAATGAAAAAGTTAAGTAAGCCGTGATTTGGGACGGCCTGCGGCCGGATATTTGCTTACAGCGCGAAACGGAGCTCTTGCCTGACGGTGAAACGGGGCCGATGTATTACTGTCAATTTAGAGGGGGGAGCACCCCCACAGTGTATGGGGGCAAAGCGAGCGGCCAAAGCGAGCGGCCGAACGGCCCCTCCCAACTTGGACTGCTCCGCGGTCTGTCATTTCTGATTGGCTCAGCCTGACACACGGCCGTGTCACTTACTTCTCGTTGATCTCACTGAAGTTACACCGAAATACGAAAATGTCAAAAAGGTGGTGGAGAGGAAAAATAATTGGGTGGCGCTCAGAAGTTGAGGTTGAAAAGGAAAAAAATGTTAGAGCAAGACGCAGCCAAATGTGCTAAATTAACCGACCATTTCCGTGGAAAAGCCAAGGTTGACGGCGACGCCCCTGTCAGCGAGACCAATGGTGAGGCGGGAACAGGACACAGCAACATAGCTATGACAGGTGCACTAGCGAGCATGTTTGGCAATATAATAATGACTTAAACTAATTATGGAAGTACCAGAGACGTCAGAGAACTATTCATAATATTGTAATGCCCACGGAAGAGGCAGTGAATGAAGTATTGATTAGAGAGCGATTTATTAGATACCACCGCTAATAAACCATTGGAACACTTCAACACCGGTAACCACAGCAACGGACAACAAACCCCGGCCCGCCCCAATCTCCCAAACCCTGTGTATGTGTCAATGACAATTTTTTTCCACTAAAATAATTCTATCTTGCACTATTTCGATCATTTTCAGCCTTGATTTACCTTTCTAGGCACATGCAATTTATAATATTTTGTACATGGACAAGATTGCTTATAAAATATTTCCCAGTGATCTTCACAATATTCTAAACACATGCACATCCCAACATTGACATGCAGATGCAATGCACATATCCACGGATAAGGACTCATTTTTATTATTTTACACCGGGGCAAAATTCTACGCGCGCTATTCCTGCGGTCTCATAAAAGGCCTCTCCATCCCAAAGTCCCGGGCCAAATTTTTGGGCCAGTCCATCCCTGCGTACATCGATGTATTCTCAAAACATGCATGGGTTCGTCCATTACCGTCCAAGAGGGCTATCGACGTCGCTAAAGCTTTTGGTGATATTCTCAGCGAAGGGCGTATCCCCGATAAATTGCAGACTGACGCTGGTAAAGAATTTTATAACAAGATCTTTCAGTGTTTGATGGAGCGGTACAACGTCAAACATTTCTCTACATCTAACGAGACCAAGGCCTGCATATTGGAGCGCTTCAACAGGACTCTGAAAACCAACATGTGGAGATATTTAACAGCAGCCAATTCCAGACGATATGTGGATAAACTACAGGATATGATCCATGCTTATAACCATTCATACCATAGATCGATAAAAATGACACCGGTCAGTGTTGATAAAAATAATGAGAAAACTGTGTTTAATACACTATACAAAGCCACTCAAGAGCCGTTGGTGGTGTTTAGATATGATGTTGGTGACACGGTTAGAATTTCAAAAGTCAGAGCATTTCGAAAAGGATATGAGCAGACATTTACAGATGAATATTTTGTAATATCACAGCGCATAGCGAGGTGTCCTCCAGTCTACAAGCTGCAAGACTATGCAGACGCCCCCGTCCAGGGAACATTTTATGAAAAAGAGCTACAAAAAGTTAAGGTGCGGCCACACCAACCGCGTTGCTCGCGTTGGACACCGCGAGTACCGCGCCTAACCTGAAGCTTGACCGGTGTGTGGTGGTTCAACGCTCCACCGCGTCACCGCGCCACCGCAGCTAGATGAGTCCATGTCCATGCAAGTGAACGGAGCGTTCCCTCTTCGTCATAACTATCAAACCAAACATCCTTCACATTCGCCGAGCGAACATTCTGAAAGTAAAATGCACATTTCTCGCTAGAAATGTTTCCATAAACGCATTTAATGGCGTAACTAGGTCACTATTTCCACCCAGAATAAAGAAAGATGTCGGCCGTATGCTTCTGTGCAAGCTCACTACTCTCTGCCAGTGACGTCGGGTCAAGCTCCACGCTGATTGGCTACCGTGGCTTAGCGTCACACGTTGAAGCGGTGAAAGTTCAATTTTCTGAACTCCAGGCGTTGGTGCGGTGGGCGCGGTACTGCGTTTACATGCGTAATTACGTGCAACTTCCGCGCCTAAAGCCCCCAACGCAACGCTTCACCGCTTCACCACGTGTACCGCGCCTAGACCAATGGTTCCCTATGCAAAAATGCAGATTTTCAACGCCCCTACCGCGAGCAACGCGGTTGGTGTGGCCGCACCTTTATAGTGTCTAAAAACAAAGTGTATAAAATAGAAAAGATTATAGATAGAAAAAGGGCGGGGTCTAAGAATGTCAGATGGTTGGGATGGCCGGATGCATTCAATTCATGGGTTTCTGAAAAGACACTAGTCGACGCGAAACGAGACATACAACCCAGTATAGCCAGAGTGTACGATGGATAAGGAGGTGTCTGGGGGTTTCTATGTGATTCTGGCGAGTAATGCTTCAGTAGGGATCTACCCACAAAATAAGATATGGAATTTTAGAACTAAATTAGCAAAAGCTATACACACCAAGCAGCCCTATGAAGTAGGCCTAATTGAAGCTCAGTACCCACGCAGTTGACAAAGTTTTCCTACCGAGGACGCTACGATGACCGTTACCAATGGTAAAACGGGTCATAGGACATCAGGTCTATTAGTTGGTGGGCTTTATGATAGTATCGGTTCATTATTACTACAAATCAACAAGACTTTGCCCAAATATGATACTGGCGGTAGCGTTATACATACTACATCATGAAGGTATTAGAAACCGCATATATGTAGAAGGAGACGATCACCTAGCGCTCGTCTTTAGAGGAAAACTGTCTGCCATGCTGGGTTTCGATGCAGGGGTCAAGCAACCAGCCCATAAATCGTTTGCAGCATACGCCCCCCACCCCACCGATATTCACGGGGGGTGTTACAACATGTTCATATATAGCGACATTGTCGACCATCAGTTGGTAGGAGATAGTTATGTCCCCCTGCTAAGGAGTATTGATATAACCGACACTAGCAGGAGACACTGCATTCACATGTTCGACAAGCCGCATTACGTACACGTAGCCCGAGACCCTCTTGGAGATATTGAAATTGATCTAAAGTCTGACCAGAATACAAATATAAAATTCACGAGCCCTCCGTCTGGGCCTGGCTCCAGACGGGGGCCCCGGGCTTCCTCCGGGCCGGGTCACATCTCCTCTTTTTCCGATATTCATTGAGGATTTTTGAACCATTCTTAGTCTGGCCCCTCGCCTGAGACCACTCTGCCATGAGAGACCCTACCAGGAGCACAAGGCTCCAGACAAGACAGCCCTCAGGTTCACAGGGACACGCAAACCTCTCCACCACGATAAGGTGACGGTTCCAGGAGAGGAAAAAAAAAAAAAAACGTATTGCACAGAATAAAACCACATTGCAATGACTTAAAATCGAAGTGCATAGAATTGCAAAGAATTGAAATCTTAGTGCATAGAATTGCAAAGAAATAAAATCGTATAATGCATAGAATTGCAAAATAATTAAAATCGTAGTGCATAGAATTGCAAAGAATTAGAATCGTAGTGCATAGAATTGCAAAGAATTAAAATCGTAGTGCATAGAATCAAACCACATTGCAAGGAATTAAAATCATTTAGCACAGAATAAAACCACATTGAAGTATGAAGCAGCAGTAGCCTACAAGTTCAGCAGCAGTCAACAGCAGTCAACAGCAGTCATTTGCAAATGTATGGAAAGTTGTAAAAAGGAAAGATTCAAAAAAGGGAGAATGTAGAGTACTGTGTGGATGTGTAAATCAACTAATCCATCTCCTAAATTCAAACCTACCAAGCCAAAAACCAACAATTGAAACCAAACCATAACATGCCCGCAGTCATTCGTCTAGTGAAGTCAGTCTGACAGCTTTTCATACACCAGTCCAGTGGGGTTACGGGTGGAGCGAAAACAAACTCCATTGTGGAAGTTTGAGGTCACAACTTCACACTCGTCCTAATTTCGGTTTGCCAGACATCCGTTTTGGGTTTTTCCCAGAACTTCCAGTTCTTTGTGGATTCCTGAGGGAGGTGGAGCATCGGCAGAAGGTGCTGTGACATCAAATTGTAAACTCCAGAATTGCACCGATGTCATTTCCACTAGGGATGTTCTGTAGTCCAGTGGTGCTGTGAAACAAAAAAGCAATCGGCGAAAATAGTTGCATTCGCCAATTGGTATACTTACCATTTAACTTGCGCTTGTTTGCTTTCACCAATTCCAATTTTGCCCAAACGTTGAACTTTCACAATAGTTGCAGGTGTTCTTCCATTTTGCGTCCAGTTTCAATAGCACACCCTTCCCAGTGTCCAGACAGGTTGTTGTTGTTGTTGTAGCGGTCCGCAGCGTTAGTAAAGTCAGTCGTTTAGTCGTCCCCCGTTAGGCCTCATACAAACACGTGCAACAATGCACTCAAAAACAACCTACAACACTGCACTAAACTTAGAATGAGCCAAAACCAAACAGACGAGCGGTAAATTCCAGGTTAAGTTTAGGGGAAAGAATATAGCGATGTGTGTGTGCGGTGGACACATTCTGAAAACAGCAGCCAAACACAACCAATCAACTTCAACCAGCTCAAGGAATAACAAACGATTGGTGACTTGCATACGGGGGTCCTCGCTCCCCCGTTGGTGGCCACGTTGTCCGGATTGTTCAGTCAAAAGCGCACAAAAAACCAACAATCAACCGCGTTGCGTTGGAGCAAACTGCCTTCCAGTCTACCAGGTGAAACGCTCACAACACAGTTGCGTTGGAGCAAACTACCTTCCAAGCTACCAGGTGAAACGCTCCCAACACAGTTGCATTGGAGCAAACTACATTCCAGGCTACCAGGTGAAACGCTCACAACACAGTTGCGTTGAAGCAACTAGCTTCCAGGCTACCAGGTGAAACGCTCACAACACAGTTGCGTTGGAGGAAACTACCTTCCAAGCTACCAGGTGAAACGCTCCCAACACAGTTGCATTGGAGCAAACTACCTTCCAAGCTACCAGGTGAAAAGCTCCCAACACAGTTGCGTTGGAGCAAACTACCTTCCAGGCTACCAGGTGAAACGCTCCCAACACAATTGCATTTGCTGTACAGTCAGTATGTTTACATACACATCTTATAGCCATAGGTCGACTATACTCCCCAATTGGCCAACTGCAATTGTCCGAGTACATATTTCAGATTATATTGCACAGAATAAAACCACATTGCAATGACTTAAAATCGTAGTGCATAGAATTGCAAAGAATTGAAATCTAAGTGCATAGAATTGCAAAGAAATAAAATCGTATAATGCATAGAATTGCAAAGAATTAAAATCGTATAATGCATAGAATTGCAAAGAATTAAAATCGTATAATGCATAGAATTGCAAAGAATTAAAATCGTAGTGCATAGAATTGCAAAGAATTAAAATCATATAGAGCATAGAATTGCAAATAATTAAAATCGTAGGGCATAGAATTGCAAAGAATTAAAATCGTATAATGCATAGAATTGCAAAATAATTAAAATCGTAGTGCATAGAATTGCAAAGAATTAAAATCATATAGAGCATAGAATTGCAAATAATTAAAATCGTAGTGCATAGAATTGCAAGTAATAAAAATCATATAGAGCATAGAATTGCAAATAATTAAAATCGTAGTGCATAGAATTGCAAAGAATTAGAAAAGTAGTGCATAGAATTGCAAAGAATTAAAATCGTAGTGCATAGAATTGCAAAGAATTAAAACCGTATTGCACAGAATAAAACCACATTGCAATGACTTAAAATCGTAGTGCATAGAATTGCAAAGAATTAAAATCATATAGAGCATAGAATTGCAAATAATTAAAATCGTAGTGCATAGAATTGCAAAGAATTAAAATCATAATGCATAGAATTGCAAAATAATTAAAATCGTAGTGCATAGAATTGCAAAGAATTAGAATCGTAGTGCATAGAATTGCAAAGAATTAAAATCTTAGTGCATAGAATTGCAAAGAATGAAAACCGCATTGCATAGAATCAAACCACATTGCAAGGAATTAAAATCATTTAGCACAGAATAAAACCACATTGAAGTATGAAGCAGCAGTAGCCTACAAGTTCAGCAGCAGTCAACAATTTGCAAATGTATGGAAAGTTGTAAAAAGGAAAGATTCAAAAAAGGGAGAATGTAGAGTACTGTGTGGATGTGTAAATCAACTAATCCATCTCCTAAATTCAAACCTACCAAGCCAAAAACCAACAATTGAAACCAAACCATAACATGCCCGCAGTCATTCGTCTAGTGAAGTCAGTCTGACAGCTTTTCATACACCAGTCCAGTGGGGTTACGGGTGGAGCGAAAACAAACCCCATTGTGGAAGTTTGAGGTCACAACTTCACACTCGCCCTAATTTCGGTTTGCCAGACATCCGTTTTGGGTTTTTCCCAGAACTTCCAGTTCTTTGTGGATTCCTGAGGGAGGTGGAGCATCGGCAGAAGGTGCTGTGACATCAAATTGTAAACTCCAGAATTGCACCGATGTCATTACCACTAGGGATGTTCTGTAGTCCAGTGGTGCTGTGAAACAAAAAAGCAATTGGCGAAAATAGTTGCATTCGCCAATTGGTATACTTACCATTTAACTTGCGCTTGTTTGCTTTCACCAATTCCAATTTTGCCCAAACGTTGAACTTTCACAATAGTTGCAGGTGTTCTTCCATTTTGCGTCCAGTTTCAATAGCACACCCTTCCCAGTGTCCAGACAGGTTGTTGTTGTAGCGGTCCGCAGCGTTAGTAAAGTCAGTCGTTTAGTCGTCCCCCGTTAGGCCTCATACAAACACGTGCAACAATGCACTCAAAAACAACCTACAACACTGCACTAAACTTAGAATGAGCCAAAACCAAACAGACGAGCGGTAAAGTCCAGGTTAAGTTTAGGGGAAAGAATATAGCGATGTGTGTGTGCGGTGGACACATTCTGAAAACAGCAGCCAAACACAACCAATCAACTTCAACCAGCTCAAGGAATAACAAACGATTGGTGACTTGCATACGGGGGTCCTCGCTCCCCCGTTGGTGGCCACGTTGTCCGGATTGTTCAGTCAAAAGCGCACAAAAAACCAACAATCAACCGCGTTGCGTTGGAGCAAACTGCCTTCCAGTCTACCAGGTGAAACGCTCACAACACAGTTGCGTTGGAGCAAACTACCTTCCAAGCTACCAGGTGAAACGCTCCCAACACAGTTGCATTGGAGCAAACTACATTCCAGGCTACCAGGTGAAACGCTCACAACACAGTTGCGTTGAAGCAACTAGCTTCCAGGCTACCAGGTGAAACGCTCACAACACAGTTGCGTTGGAGGAAACTACCTTCCAAGCTACCAGGTGAAACGCTCCCAACACAGTTGCGTTGGAGCAAACTACCTTCCAGGCTACCAGGTGAAACGCTCCCAACACAATTGCATTTGCTGTACAGTCAGTATGTTTACATACACATCTTATAGCCATAGGTCGACTATACTCCCCAATTGGCCAACTGCAATTGTCCGAGTACATATTTCAGATTATATTGCACAGAATAAAACCACATTGCAATGACTTAAAATCGTAGTGCATAGAATTGCAAAGAATTGAAATCTAAGTGCATAGAATTGCAAAGAAATAAAATCGTATAATGCATAGAATTGCAAAGAATTAAAATCGTATAATGCATAGAATTGCAAAGAATTAAAATCGTATAATGCATAGAATTGCAAAGAATTAAAATCGTAGTGCATAGAATTGCAAAGAATTAAAATCATATAGAGCATAGAATTGCAAATAATTAAAATCGTAGGGCATAGAATTGCAAAGAATTAAAATCGTATAATGCATAGAATTGCAAAATAATTAAAATCGTAGTGCATAGAATTGCAAAGAATTAAAATCACATAGAGCATAGAATTGCAAATAATTAAAATCGTAGTGCATAGAATTGCAAGTAATAAAAATCATATAGAGCATAGAATTGCAAATAATTAAAATCGTAGTGCATAGAATTGCAAAGAATTAGAAACGTAGTGCATAGAATTGCAAAGAATTAAAATCGTAGTGCATAGAATTGCAAAGAATTAAAACCGTATTGCACAGAATAAAACCACATTGCAATGACTTAAAATCGTAGTGCATAGAATTGCAAAGAATTAAAATCATATAGAGCATAGAATTGCAAATAATTAAAATCGTAGTGCATAGAATTGCAAAGAATTAAAATCATAATGCATAGAATTGCAAAATAATTAAAATCGTAGTGCATAGAATTGCAAAGAATTAGAATCGTAGTGCATAGAATTGCAAAGAATTAAAATCTTAGTGCATAGAATTGCAAAGAATTAAAACCGTATTGCATAGAATCAAACCACATTGCAATGACTTAAAATCGTAGTGCATAGAATTGCAAAGAATGAAAACCGCATTGCATAGAATCAAACCACATTGCAAGGAATTAAAATCATTTAGCACAGAATAAAACCACATTGAAGTATGAAGCAGCAGTAGCCTACAAGTTCAGCAGCAGTCAACAATTTGCAAATGTATGGAAAGTTGTAAAAAGGAAAGATTCAAAAAAGGGAGAATGTAGAGTACTGTGTGGATGTGTAAATCAACTAATCCATCTCCTAAATTCAAACCTACCAAGCCAAAAACCAACAATTGAAACCAAACCATAACATGCCCGCAGTCATTCGTCTAGTGAAGTCAGTCTGACAGCTTTTCATACACCAGTCCAGTGGGGTTACGGGTGGAGCGAAAACAAACCCCATTGTGGAAGTTTGAGGTCACAACTTCACACTCGCCCTAATTTCGGTTTGCCAGACATCCGTTTTGGGTTTTTCCCAGAACTTCCAGTTCTTTGTGGATTCCTGAGGGAGGTGGAGCATCGGCAGAAGGTGCTGTGACATCAAATTGTAAACTCCAGAATTGCACCGATGTCATTTCCACTAGGGATGTTCTGTAGTCCAGTGGTGCTGTGAAACAAAAAAGCAATTGGCGAAAATAGTTGCATTCGCCAATTGGTATACTTACCATTTAACTTGCGCTTGTTTGCTTTCACCAATTCCAATTTTGCCCAAACGTTGAACTTTCACAATAGTTGCAGGTGTTCTTCCATTTTGCGTCCAGTTTCAATAGCACACCCTTCCCAGTGTCCAGACAGGTTGTTGTTGTTGTTGTTGTAGCGGTCCGCAGTGTTAGTAAAGTCAGTCGTTTAGTCGTCCCCCGTTAGGCCTCATACAAACACGTGCAACAATGCACTCAAAAACAACCTACAACACTGCACTAAACTTAGAATGAGCCAAAACCAAACAGACGAGCGGTAAATTCCAGGTTAAGTTTAGGGGAAAGAATATAGCGATGTGTGTGTGCGGTGGACACATTCTGAAAACAGCAGCCAAACACAACCAATCAACTTCAACCAGCTCAAGGAATAACAAACGATTGGTGACTTGCATACGGGGGTCCTCGCTCCCCCGTTGGTGGCCACGTTGTCCGGATTGTTCAGTCAAAAGCGCACAAAAAACCAACAATCAACCGCGTTGCGTTGGAGCAAACTGCCTTCCAGTCTACCAGGTGAAACGCTCACAACACAGTTGCGTTGGAGCAAACTACCTTCCAAGCTACCAGGTGAAACGCTCCCAACACAGTTGCATTGGAGCAAACTACCTTCTAAGCTACAAGGTGAAACGCTCACAACACAGTTGCGTTGGAGCAAACTGCCTTCCAGTCTACCAGGTGAAACGCTCCCAACACAGTTGCGTTGGAGCAACTAGCTTCCAGGCTACCAGGTGAAACGCTCCCAACACAGTTGCGATGGAGCAAACTACCTTCCAAGCTACCAGGTGAAACGCTCCCAACACAGTTGCGTTGGAGCAAACTAGCTTCCAGGCTACCAGGTGAAACGCTCCCAACACAGTTGCATTTGCTGTACAGTCAGTATGTTTACATACACATCTTATAGCCATAGGTCGACTACACTCCCCAATTGGCCAACTGCAATTGTCAGAGTACATATTTCAGATTATATTGCACAGAATAAAACCACATTGCAATGACTTAAAATCGTAGTGCATAGAATTGCAAAGAATTGAAATCTTAGTGCATAGAATTGCAAAGAAATAAAATCGTATAATGCATAGAATTGCAAAGAATTAAAATCTTAGTGCATAGAATTGCAAAGAATTAAAATCATATAGAGCATAGAATTGCAAATAATTAAAATCGTAGTGCATAGAATTGCAAAGAATTAAAATCGTATAATGCATAGAATTGCAAAATAATTAAAATCGTAGTGCATAGAATTGCAAAGAATTAAAATCATAGAGCATAGAATTGCAAATAATTAAAACCGTATTGCACAGAATAAAACCACATTGCAATGACTTAAAATCGAAGTGCATAGAATTGCAAAGAATTGAAATCTTAGTGCATAGAATTGCAAAATAATTAAAATCGTAGTGCATAGAATTGCAAAGAATTAAAATCGTAGTGCATAGAATTGCATAGAATTAAAACCGTATTGCATAGAATCAAACCACATTGCAAGGAATTAAAATCATTTAGCACAGAATAAAACCACATTGAAGTATGAAGCAGCAGTAGCCTACAAGTTCAGCAGCAGTCAACAATTTGCAAATGTATGGGAAGTTGTAAAAAGGAAAGATTCAAAAAAGGGAGAATGTAGAGTACTGTGTGGATGTGTAAATCAACTAATCCATCTCCTAAATTCAAACCTACCAAGCCAAAAACCAACAATTGAAACCAAACCATAACATGCCCGCAGTCATTCGTCTAGTGAAGTCAGTCTGACAGCTTTTCATACACCAGTCCAGGGGTGTTACGGGTGGAGCGAAAACAAACCCCATTGTGGAAGTTTGAGGTCACAACTTCACACTCGCCCTAATTTCGGTTTGCCAGACATCCGTTCGGGGTTTTTCCCAGAACTTCCAGTTCTTTGTGGATTCCTGAGGGAGGTGGAGCATCGGCAGAAGGTGCTGTGACATCAAATTGTAAACTCCAGAATTGCACCGATGTCATTTCCACTAGGGATGTTCTGTAGTCCAGTGGTGCTGTGAAACAAAAAAGCAATTGGCGAAAATAGTTGCATTCGCCAATTGGTATACTTACCATTTAACTTGCGCTTGTTTGCTTTCACCAATTCCAATTTTGCCCAAACGTTGAACTTTCACAATAGTTGCAGGTGTTCTTCCATTTTGCGTCCAGTTTCAATAGCACACCCTTCCCAGTGTCCAGACAGGTTGTTGTTGTTGTTGTTGTAGCGGTCCGCAGCGTTAGTAAAGTCAGTCGTTTAGTCGTCCCCCGTTAGGCCTCATACAAACACGTGCAACAATGCACTCAAAAACAACCTACAACACTGCACTAAACTTAGAATGAGCCAAAACCAAACAGACGAGCGGTAAAGTCCAGGTTAAGTTTAGGGGAAAGAATATAGCGATGTGTGTGTGCGGTGGACACATTCTGAAAACAGCAGACAAACACAACCAAACAACTTTAACCAGCTCAAGGAATAACAAAGGATTAGTGACTTGCATGCGGGGGTCCTCGCTCCCCCGTTGGTGGCCACGTTGTCCGGATTGTTCAGTCAAAAGCGCACAAAAAACCAACAATCAACCGCGAGACCATTTTAATTCGCGTTTGGGAGCAACGCAAAAATATTCATCCCGCACGTACGGGGCGACACAGGTGAACTCAATTAATAGCTAATGTGAACGAGAACGGGATGGCTGTGACAAGCCAGAAGCTCGAGCCGATAAAGAGTTTCCCTCCGTATCGAACGCAGCGCATGGAAAGCCTTTCTAGAATAAAAGTGATCAAATATTAATGTAGCCTATACCTTTTCTATTTAGTATTTGGGTCGCATACGAACTAGGTATATTGAAGCCATTTGGAAATGTGATTATTGCAATTATTGATATCTACTGTTTGGTTTATTAGTCTGCCTGTCGGGCTCTCATTAACCCCTTCATAACAAGATAAGCGATCTCCCAAATTGATGAAAACCAACTGTTATTGATTGTCCCTCTCCATTGTGAGGCTTTCAAAGAAATGTAACAGTGCCCAGGTCAATCCAAACCCGGGATATATTATATTCAAGAATGTAATTATTTATCGTGTTTACGTGTGTGTGTGTGTGTGTGTTTCTCCGTGTTTATTACATTTATTTAAAACAAGACACATTTGCAGTTCGGTGGTCCGAGGATCTCGTCACTGCTTTTTGCAGATGTGGTCCTCATTGGATCATCGGCCTGTGACCTTCAGCACTCACTGGATCGGCTGGCGGCCGAGTGCGGCTGGGATGAGGATCAGCACCGCTAAATCTGAGGCCACATATTATTTCGTACACTCAATTATATTAGCCAAGTCATATAAACCAAAGACAGAAGACTTTGCATCATTGATTTTTATTTTCACCCCAGGCAAAAAATGTTGATCTGTAAAGAAAAAAAAAGCTTCCATAAATGTTTGACAAAGGCAAGTATCAAGGTATTTTTCTGGCCCATAGCAAGCAACCCTGTTCCCGGTTTCCACACAGCAAACCCAAATTAACACTGTCAGATTTGATTTCAACTCTTTTAAAGTGTATGGGTCCACACCACATAGTTAATTTCACTCTTTTTGAAGTGTTAGTACCTTAACACTTATGGAGTGTTATTATTAACACTTGTGGAGTTAAAATGTAAAATGTCTTAACACTGTTAGTGTTAGCCCTTTTATGCAGTGTTAGACATCAACTCTCACAGGGTTGTTTTTTAACTATGGAAGTGTTGCCTCAATTTAACACTGTAATGGTGTAAATATAGCTTTCTGGATTTCCAAAATAAAATGCTCTGTAGAATAAAAATGGCAGAAATTACAAGGTCATTTTCAGTTTCAAAAAACATTTATTTAAAACATTCACCACATAAACACTGCTTCTTAAAACATGTGGCAATATGGAACAATGATCACCATCATTAGAATACTGCTTGTCAAAGGGTTTAAAATAGGTGAGCTGGTCAATGCAAATCAGAGAATTGTCATTATTCTGCTCCTCTATACAGTATGCATGAAAATCATCATGGTGATGACTGTGTCCATTGTTAAGATGCTTCCTGAAGCCATAGTATGTACAAAAAGAAGAAGGACATCCTTGTTCTCCACACTTCAGACGTAGGTTTTTGGCTGGGTATAAACCGTGTTGGAACTTTAAATGTTGACATAGAAGCGAACAATTTTTGTGGTGTGTTTTGCAAACAAAACAGGTGAACATAATCACTGAACAGTTTTTTTTTAACAATTCCTTGACCTTTGTGCAATGGTGGGAATTTAAGGCTCACGTAGCAGTCGTGCTCTCAGCTCCTTGACTCGTGGCGTTTCCTTTGCGCTTCCAACATCTATGTTGTAGACTGTGGTTTGAATGAAGGTGTAGAAACCGAAGAGGGCTTCATCATAAGAGGCTGAAAACATAATGAGCTTTGAATAGCCCATCAAAGGCACCCACCGACGTCAGGGCGTTGCATGGGATCGGTTTGTTGTCCACAACGATGAAGAATCTCTCGACTTTCTTCTTTTGCTGTCCAGTGCAGAGGAGGAAAGGCTGTCTGGCATCAACTTTCTCCAGGAATGTAGTGAGGCTGGCTCCATGCTATAGTTACAAAGACACAAATGGATATGCTTAGCATACTATAGTAGATAAACAGATCCCGTCTTAGTCCTTTGTCAACCTACATCTCAAACTTATTTACATACAGTACAAGTTCATGGTACATACCTTAACAAATCTAACAAGATGGTCGTCTGCCTGTGCGGCAGCTGATCTTGACAGTTTTCTTATGGCCTCTTGATGCAGGGGGCAGAAGATGCAACAGCAACAGGAGAGCTGACATATCACTATCCCAGCCTTGAAGACAACAAAGGACAGAACACTGAAAATTAAAAAAAAAGTATCACCTTTCTTATAGGGTTAATACATTTGCCATTTAGCTAAAAGAGCAGCTGATCATTATGTTAAAAAAAGCTGAACTGCATATGTCAATAATTAAAACAAATTGAGATATTATTGATACAGGAAGACTATCCACATTTACCATGATCATTCTCAGTCTCAGGGTTGCAACCTGCCCGCAGTTCCTCAACATGAAGACTGAAAGGAAGACTGCCTTTCTCTGATGACTTTGGGCTTTAAATATGAAGGCCACTTTGCAAGAAACTTTCCAGACACTTCGTCCCCAAACATCAGTGAGAAATCCTGGTCAATCTTTAAACAGAGATACAACATCCATTTACAGGTTACTTACATTTAGAAGGATTCAGTATTCAAATATTTATAACACTATCAAATAGTCTATAGATATTCTTACCAGTCCGGGTATGTCAAGGAAACGAGGGAAGACGTCAAAGACTGAAGATGTTGCATCCTGGTCATGAACCAGCTTCTGTCTGTATTCGAAGGTGGCTCTCATCTTCTCTTTGACCACGGATTCATCTGTGGAGTGTCTTATTACAGACACGGCCTCTCTGCACTCCTCATCCTTGAGCTGTTCAGCAATCAACAAAGATTCTCGTTGGGTTGTTGGCCTGCCCTGGGGATTGGGCCTGGAATGCCCACGGAGGCCATCGTGCGTGTTGCGTTGGACTGTCTTGAGTCTCTAAGCAAGATAGCCAGTATTCGCCTCAGGGTCATAGTAATGTTCCTGTTCACACACAATCAAAACATTGAGAAATATAAGGCAGAAATATCGATTGATGATGAAAACAACTGTTTTTGGATATCAAAAAGACTTGCATATCCATGCTCTGAGTACGGATCTTGTAGATATGGGAAAAGGTTCACAATTCCGAGTGCATAACTAGTCCTGACACTTCTGGGGGGAATCCTCCTTTGAAAAAATAAATAGATACACGCATACAGTTTATTACATTTGTTTCTTATTAATGTTTTTCCTCTGTCATTTGAAAGGATTTCTTACCCATGTGAATCTGTCATTTCTGCAACCAGAATGTTGATCATATGTCTGCGTGTTGTGTCTGACAGCGTCTTAGTTTTGTCATATTCTTTGAAGATTTCTTCACCTTTCGGGTTGGACCTCAGAATAGTATCAACTTTCTGCAAAAACATTTTTTTTAAGTAACCAGTAGCTTCACGTTTAAACAAATTAATTATTTAATTAGGGCCCTAAGCTTTGTTACACTAGTTTAGTAACACTATACTGTTATAAATTAATCTAATAATCTTAAAATCCCGTACATTTTACAGACAGTTTCAAGGTTTACCCGTCTTGCTTCATTACGTTCCAGCTCTACAAGGCCTCTCTTCCGGTTTTTAGTGGATGGGAGGATGATTGTCGAACCTTGTATTCCACCAATTCAATGTCCAACTCTAGAAATGAAGTCAAAAATACATACACACGATTAGTGGAAAAGCATGAACATGAACACCCTGCCTCCATATACGGGTGCTTGGACTCAAAAGGTTTATCCTTACCCGTTACTGGGTACTTGCGGTATCCAACCTTGAAGTTTCGGACCCCTGACTTTATCAGCTCATCAAATGTGTCTGCATCAACCTCGGTATCTGATGCATCAGTCAAGGCTAACACACCCTCGGATAGATGTTGAGCCTGCAGACTAAATTTGTCCGTCGCTGGGAGAAATAAAAAATAAATAAAAACTTAAGCCACCTCATCCATTATCAATATAGCTATTTGAGCAATAATTATTCCTTTGTTTGAATTACACAGACCTTCTTGAAGAAACTGGAGGAAATGGAAATTGTCATCAGTTTGAGGAACTTTAATGTATTTTTGGACTCCCCATATTCCACTTTTGCCAGCATTTTCAGCCTGCATTCAAATAAATGAATGAGGTTAGCATTCTGCACAATAGACTACGCAAGTTAAACATAACCATTTCAGTGGTATTTATTCTATGCATGTACTATTGTGATAGATGTAATAATAATAATTAATTCCCTTATTAGTTTTTTTTTAACAATGAGCAATAAATACTCAAAAAAAAGTAATTCAGCCCAAGCACATGGGTAAGCGGCCATTTCATTGTGATTGGCAGGTGTCGTGACACGCCCCTATTTGGGCTAATTTCATTTAGCCCGCCAGAATATGGCCGGTAATAGTGCATTTGTAAGCGGGTCAACAACGTTTCGTATCGATACATTAAAAAAGCATATGTCTAAATAACCCAACATGTGTGTAGAGAAATTGGCCCCTCTCCCAGCTGCATTTCAGCGACAGGCAGTAACAATAAGGTTCTCTAGTCTAAGGAATCAGAAATGATCAAATATAATGTTAGATTCATGCCAAAACCCTGCACACACGCAAAACGTGTTTTGCTCACGCAAAACGTGTTTTGCTCACGCATAACGTGTTTTGCTCACGCAAAACGTGTTTTGCTCACGCATAACGTGTTTTGCTCACGCAAAACGTGTTTTGCTCACGCGTAACGTGTTTTGCTCACGCGTAACGTGTTTTGCTCACGCAAAACGTGTTTTGCTCACGCGTAACGTGTTTTGCTCACGCAAAACGTGTTTTGCTCACGCAAAACGTGTTTTGCTCACGCATAACGTGTTTTGCTCACGCAAAACGTGTTTTGCTCACGCATAACGTGTTTTGCTCACGCAAAACGTGTTTTGCTCACGCGTAACGTGTTTTGCTCACGCAAAACGTGTTTTGCTCACGCGTAACGTGTTTTGCTCACGCAAAACGTGTTTTGCTCACGCATAACGTGTTTTGCTCACGCAAAACGTGTTTTGCTCACGCATAACGTGTTTTGCTCACGCAAAACGTGTTTTGCTCACGCATAACGTGTTTTGCTCACGCAAAACGTGTTTTGCTCACGCATAACGATTCACACGCACACAAAACGTGTTTTACTCACGCAAAATGATTCACACACACGCTCAGTGTGGTTTGCAAATACAAAACATCATTCACAAACTAAAGCATTTTGCTTCAGAAACAACAAAATAAAGATTTTGGGGAGAAAAAAGATCGTCCTGGCGGCCTTAAACTGACTCAAAACCGCCACCTGCTGTTGTGTAGTGTGAATAACAGGACATTTATTTGTCACGTGACTTTTGGCACTAATTTTCCGCCTTGCTGTTCCGTACGCAAATGCAATCCGATCCGTGCGCAAATGCATTCCGATCCACGCGCAGCTTTCGTGTTCCGTACTTGTAGAATTGTTTTGTGTAATTGAAGGATTTTTTTTGTACTTTGTGTAAAACATACTGTATTTGTTTCTGAAGCAAAATGCTTTAGTTTGTGAATGATGTTTTGTATTTGCAAACCACACTGAGCGTGTGTGTGAATCATTTTGCGTGAGTAAAACACGTTTTGTGTGCGTGTGAATCGTTATGCGTGAGCAAAACACGTTTTGCGTGTGTGCGGGGTTTTGGCATGAATCTAACTCCATATAAACGTCAACCCAACGTATAGCAATGAGATGGCATGTGCACAATTCATTGCGGTAATAGGCGACACCTTAAAGCAAAAGACAGCTGCGGACGTCGGAAACGCCACATACATGTCCTTCACGATTCACGGCGAGACAGACGTCTCGACCAAAGAGTGTGTGATCGTCTACAGCCGCATTTTTGCGCAAAGGGAGACCGGTCAACATTTTAATTGTTTAATACTTTAAGCACGAAAAAATGTTTTATTTTGCTTAATGGTTTAGTTCGAAATGTTCAATTTCAGCTCAGTGAAGCACTTTAAACACCTTCTTTTTCTTTATAATTGTGCTTCAAATAAAGACACGCATTTCTCTACAACTTATTCTTGTTTAAAAATCATTCACATTATATGAAAGTTATGAACAGAGATATAAAGGTGACCTCATGGCGTCTGGCCGTATTAATAAATGTTAGCCCACCCACCTAAAAGCACCACCAGCCGTCACTGATATTAAGGCCACACTCACAGGCAGATTTGAGCACGGTTAGGTGTGAAAACGGCCACGGCCACGGCAAGATGGCCTAGTGTGAGTGCACCCTAACACATTGAAAAGTAGCTAACAATTAGCATCAAGCTAGCAGACATTAGCATGTCCAATTTATACATTAGCCACACTCCAGCTGTCCTACATCATGACGCAATATTGATCCCCTTTATATGAGGATGCATATTATATACTGAACTTGTAATACCGAAGCCAAGTCATACACCTTGAAAACAAGTAGGCCTAAAGATAGCAAAATATGCGTGGCCATTTTATCAGTTTGACCACCAAATGAAATAGGCCTACAAATGATCCCAGTTTAAAATACACAGGGGGCCGGAGGCGAAATATAGCCTTAATATGAGAAACTAATGTTAAAAGAAATACAAAAGTTGCCTTACTTAGCGAAAAATGTCCTTCCATAGGCTATGCAGGTTTCACAAGAGGAGGCAGGTTTCAAACAGACTCCTTGCACCGTTGAGACGAGACTGCGCAGTGTGTACCACGTCGGCTTTATAGAGTGGCGAAGTCACGCCCCTTCCGGTAGAGCTCCTGGGACCGATGAGATCGAAAAATATGAATGGGTGTCAATGGAGAGAAAATAATTATTTTCTGGTCCCAGTCTTTAGATGCCCTGGATTACACATATGTTGTTTGTGGATTTAAATGATCATTTTTCATTCTCCTCAATTGCAGGTCCGTCAATTTCAGCAGTGGTACACCTGTCAGGCACACACACACACACACACACACACACACACACACACACACACACACACACACACACACACACACACACACACACACACACACACACACACACACACACACACACATGTACGAAGGCAACACAAGGTCAATCAAAGTAGCTGTGGGTAACAAATGGACACAAGAATGAATAAATGAATGTATTTCATTACTTTTATTTTGATCATTGTCAACGCAGAATTCCAATATCAAAATGGAATGCACTATGCAAAGAGTAAGGCCATGCATTAAATGTTGATATTCAAATCCTGTTATTATGCCTTATCATACTCTAATTCAAGTGAATGATTTATTGATTACCTTCTTTATTTCTCTCAGACATACTCTAGGGTAGAAACACACACAAATATAGCGCATTAGTAACTGTTTTTATAGACCCGGATATGAAATATGATTTTTTTTTTAAGCATTGCAGTGAACCTACCTGACAAGAGAAAATAAGGACACAGACGGTCCGTCGGACAGACAGACAGTCAGTCAGTCAGACAGACAGACCATCAGTCAGTCCGACAGACAGACCATCAGTCAGTCAGTCAGACAAAGACAGACAGACAGAGAGGAGTTCTTAAAAGAACTGTTGGTTTCGTAATGTGTGTGTTATGTGGTGCAATGTCGTGGTGCAATGTGCAGGCAAATCTGGAGGGGAAAAGCAAAATTTTTATCAGGTTTCAATGTTTCACGAAACATATCTTACCAATGTGGTTTGGAGAATATTACCATGATAAGCAAAATATTGGAGTTTATTTAATTGTCCTCATATGTGGACCCGATTATGTGTCCTCATATTTGGCCCGAGGGCATGGCGTTAAAAAAAGCTGAAAAACACTGCCTAAATGCTATTTTTCAAACGACCTCATGACATAAACATGAGGCCTATGCATGTTACTTCCATGCATATTTTAATGATCAACTTGTTGGTCTATCCATACATTAGTTTATAATGTACACGAACAGAGAGCGGCAACTTACCTCTAGAAAAGCGCTCAGTATCTTGGACTCAGACGGAAATACGTTCTCCCGCCGTAGTATCATGATAACTCCTGATTTGTCGTCTATGTGAATCACAAATGGAACCACAGATGGTGAACATCTCCTTTTAACCCTGATATAGGCCTATATATTTATATTTATCGTATCACTATACGGGAGATTACGGGGCTTGTTTTCCGTATCCCCATTCCTATAATACAATGACCACTATATATATATTACATTTACATTTAGGGCATTTAGCAGCCGCTTTTATCCAAAGCGACTTACAATAAGTACATTTGTCATAAGAAGTGCATCAATATATCGCTGTCGGTACAGAAAGGATGTTCATAGAACCAAGTGCAAGTACCACAATCGCTAGGTTAATCAATTCCCCGTATTACAGATATGATAGCAGCTACTGCAGTTGCTACACAGTTAACTACAACACAATACAATTCACTACAATACAATACAGTGTACAATGGTGGTCAGAAGAGGAAAGAGGAAAGGTGGCTGTGCAGAGTCGAGGTGGACTCTGAACAGGTGAGTCTTGAGTCCTTTGAAGACGCGTTTCCCCGAAGACGCATTTCCCCGGAGACGGGTCTCTGCTGTTGTGTTTGTTGTTGTTGTGGTGGTGGTGGTGGTGGTGGTGTTCCACTCATATGCCCTCCACCGTCCACGGTGGAACGATGGGGAAAGTGTGCAAAAAAAAACTTTGAAGCAAGTGAAGGTTAAGGTGTAAAGGGCAACAAAAAAGATATAAAGAATAAATGCAAGAATTTCCAAGAGATTCACATTCACTGCGGAGCTGCTTACATGGTGCCATGCCATCATGCACTGCCCATGGCAGTCTATCTCTCCGTCTGTCACAGCTCATCCATTTTTTTTATTTTGTTTCTTATTGTCATTCTACTGGTCCCCTTATTTTAATATTTAATATTTTGAATGTTGCACAATCTCTGCATGCACTGCCCATTTTCATTTCACTGCATTTATTGTGTATGTGACTAATAAAAATCTTGAATCTTGTCTCTGTCTGTCTGCCTGTCTGTCTCTCTGTCCGTCTGTCACAGATCATCAGTTTAAGTCTCCGCTTGTCTGTTTGTCTGCCTGCTGTCTGTCCATCTGCCTCTCTAGCTGCCTGTCTTTTTGTCAGCCTACCCACATGTCTGTCTGCATACCTGTCTGCCTGTCTCTCCGTCTGCCTACCTGTCCCATTGTCTGGCTACCTGTCTGTCAGTCTTTCTGTCTGTCTTTCTGTCTGTCTCTATCACTAGCTGCGTTTCCATCTAAAAAGGTGATGCAAATCTTTAGAAAGTTTGCAAAAAAGTAATTCGAATTAGGTGCGTTTCCATCAAGTGGTTGGAGCGGAATAGGGTGATGACGTTACACGTTGATGTCGGCAGGGTTGCTATGGCCGGTCGTTATGCGGAAATCGGAAGGACTGTCAGTCCTGTGTGTTCAAAGTTCGCTACGTCACAGCTGATTCGCAAAATGTGTTTCCATCTCCCATTTTGCGAATTTACTCTGTTTCGCATTTCTGAAAAACCACCTCAAGCGAGCGGATAAACTTTTTTGCGAATTAGAGGATTTTGATGCGAATTTTGGTGTTTCCATCACCGTTTACTGATTTGATACTTCAAAGTTCGCATTGAATTAGGGGGATGGAAACGCACCTACTGTCTGACAGAGTTTGTTGTGGTGACTCACTGTTGAGCCCGTCAGTTGATAAAACCATCTGACCAGAGACTGTGTGTGTGTGTGTGTGTGTGTTTATTTGTGTTTTTCAAATGTGAGCCAGAATTGTGTTAGTTCATGCCAGTCCGACCTTGTTTTTGTGTGTAGCAGCTGTCAGTGCGTCTACACCGCATGATTTCATTCTATTTGCTCCTTCGCTAAGCCTTTTTATTTATGGTTTTTGCACTGTGTATTGCATGTATGCAGCCATAGTGTGTGTGCGTGTGCGTGTGTGGTTAAAGCAACTTCAAAATTGCCGTGCTCGAACTGCGCTGTTGACACAAACCACAAGCTAACGCCATCACAGTTCTCACGCACGGTTCTTAAGGCGATGCGTTGACTTGGGCCACCTTTTGAAACGGTGATGCGCCCCACCAAGAGAGCCCATCAAAATCAGGGATGCGATTGGAGGATCGCAGATTGACGTCACGCATGCTGTTTCGACTCGTTTTTTTCTCAGGATTGACGCACTTGAGAGGTTGTGTGAGCTTGTCCACCCGTATGAACACGGTCACCTCCACTAAGGGGCACAGGAAGTGCAGCAGCAGACAAATTATGCCTGGGGGGGGGGGGGGGGCGTCAGTAGCTCAGGAGGTAGAGAGGGTTGACTGGTAACTGGAAGTGTAAATGTAATGTCTCCTCACGCATGGAGAGGCCGCAGCCTCGGCCGAGTTTGATGCCACAACTCGGAGAACACTTCCTCCGTCGTGTCTCATGGCTTGCGTTCGTGTCCGCCCGGTCTGCCGTCCTATCGGGTGGATGGCGCCCCGCGACCGAACTCTTGAGTGTAAAACGCCGTGTCAGTGTGTGAACTGCCGGTGCACTGCACGGCACAGCGAGTCACAGTGACTGTAACGGGAGGCTTAGCATCATGTCGTCATCAGGATGTCACAACATCCCTCCCCCAAGGACACATTACAGTGAGACTATGGAGCCAGCATCTGTTCCTCTCTCTCTGTGTGTGTGTGTGTGTGTGTGTGTGTGTGTGTGTGTGTGTGTGTGTGTGTGTGTGTGTGTGTGTGTGTGTGTGTGTGTGTGTGTGTGTGTGTGTGTGTGTGTGTGTCTGCTGGCCTAGTTAACCAGCTGATGATTTGATTGGCCGCCCGGCGATTTCCTCTCTGGGCACATTTGGAAACAGCTGTCATGTTGACTCAACACATACGACTCATGAGTCAATGTGTCCTACTGGGCAGCTCGCTGTACGACCAGGAGGAGACAACTGGGGTGGTACCAGTGGACCACTGTGGTTATGACAACGATGGTTATGAAGACTATGGTTATGGTTAGACGGTTATCATTGTCCATAACTAGAAGACCGTTGTTTCGGTTTGCAGATACCGGTATAACCAGTAGAAGACTGCCGTTTTAGTGGGCAGCTACCATTAGAATACCCCAGAGGACTTGGGTTGTACTGGGCAGCTCCCAGTAGAACCAGTAGCATGCTGTGTTTGTACTGGGCAACTTCCATTCTCCACCAGTAGAAAACAGTCTTATTACTGGGCAGCTCCCAGAATAACCAGTAGTGATAGGTGTTGTACTGGGAAGCTCCCAGTAGGACCAGTAGTAGACTGGTTCCACCGTGGTTGTACTGGGCAACTGCCAGTGTCCCAGGTTAGATCGTTCAATCCAGACTCCATGTAGGATTGCGAACTAACCCTGATCAGAGTTGTGGTTGAACCGTCCGTGAACCTGGTCCCAGTGAACCTGAAGTTGTGATTGGTTGAGCCTCGGTTGAGGCTGAACACCCTGTCCTGCAGAGAGCACCCTGGCCTGCAGAGAGCACCCTGTCCTGCACCCTGGCCTCCAGAGAGCACCCTGTCCTCCAGAGTGCACCCTGGCCTGCAGAGAGCACCCTGTCCTCCAGAGAGCACCCTGTCCCCCAGAGAGCACCCTGTCCTCCAGAGAGCTCCCTGGCCTGCAGAGAGCACCCTTTCCTCCAGAGGGCACCCTGTCCTCCAGAGGGCACCCTGTCCTGCAGAGGGCCCCCTGGCCTGCAGAGGGCACCCTGGCCTGCAGAGGGCACCCTGTCCTGCAGAGGGCACCCTGTCCTCCAGAGGGCACCCTGTCCTGCAGAGGGCCCCCTGGCCTGCAGAGGGCACCCTGGCCTGCAGAGGGCACCCTGTCCTGCAGAGGGCACCCTGTCCTCCAGAGGGCCCCCTGGCCTGCAGAGGGCACCCTGGCCTGCAGAGGGCACCCTGGCCTGCAGAGGGCACCCTGTCCTCCAGAGGGCACCCTGGCGCGTTGCGTCCTGATCTCCACTACGCCCCTGGGGATGCTGTTGCCTGGTGACATTCAGAGGTCAGCCCAGAGGTGGGCGGATAAGCGTTCTTACTTCTACCCTTTCTGTTGAAGTGGACGGAGATCATGAAGAGTTAAGGGTGACAACAACGACAAATACGACAAATGAAGGAGGAGAAAAGACACATAGGGAAACCGCAACAAAAACACACAACCCATGGCATGGGTGTAAATGTGTTTTCCTGTGAAGATGTGAATGGCATCTTCACTGTGTTCAACAAGTTTTAAAAGATTCCCGTGTTCCTGTCCGGATGTTAGCCCTGTGATAGTCTGCAGCTGTGGCTCATAGGCTAATTGAGCCACACCCACTCTGGTGCTCCTTAAGAGGACCAGAGTTCTCGACTGGGGGGAGGCTTGAGTTGTGCAAGTGAATCGACTGTGCTATTACTTGTTTTAAGTAAAAAATATGCTTTTTTCACAACAACCATGTGCGTCAAGAAAACTCTTTTTCACATTTCCTGTCAACTGTGTGGATGAGTTGAGAAAGGAGGAGGGAGAGAGGAGGAGGAAGAGGGAGGGAGAGGAGAGGGAGGGAGAGGAGAGGGAGGGAGAGGAGGAGGAAGAGGGAGGGAGAGGAGAGGGAGGGAGAGGAGATGGAGGGAGAGGAGAGGGAGGGAGAGGAGAGGGAGGGAGAGGAGATGGAGGGAGGATTAACTGCCTCCCTCTGCGTATCGCTGTACCATCTTCTTTGTTTTTCTATCCCTGCACTCTCTCTCTCTCTCTCTCTCTCTCTCTCTCTCTCTCTCGCCCTTCCTTGCCCATCTCTTCCTGGCTCTCTGCTCTGTTGACGTTCTTTTAATCAGCTCTTGCCTTCTTTCCACACGTCTAGATTGTTCTCTCATCCTCCCACTACCTTTCTTTCCTACCCACACACTGTCTTTTCCATACACACACACACACACACACACATTATCCTGCCGTACTTGACCTGTGATATAGGCTAACATTAATGAGGGAGAGAGAGCGAGCGAGACAAAGAGAGAGAGAGAGGCAATCATTACCGTGAGTCTGAAACACAATGACTGAATCAAACTGACATGCTTGTGATTAGTGTGTGTTTGTGTGTGCGTGTGTGTGTTCACATGTACATGCTTAAATCTCGACTCTCTACGGAATAACAAGACCCAGGGAAGGCAGCACCAAGGTTACGAGATATAGATGGAGAAGGGCTGTGAGGGGGTGGGTGGAGGGAGGAGGAGGAGGAGGAGAGATTTAGCTCAAAGCCAACATCTCGTTAAGTGCATGGTGGTATGAAGGGAAGGTACATTAAAGTACTGTTGAGGACCGGATGACTGTCATAGCCAAATCCATCGCCCTGTCTGCATTTAAAACAGTCACGGTGAGATTTAGATCGGTTAAACCCTGAACACTTGAAATAATGGAGACAACAGTCCTTACACGTTGGTCCGCATATTCTTCTTTCTGTTTAAATAACAGAAAGAGGCATGATATTTCAGATTCAAACCTTTTCAATTAACTAAATGTCATTCTTTCTATTGGAGAACAAAGTGCTCAATGCTCTGAATTATCTAGCTAAATTATTCAATAGATACCAAATGCTCTCGGCAATCTTAGATGGGAAGAAATTTTGATTGATTTAAATAAGCAATTTCTTTCAAGAGAATATACAAATATATATTTAAGCAGTCTGGTATTTCTGTATCCTAGAGCTACTCAGAAATCGTTCCTTTTGTTCCTTAAGTAGATTGGTCGTTCAGCACATTGACTTTTAACTCTGATAATCTGCTTTGATTGTTCGCAGAGCCACTTCTAAGGCACTTTAGATCATGTTTAGATGAAAGTATCTGCTACAGCAGTGTTTCCAAATGCCCCACATTTTGTGGAGGACTAATTTGACAATTGGCCTGACCTTTCAAATGGTATATACACTTCTATCTCTGGATTCGGCCAATCTGACCCCAAGTTAATTGTTGATGCTATTGTTAATGTGTCTTGATATAAATCAGCCATGATTTTTATTCAACTCCCCCCATCCTCTCGCTGTGCAGGCACGTCCCGAAATCGGGCAGTTGGCCGTCGATTGACACCCATTTTATTCCAAGCTTGTGTTTAGCAACTCCCATTGCTGTATCTTCGTTTGGTCCAATGAAAGCTTTCGCTTGCAAACAGCCCTGGTAGCTTTCACCTGAGAGGCTCACAAATTAACAAATCCATAGTTCCCACACCACTGCGCATGCTCACAGACTAGAGATAAATGCATTATGGGGCTTGAAGCATCGTGAAAATACGTTGCAATGACCTCCATTTTGAAATGATAGCAGGAAAGGATATCGTTGTAGCTCAACGATATCCTTTCCTGCTATCATCGTTATGCCTGAAAGTTTTGCGAGACGTAACCCAACAAAGTTTCCACTAGCCTAGGTTATGATATATTTACGTTTATTCATGATTCTACAGTATTATCGCACTCAAGTCAATTGCATATGTAGTATCGGCAACAAAAAAATCCCACGATGCCATCTGAAATACAAGGCCTATAGGGGGTGAGGAATTCTGAATGCAGCACCGGATTGTAATAAGTCTCAAGGTAAGAGTAGGAGGGGGTGTTTTATTCTCATCCTCCCTCCTTCATGTACTCAGTACTCAGCTCCTGTTTCTATGAATGGACGCAGGATATTGAATCTAAATCTTTGTAAGTATACCCTGAAACCTGCACACAATAGGCTACATAAGGCGATATATATATATATATATATTTCTACCCCTTCACCATATTTCAAACGTTAAATATGTGGATAAGGTTTTACAGCAGAATCCTATTAGCCTACCGTAGTTCTTCTGTACTTTTCTTCCGAAAATGTCTAAATGGAGGAAGCCTTCCTCTTAACTCGATTACAAGGTGTGAAAAGATGAACACCCTGACTGGAAGAACCAACAATGGATATTAAGAATTTGGGATCCCTTTTAATTATCCCGTTCATCTAATAATTAAAAAAGTATCGCAGGATGGTGTTGCTGAGGAGCCATTATGTTCCACGGCAAACAGGCCTACCTATCTCCACGTCGGCTCTGTCATGAAAGAATATGACTCACTATTAAAATAATCTGTTCTCAGCAGATAGAATCACACAGGATTATACAACCTTTAATAGGAGGTTTTTTTTTAAATTAACTGGATAAGCGGGTAGCTTCACTTCATTCTCCAAGGACAGGGTTTTTTAATGGATGTGAGATAAAAAATGTTTAACTCTTGTCTTTCGGACCCTATCATCCATCAACCAACATCAATGGCATACCTTTAAAAAATTACATTTCAGGAAATCATATTTTCTCTCAGAGTTTGTATTCTCTCTGACTCATGGTTGTGTTAATGTAAGTAAGTCGGCTGATAGTTTATTTAGCTGCTTTTATTTTAATTATTTGTTAAGCTTTTTTAAAAAGTGAGTCAGAGAGGAAGGTATGGGAGACAGAGGGGAAGACATGCAGCATAGGACCGCGGGCAGGATTCAAACCCAGGGACGCTGCGTTCGGGACTGAGCCTATGGCACACGCTCTACCCTTTGAGCCACGGGGTAGAAGCCAACAACTCCATCAACTAATCACCACTGGGTGATGAGTCGATGCCGTTGTTCAGGGATGTCAACGTGTGGAGAGAGGTGCACAGGCATCAGGAGGTCAGGCCGACGGGTCAACCGTGGTATGTTGTTCCCTGTTTATGCCGTCATCGGTACAGGCGTGCGTGCTTCGTTCCAGGGGTATGGGGTTCACTCCACTGCCTCTGTTCTGCGCCTTTTCTTGTCAGTATTATTGATTGGTGGAGTTGGTGGAGGCTCATTTACTGCAACGTTGCCCTGTCTGACTTTTATTGTGTTGCTTACATGTGCACACACACACACCAAAGCAGACACTGAACTCTGACACTTGGAGGAGCAGGTGGGCGTTAGACAGTATGGAGGCATGTCATCAAGGAGTATGATGGGGTTAAACAGTACAAAGATAGGTCACTAAGGAGCAGAGAGGGGTTAGACAGTACAGAGACAGGTCAGTAGGGAGCAGGTAGGGGTTAAACAGTACAGAGACATGTCATTCAGGAGCAGGTAGGGGTTAGACAGTACAGAGACAGGTCATTAAGGAGCATTCTTTTCTCAAGTTCATCTAATCTAATCAGAGTAGGCGTTGGACAGTATATAGACAGGTCATTAAATATCAGGTAGGGGTTAGGCAGACTACAAATAATTACAGCTTCAGTAATTAGACTTAAGTAATTGCTTAATTGCTTTAACCAATTTCAAGAAATATAAGTCAATGATACTCTGGTACCACCCGGTCATATCCAGTGTTGCTGGGGAACACTGGACTTCCTCTATTAACTTGGTGAAGTTAATTTAAAGATACTGCAGCACTGACAATATTGCCAGGCATGTCGCCATTCTCTCTGTGTATGTTGTCGATTTAGGGTCATGAGTTTACATTAAAGTAATGGTGAATAGTACACTTAGGAGAGGCTTAAGAGGCTTAAGGGAGACTTAGTTTATTCCAGAGTGGTGGTGAGGCCCTGGGGCCCCACTAATTACTGCTAATTAGTTAATTAATGAATAGATTTATCGGTGGAAGGAGAGAACTAATTGGATTTAGTTAGCATCCGTAACACACATTTAGATATTTACACACATAGCTAGACACACACACAAACACACATACTGATTAATAAAGACACATACACACCCACAATTACACACACACACACACACACAGACTCAGATGTATATTCAGTCATACAAACACAACTTTAGAAACAGCATACACACACATCCACTTATTCACATTGACAGAAAATGGAATGTCTTGGCCAAACATCTGTGGATATGCTGTCGGCAATTTGTATAGACAATCACGCATTGCGTGAACTCGTTATATCAAGGTTTTGAATAAAGGGAACCTTACAAATACCCACGCTTTATTCTGGGGTACAGTTTGGATCAAAATAACTTGGTGGGTATTCAGCATTTCGGTTTCACTTCTGCACAGTGTAGGCTGCTCAAAAACATGCACGATTTAGGCCCTTATAGTACGGCAGATAAAAGCAGGGGCGGATCTAGCCATTTTGGGGCCCTAGGCAAAATATAGACATGGGGCCCTCATTTTTGAAACACGTACACAAAACAAATAACCATCCCAATACTCTTAGAATCGCAATAAACCCATAGTGCACTGCCACTCAACTCTCCACAGTAAAATCAGTTTCAGATTTCTCCAGCCTTTGCCAAAATTACATGTTTATTACTCAAACGAGAGAGAGAGAGAGAGAGAGAGAGAGAGAGAGAGAGAGAGAGAGAGAGAGAGAGAGAGAGAGAGAGAGAGAGAGAGAGAGAGAGAGAGAGAGAGAGATTAGAATTTCCATTCTCTGCCAGAGATACAAAATGATCTTGCACTTAACAGAACTAAAATACAAAATGGATATGAGTCTATGAAAACCACCATTTACATTTAAGCAGGACCAATGAAAAGATTTTGTGTGTGGACAGGAATAACAGTGGCTGTGTGTGTGAGTGAGAGACAGGCAAAGCAGTGGTTCAGTGTGAGTGAGTGAGTGAGTGAGTGAGTGAGTGAGTGAGTGAGTGAGTGAGTGAGTGAGTGAGTGAGTGTGAGAGAGAGAGAGAGAGAGAGAGGGGGGGGGGGGTGTTTAGGTGTGCAAGTGGTTAAGTTCTCCATCTTCAAATGTCCATTTTCCCTGTTGCCTTCACCATTTCATGTGAGTAAAACAGTGTGTGTGTGTGTGTGTGTGTGTGTGTGTGTGTGTGTGTGTGTGTGTGTGTGTGTGTGTGTGTGTGTGTGTGTGTGTGTGTGTGTGTGTGTGTGTGTGAGTGAGTGACTGAAAGCTCTGTGTGTGTGTGTGTGTGTGTGTGTGTGTGTGTGTGTGTGTGTGTGTGTGTGTGTGTGTGTGTGTGTGTGAGACAGAAAGCATTTGTAAACACAAAGTCCGACTGTTGTCGTCTTCTCAAAAGTCTTCATATCAGAGAAAAGTGGTGAGCAGCAGTATAGAACCCCAACAGCAGAGCCTGTCGCAAGTTCAGCAGCGGCTGCTGTGGCAGCAGCAGGTGTAAAAAATGAAGTCAATTTCGGCAGTGTATCTGCAATTCTTTTCTTCTCAGCTTTTTGTTTTCGTTTAGCACAACCACTATCATAATTCCGCCGCTTCATTTTCACCGAGTCGCATCCCTCTGCTTTGGTTTGAAGTACGTTATTTCGCGCTGCGCGCGTTACTACGTAATAATATTCTGGACTAGTCCAATGCACAATGGAGGGGGGCATGTGTGCTGGAAAATTATTATTTAGGCATTAGTTCGGCGTTATGTTGATATTTTTGTTATTTTTTTCGACTAGAAATGTGTTTTTTTTTTTACTTTACATAAGTAATGGCTGGGGGGGGTCAGATTTGGGGGCCCCTAATAAAGACAGATTTGGTTGGGGCCCTAGGCACTTGCCTAGGTTTGCCTAATGGAAGATCCGCTTCTGGATAAAAGTACACACTCTAGTGCGTGTAGGGTGTAGTACACAGGGTGAGATGCAGCAGTACTCTGCCTCTGTCTCTCAACTCAACCAGTACACTTACCTGAACCTCTCTGCCTCTCTTTGCCTCCTCCTTCTCCTCCACTCTTCTCCTCTCTTCGTCTCCTCCCTCTACTTTCCCTCTCTCCTTTCTCTTTGTCTCCTCCCTCTACTTTCCCTCTCTCCTTTCTCTTTGTCTCCTCCCTCTCCTATCTCCCCTCTCTTTCTGCCCTATCCTCTCCTCCAAAACCTCTTACCTAACCTGCGTCTCACCTCTTTCCAGCTCTGCTCTCAGAGACTTTGAATCTCGACACTTATATTTTTTGCATCAGCATTTCTAGATGGGTGTATATCAATGTAGTGTGTGTTTTAACTGCTCTTGCCGCTTTTGAGGCGCTTAGGGTGTTTGAGGGTAAATTATTTGGGTCGACCATTTCCTGGTAATGAAATAACCTCCATTATATTTCATTACTTGCCTGCTACATTTCTGTTTGGAATCCCCCAGCCCTTATGGGAGAAATGTACTGTTTCAAGAAATATCATTACTATGCACAGAAGATGTTAAGACATATGATCATCATCTTATCTGCCCTATGACTGAAATTAGTGTGGAAAAACACACTCACCAAAGGTTCACACACACATATATACATTACCGAAAGTCTGTCCCTACGTGGTGCGATGTAGTTGGAGCACGTTCCTAAGCTTTACCTCTAGGGGGTTGGATGAGGGGTACTCACCGCAGGTCCACAGCCACCGTAGGCGAACAGCCCTCTCCGTGACGCGCCGCGCCGCGCCGCACCGCCACCTCGCCTCCAGGTGACCAGCCCGCTCTTTGAATGTCTTTCCGTTTCCACCCATGTATTTATGGCCAAAAGTTCTCTCACAGCAGAGTCTTCATCCAAAACCTTGTGTCCTTTGTGTTAAGACCTCCGAGTCTCACCTCCAGACACTCTCCACCCAGAGTCCCACTGCCTGGGACTCACCTGCCGCCTCAGGTGGTTCCATTTACCGCTAATGAGCACCTCAACACCGCCCCCTCTGGGTGAAGTCAGTACTGACCCTAACCATGAGCACTCTAGAGCTAAACCTATTCCTAATATCGTAACAACATAAAACCCTATAACCCTATATATATATATATATATATATATATATATATATATATATATATATATATATATATATATATATATATATATATATATATATTTAGGGCTTGGATGTTTTATATCACCAATATATAGTTGGATTGGGTTGTATGGCGGGAGCTAAATTTGGCAGGGTGTCCTTTTACCATACCATACCAGTTTATATTACACAAATTATAGTTGTTCTGTCTATTATAGTTTTTAGAACCTCACCAATGCACACATCTCCTTGTTTGGGGGCCTTGAAACTCTCCATGTGAAGATTGCCTATTTTCACGAAGCTCACCTATTGGGCGTTCAAACGGTAGAAGAATCTCTATAAACCTGTATTCACGGTTCACTCTGCTTTAGAGAAGAGACTTAATGTATGCAGGCATTTTAAAACCCTGGACGCTAACTTTTCCTGTTCCTGATTACCATGAGAGCCCTTAGTTGAGGAATATAGACGCATACATGGTCGTTTGTTGCCTATGGCCACAATTACATTTTCTGTGACATACAAGCATATTTCCTGTTCTTTATTCATGAACATGAAGATGTTACATAACAACCTCTGAAATAATTGGATTTTGGTTCCTGTGATAGCTATCCTCATTGCAAGGTACTTTGAAAAATCTCCTAATTTAAGACCATACTAGACTCTTCTGAAGTCACCCCCTCATTAGTATGGTTTATAATTGAGATAATTGGATTAGATTCCACATACTGTCTTCAGAATTAAGTTGGTTATCTATTCCTTATACCTTATAAATAGGCATCTTGTCACGATCATCATCAACAACATAAATAATAAATACAAACTCTAGCTACCTGTCAATCTGTTTAAAACGCATTCCTTTACAGCTCAATTCAAGAGACAGCCAAGACTGGAACTGAAAAGCATGGCAGAAAACCATTTGTCATTCCACTCCAGTACATTGATTGAAAATTTTAATTGTCCCGTAAACAGCATCACTAAGGACCTCTCTCACAGCAGGCGTCACTTCCTCGGGCCGTTCTGCTTGGCGCTGGGAACGACTAGGACGATGACACTGAAGAAGTGAATCGTTGGTGTTTGAGGCTCGACGTTTTTTTCCGTCACACGTGAAACATGAATTAAATGAATTGATGATTTGTGTCAAATAAACAGGCCTCGTTGAAGTCAATGAGCTTCATCAGCTGTGTAACTATCAAATCTCTAGGGGTGACGCAACGAGTCACGTATATAACTTAATTCAATTATGAATAAAAAATAATAGTAACTTAATTTCAGTGGCCTGTACTGGCCTTCATTGTGTTGGTTGGTATTCCGTTTTTGCGACACTGAGTTTAACCGCACCAATGTCAATTTTCTTTGGACTCAAGCCTGCGAATAGAACTGTTTCATCACAATCGTGTCTTCGTCATTGTCCTCATGACCGTTGTTCATGTCTTAGGACATGGCGATGGTAGCAGCCTACTAACGTTCTCACACACAGTCCTCTTATGCATAGAGGTAAACAACATTTATAGACTAACCATCGTTATCGGTTGTATGTTTTGATCATTCATCGCGCTGGAAGTCGGTGCTGCAAGCCAGTGTTTACTGATGCACTATGGCACTTGATGATACGTTGCTTTTGATAACATGAAGGTGTGCAGTTTTAACAGAGCAGTTTAGTTTTGGATACCGACTTTCTCAAAAGAGCGACAGCCTATTTTAGTTATCAAAGAGGAAAACAACCCTGAAGAACCGAACATCTCTAAAACAAGAATTGTTCCGAGAATGCACACCCATTCATCATGATCCCCGTGATCTGCAGACTGCCATTCGCTACACTCTTTGACACTTATATTAGAGAGTGAAACTTTATTATAATTGAATCCACGGATATTCTGGGGAAAGGCCGGAGCATAACTTCAGAGAGAGGCTTAATCTTCAAGGTCACTTCGTGCTGTTTGGATTCTGTAATTGCAAAGGAAAGGTGCTACAGTGCTTCTTTTATCTCTGTTTGCATCGGGTGCACCGGAAAATTCCTTATGAAAGGAGCGGAGAACAGACGACGACGAACAGACGACGACGAACAGACGACGACGAACACTTACTTTCATACAATCCTACTCATTTGGAACCATGTCGATAAGTATGAGTGGACCGGGCGGGATAAATTCTTGCATCCTATTCCTATCACAGTAACGACGAACAAAACAATTTGGGGGTTGTCAGAGTGCGATGATCTGTAAATAAGATAATGGTCATGCATAAAATATAGGAAATATTGGAAGCATACGTGCATATCACAGCACATGTCATGGTGTCCAAAGGGCATAAACTACCACATAGATGCATAAAGGGTGAAAATCATGCAAATCATTTTGTGTGTCTGGGAGTGTGTGAACCAGTGGCGGCACCTTAGTGTGTGTGTGTGTGTGTGTGTGTGTGTGTTAGAGCGAGAGAATTTTTCTGATACAATAATTCTGAATCTCCCTATTTTCTCGATCTGGATTCCAGCATAAATAGGCCTGTTATTGATTTTCCTGATTAATTGTAATTAAACCTATTATTATTCATTAATTTCACTGCCTAAGTGCCGAGATTGTCGGGAATTCTCTAGTTTATTTGTTTTGTTTTGCACACATGCATATTTAATTTTATTATTGACATACTCTGTATAATGTCAACATGCATGATTTATATTTTAATTATTTATATAGATTTATGTGTTCATTATTTTACACACATAAATGCACACCGTAATCTTGGCTCATTTATAAATTTGTTTAACAGGGAAAATGGACAGTCAGTAACTGTCGTTCGATTAACTCGAAGGCTACACTTCATCCACAGTAGCAGAGTCGCTTTGAATTTCACTCATAGCGACTGGCTACTGGGTTAGTTACCGTGGCAATGGTTTCAAGGGTTCACAGCAGCCAAAGGGTCAGGGGTCGCTCCGACTACAACAAGTAAGGTTGAAAACTAACAGTAGATGAAGGCTTCTATTACGGCATAATACAATATAATATACTCTCCCTTTCTAAGTAGGTGCTGATTGGTTCCATGCGGGATGTCACTTCCTGTTTCATTTGGTAAACGAGCATCTTACATAATGCCCACCACTATTTAATATATGTGTGGGATGCAGGTTTATTTATACATGTTTGAGACTGAACCGAGGCTGAACTCTAAAGTATGTCATCCAGTCGAGACCTTTGTAGTTTTTTTGTCGTCCAGTTGAGACATAAGAATTGGAAAGCGCTACACTCTAAACTTTTGGCACAATGAGGAAATACATGAATAAATAAACAGGCCGTTGGTCAAGCGCTTTCAGCAAACCTTTATCAGTCGGATTTTGAATATTGAATGTTCATATGCTCTCTCTCTCTCTCTCTCTCTCTCTCTCTCTCTCTCTCTCTCTCTCTCTCTCTCTCTCTGTTCTTTGAAGCTTGTTCCTCTTTTCCATTTACTTTCGACGCCATTCAATTTCGGGTTTTCTCCCGACTCTGTTGATTTTCCTCCCCTCCCGACTCTCTCTCTCACTCTCTTACTCTCTTCTCTCCCTTCCTGTCCCCTACTTTCCCTATCCCTCTATCTCTATATCTCCCTTATACTTAGTTACAGAGTGAGAAATATGGATTATCTGCCATTTGTATAATTCTAGACCCCCCCCCACCTCCCCACCCTTCATCCAAACCCTTATCTCATCATCTGCTGTCTGTCTTCGGGTCTCTCTCTCGGTCTCTCCCTATCCCTGTTTCTCTCTCCATCATTCTCCCTCCCTCCCAATCTCTTGGTCTATCTATCCCTCCCCTGTGCATCACCATCTCTTCTGACATTTTCTAATTACAGATGGAATAAGCCTGATGGACTTTAACTCCTATCTGTCATCGCTGCCTCCTACTCTCCAGCTCTCTCTCCCTACCCATCCCACCTGCCCTTATTGCGCTCTCTCTCTCTCTCTCTCTCTCTCTCTCTAGTACGGGTTGAGAATGAAACAGCCCATGTCAGTCACATGACAAAACAGAAAATATTTGGTCACATGGTTTCACAAAGCTTCATGCATGTCCTCCCACCTTGTTGGCCACCTTGGCTCCTTTGCGACGCGGTTTTCAATCATGCTGTTCAACACCCATGCTGCACAACTGAACTCAAATCGTTGTTTTTTTTTAATATTCACTTATATGAATGTGATTTAAGCTGTTGCCGACGTGATTTGTTCATTATTCCCGGAACAGTGGAATAGTAATGTCTCCAAAAACACACATTCGATTCTTGACACAAAACTAGACGAAATACATGTTTACACCGACAGAGAAAAACAAGCCCGTACGATCGCGCACGCACGTGCACCCACCCAGACACACACAGAAACGCGCCCACACACGCCCACACACACATGCACAAACACACACACACACACACGCACACTCACAATCAGGGAACCCAAACAGTTCATTTAAAAAAAAGAAAGGCGTAGGGATGAGTAACTCGGTGGAAGCAGGAATAGACGGCCCGCTTGTCTCTCGGTTCCAAGACGTATTCCGAGCCCCGCCAATGTTCCAGACTCCTGTCATTCCTCCCAGCATCTCTTCCAAGCTCAGAGGCTCCGTAATGCAAACCCTCGCTGTGTAAACAGTCTCTATTCTGTCACACGACACCCACTGCATCGTCTGATCCATTATTTGTGATCGTTTTTTTATCTTCCCATGGATATTACCAAAAAATATAACAAAGGGGTGTCTGCATTGGCCTAGCGGGATGCCGTCGCCATGGAAACGCGTTGATGGATGCCTCTATTGGCCACTGGGCGGGTCCAGAGACACGTGTGATGTCATAATCCTCCAATGTCTTATCACGACCACTATGTGTTTTAAGGGGAAAAAAAAAGGTTGAAACATCTCTCTGTCTAATTATGTCAGTGTCTTTGTTTCTGTCTGCTTCTGTTGCTCCACATTTCTTTTGCTTCAGACTTTGTTGTTCTGTGTTTCTCTGTCCCATCTAGTCTCTCTCTGTACCATCTAGTCTCTCTCTGTTTAGCCTAGTCTCTCTCTGTCTAGCATAGTCTCTCTCTGTCTAACCTAGTCTCTCTCTCTGTCTACCCCAGTCTCTCTCTCTGTCTACCCTAGTCTCTCTCTGTCTAACCCAGTCTCTCTCTCTGTCTACCCTAGTCTCTCTCTCTGTCTACCCTAGTCTCTCTCTGTCTAACCTAGTCTCTCTCTGTCTAACCCAGTCTCTCTCTCTGTCTACTCTAGTCTCTCTCTCTGTCTACCCTAGTCTCTCTCTCTGTCTACCCTAG